>NC_057716.1:22850805-23013828 GCF_004010195.1 Chiloscyllium plagiosum | reverse complement strand
GGAAAGATGTTGTGAGACTTGAAAGGGTTCAGAGAAGATTTACAAGGATGTTGCCAGGATTGAAGGATTTGAGCTATAGGGAGAGGCTGAACAGGCTGGGGCTGTTTTCCCTGGAGTGTCGGAGGCTGAGCGGTGACCTTATAGAGGTTTACAAAATTATGAGGGGCATGGATAGGATAAATAGGCAAAGTCTTTTCCCTAGGGTCAGGGAGTCCAGAACTAGAGGGCACAGGTTTAGGGTGAGAGGGGCAAGATATAAAAGAGACCTAAGGGGCAACTTTGTCATAAAGAGATTGATACATGTATGGAATGAGCTGCCAGAGGAAGTGGTGGAGGCTGGTATAATTGCAACATTTAAGAGGCATTTGGATGGGTATATGAATCGGAAGGGTTTGGAGGGATATGGGCCGGTTGCTGGCAGGTGGGTCTAGATTGGGTTGGGATATCTGGTCGGCATGGACGGGTTGGACCGAAGGGTCTGTTTCCATGCTGTACATCTCTATGACTCTATGACTCTGAGTTATTTCTTAAAAAGAGTTTCTTTTTATTTCTTCATGTTTTTCCTTAACCATTTAGATCTGAGATTCTTCACTCAAAGGACTGTGAATCATTCAGAGTCTGTACTGAAGAGCTGCAGATGCTGAGTCATTTTCTGTATTCAACGCAGGTCGATGAAATTTTGGGTACAAAAGCATATGAAGGGATAAATGGATAATGGAGGCTGGTAGAGTGGAGATAGCAGATGGAAGATCTTACTGAATAGCCGAGCAGGGTTGAAAGGTCCAATGGCATGTGTGTTATGTCTCACTGTCACTGTCAGTATATCTTTTAAGAATCATGCTTATGATATTATCATTGTATCATAACATGTGTCCTGACAGTACAAATGTTGCAATCTTCATTTTAATCTGGGGTAGCTTGAAGCATGATGCATAATATTCTCCATGACCAAATAGCCCCACACTAACTCTGACAGTTTGTGTGATCTATTGTTTGTTTATTGCAGTGAACTGTAATAAATGCTTGATTAAATTTTTCAATACCAGGTTACCCACATTCTATTTCTTGTGTCATGGGGAATAACATAAGAATTTTCACACCATGAACCTCTTTTGCATCCAAGATATACACTAGCTTTCTCCAGCTTCTATTTATGTTTTTGTTACTGCTTTTCTAAGCGAACATGGCACTAAACCAGAAATGAAATTTCCCATCAGCAGATTGAATTGATTATAAGCCTGGTTAAGAACCAGATCTGACAACAACAACTTGCACTTTTACAGTGTCTATAAACTACATAATTTACCAAGGTGCTCCATGGGCAGATGATGAAGACATCTATATATGTTAAAATGTGATACCCCCTGCACAGTAAACGAATAGTTCAGGTGGTGAAAGCTTGGTTAAAGAGGTAGCTTTTAAGAAGCCTCTTCAAGGAGGCAAAAGAATTAGAGGTATAGGGAGGAAATTCCAGAGCTCAGAGTAGACTGCTGTAAGGAGACGGCTGCCATTGGTGAGGCAGTGAAAATTGGGGACGTGCAAAATGCCAGACATTTTGAAGAGTTGTAGGGTTGGAGATGATTGCAGTTATTAAATAGAAGTGAGTCATAGAGGGATCTATGTGACTTGTGACTGTAAAGACCACCATTATGAATCATGTAGCAACAAACCTAGCAGTACATAACGGGATTGTTGAAGCTGAGCTTTGTGTAACCTACTCAAAGCATACTGTTCAAGCGTTGCTATGCCAACAGAATCGTGGCATTTACTCTCGGATTACATCTTAGAGTAAAGCTTATGAAATGAAATGAATTGAAAATAGGCTTTCATAAAAATTGACAATACTAATTCTTTTTCATGCATAAAATAAAGGGACACAGATGCTTCAAAATAACATGTAAACATAGCCAAAAAATCTTGCCATCAATCCCAAAGCTATTAAACAGCATTAAAGTGGAAGCTGGCATTGTATTTTTTGAAACCTTTCTGAATTTGAAGTATACCTTCGAAACTCACCTGTTCGGTGATGTAATAGTGGCTGTATTTAATGAATGTTTAGAGAGAGAAGGTTAAGTCACTTTCCATGGGTATTTGCCTGCATGTCCTAGTCTTTCTTACCCTTATGATTTCATAGTCACTCGATTATCTATGTCAAATCACCTTGAGATGTAAAAACCAAAAGAGCTGCGGATGCTCTAAATCAGAAACAAAAACAGAAGTTGTTAGACAACCTCTCGGAAGAGAAATTAAAAGTAACATTTTGGGTCCAGTGACCCTTCTCAGGACTCTCAGCAACTTCTGTTTTTGCACCTTGAGTTGTAGTTGGACTGCAGTGAAGTGCTTGAATTAAAGGTAGACAAAATTTAGCCAATGTCCTGCTCTTGATCTTGAATAAACATTGCTAGGAAATTTGGATCAACAGAGCTTGCATGTACAGGACTAGAAGGTGACATCTGTGTAGTTAAGTAACCTGCTGGCATTTATGTCTTATATGCGCATGTAAACAATGGTGAGGTATTGATGCCACTGTTCAGAAAACCTTCAGGGAGTGGAAGGAGAAAACTGAGAAAGAATGAAAACTTTGATTTATTTAGTGCTCTTCATGAGCTTGGGTCCCAATTTTCACTACTGTCACAATTAGAAATACCATCTTCGTGCAGGTAATGATAGTGCTTCTGATGTAAGGGGTACTGGAGTATGCTTCTTTTCTGATATATATTACTATCAATGACATTGGCACTGTGACAGGCTCCTTGTACAGATCAGATGCAAAAGCAGTATGTATAAAATAATTTGAATGAACAGATGGAGGAAGCACATTCCAGATCATCATAATATGCTACTCAACAAAATCTCCTCATCTGCTACTTGGTTCTTTTTCCTATTACCTTAAATCTGTCCCTTCTGGTTACTTATCCATCTAGTGAAAACAGCTTCTCCCTATCTGGTTTATTACGACTTGATCTAGTTTTAAATGTCTGTCTAAAATTTCCCCTTATTAACCTTCTTTACTCTAAGCAGAAAAATTCTTCTTATATTGCTCCATGTCTTAGAGACTAAAAACAAGATCTGTAAATTGAAGGATCACTGCCAGACCCCCTTAAAGCAGACATTGTAGATGCATCATATTTTAATGATGTCCCTCACTTTCCTCCCCCACCCCCCCACTCTGCTCCTAATGATGGCTTTTGCTTCATTGTGCTGTTGCTAAAGTACTAGCAATTCTCAAGCACTTAACCCAAGCAGTCATTCTTTGAATGTGAGCCAACTTGCTGTAGAGTGTGTTGTATCCAGGATAGATCCCGGATTCACCAGATGTCCTCTCATTTCACAGTGGCAATATTGGATAATGATCAGGAGCCAACCCACTGAGACTTGAGCACTTAACCCTTACAAAGGAGGCTGTGAATTATGGGAGTCAAATGTTTAATTAAAACTGGTGCATCTTACACTGTATAAGTTTCTGCTTTTCACAAACCGAATATTCTAGCAGGGGAATGGTTAACAGCCCATTATTTTCTTTTTTTACCCTCAGTATGCCTGGCATTGTGAGCTGCATTCAGCAATAATTTCACCCTGGCAGACTGGACTGCGAACTCTCAGTTCCTGCATGCAGGCTGCTGACATATGGCACAGACATAATCTGCATCAGCACCCATTCTAGGGGCATTGGCCCTATTTCAGGCATGTGTGCAAGAGATTCATTTGCACTGTTTTGTAATTCTCCCCAGTGTAAGCATGTAATTTTATGCTTAGTAGAAAAGAGTTTCCAGATATTTTGTACAGCACCATTAACCTCTGTTAGGGAACGCAGTGTCCTTCCTGTAATGAAATCCATTTCCAACATTCTGTCAGAATGTAACTTCCACAGAACCTTGAGTTTTACATGGCAGCACTTGATTCCGCCATGTGATAGGGAAGAGGCTTAAGGCCATTTTTTTCTGATAGATCAATCAGAACAGTTCAGGTGTTACTGAACAATGGTTCCATGAAAATGGTTTAGTTGAACAGGGGCAGACCCAGGCTGGAGTGTTTATTTTTAGCTGTTATGCAGCAGGGGTCAAAATAACTTTTCTATTATGAAGAAAAACACCTTTGACCACAGATCCATGGAAGTGGTCAGCACGTAGTGTCCTTGAGACCCTTCAGGAAAAGGAGAGGGCGGATCCTATCGAGCAGACTGTCAAAGTCATTTGGCAGAATGCCTCATCACCAGAACTTTCTAACAAGCACCAAGACATGGCTTGGCTGGTGGTGAGAAGTGCTCTGCCTGTGAGATCCTTTATGCACGCCCGGACTCTCTGCCGCACCGCACGCTGCCCTCGAAGCAGCTGCAGGGGGGACGAGACTGTCACACATCTCCTTCTGGATTGTGCCTATGCAGAAGAAGTCTGGAGAGGAATGCAGTGGTGTTTGTCAAGGTTCGTCCCGAGTAGCGCTGTGACGCAGGACTCCGTGCTCTACGGTCTGTTTCCCGGGATGCATACCGAGACGAACATCAACTGGGTGAAAGACGCTCTTTGGTCTGTCCGAAACCTGTTGATCTTCCAGCTGAAGGAGTTGACCCCGACTGAGTGTTGCAGACTGGCACATTCCAAGGTCCAGGACTACATGTTGGGGCAGCTGCCGCCAAGGCGCGGTGGGGAAAGACCACTGTGTAACATTGCCTGCCTAAGAAGGTCACCCAGTCATTTGGGCTCCGCTGACACCTCAGCAGAAGAGCTGGATAGTAAATGTACAGGCTTGTATATATGAAAAATAAATTTCGATGTCTGTATGTAAAGCAATGTAATGTGTGCACAAGAATGGCATGACCAATTGTATAGAGATCCAAATAATTTTATGAATAAAGTATATTTTTGAAATAAAAAAACTTTTCTTTGAGTTCTCTTGAGATTTTCTCAAGGGCTACTACTTGATTTTTGAGGGTGACTTTTTGGTTTTGAGGCTACATTTTCAGTATCACTAACTCATTTTATAAATAATACAGTCACATAGTAGCAATGTCTTCTCCATTTGCCCTGACATATGGGATATTTGCATTTCTACGCAAGCAGAATTAATATGATTTATCAATTATCAATCCTCAATTATCAATTTTCAATTAAAGTTAAAGCCACAGAATACAAGGCATGCATTATTTCCTAGACACATTAGCATTTAAATTAGGTCAAGATAACCTTTGATTTATTATTCAAAATAGTTGACATACTTATACACACACCACGCTACCATTCTAAACACACCTTCTGCAAATTACAAAGGCTACAGCTGAAATGTTTCCATTGCACATGCACAAAGCTGGAATATTTTAATCCGAATCCTGTTTGCTGCATCAAGTTCCAATCTCCATTTGTATTTACCAATTGACAGTGTTTGTTACTGTAGAGTCCACTAATTTCTTTTTCCAAGAACTAATAGTACAGTAGACTAGAGCTACTAGTGTAGTAACTCCTGAACTTAGGCAGCCCTAAACTAGAGATTCTACATTCATTTGCAAGAAATTAATTATCTCAGAGTTGAGGTTTCTTTCATATCAGCTGAGTATTCCTTTGTTGACAGTTTTAAAATTGTTCTCTCTGCAGTACAACCTCCCTCCTCCAACTGCCCTCCATGCCTCCTTTCCTCTCATCTCATATATAGCTTCCTTCTACCATATTGCTCTCGCTGTAGCCCCCACCCCAGTATTGCAATCTCACCACTTGCAGCTCCCTTCCTCAATACTCTTGCAGCCACCTTCTTCTCATCCAAAATGCACCCACTGCTACTTTTGCTCAGAACCAGCAGGAGGTCCTTACATTTAAGTCTGCACACAATACCCATATCTTGGTCAATGACAGTTCTCACCAGCTGTGTGCAAACCTTCTTTTCCCCCCATCGCCCCATGCCTGACTCCCAGTGACTTCCTCATGACCAGAAATATGGGTTTGCTATCCACATTGTTGTCAGCAATAAGTTCTGGGGAGATCCATCCTGAGACTGGAGGAACTGTCCTCACCAATTCCACCTGTTCCATTCAAGGGAGTGATTTTTCTCTTAATTTTCACAGTCAATTTGAGGATATTTGTGGGTGAATCCATCTGCCACCTCCCCATGTATCTTTGACGTAGTCCTTCAAGGAAGAAATTGGGCTGTTCACTTAAGAACACACCAGTCCTTAAGACGTGAGAAAGTTGGCAAATTGTTGGCTCTGTTGGCGGAAGCTGTGAGCAGCTCAGACAAAGCCTGCGGGCAATAATGCTTCAGTGCAGCTCAGTTAGTGAGGCTTGAAAAGCCAATGCAACTGAGCAAGATTAGAGTTCAGGGAAAACACGAAGACAGATCTACTTTGATGAAGGTGGCAAACATCTGGAGTTGTGCTGGCTAAGTACTGGAGTCTAGTTATATAGTGCCTTTGAAGCAGTAAAACAAAGATGTTTTATCAAAATATTATTGACACAGGCATGGAGCAACATAAAGAAATATTAGAACATTGATAAAAAGACTGGTAGGAGAGGAAGGTTTTAAGGATTGTCTTAAAGAAAGAAAGAGGCAGAGGTTCAGGGAAGGAATACAGAACCTTTGAATCTGGTTCAGCCTTGGCCATGGTGAAATTTGAACCAAAGAATGTGAAATTTTAAAAATTGCTTAACCTGAAGCCAGTTTAGATCTCAGCACAAAGGTGATGAATATATAGGACTTGGTGAGAGTTACTACAGAGGCACTTCTTCAAATTAAGATGCTGAGTTGCTATTCACTCCAAAGCAGTTTGTTTTGATCAATTCCAGATTGTATTCTGAGTTGACAAACGTGATGGTTTTCCTTCATGAATACCAATGCCCTTTGGAGAGCTACTGCTACTTCTGTATAGCTGTCATTGCTATCTGGGACACTTGGAGAAGCAGAATGAAAAAAAATTGAATGAGGATGTTCCCATTCAGGAGTGAGGAGGTTCACTTCTCCATGTAAAACAGTGATTGTATCTGTCTGAATTGACCAGTAATGCTCATATAGTCCAACCAGGAAACCCAATCATGGAAGCTGGTACATACGTTTTACCTTGTGTCCCGCTACTGTGAACAGCAGTTTTCCTCTGAATCATCACTCTCAGGAACTGTCACACTCTGCCACTTCTCATTAGCTCTTTATGTTGACAGCCTGGCTTTTAATGTTTTGTTTGAAAGTTTTGGTAAGTTTGCATCACCTGCATCACAATGCTCGGCGACTGTATCACTTCACCATTACTCCAACTTATACTGAGCCAAACACTATGGCAGCTCTCCCCCTGTGATTTGATTGCAGTGGCATTTAGGTAGTGGCAGTGTGGACAGTTTGTGCCAATTTGATGTTTAGTCAGCCTGTTCCCACCTGCTTATTCGCTGGTTGTAACTTATAACTTTCACCATTCATTGGAGATTTGAGGACACAATACTCTTTTAGATTTTTCAGACTGGAGGCCTGTAACCTGTGGAGTGCCACAAGGATCGGTGCTGGGCCCTCTACTTTTTGACATTTACATAAATGATTTGGATGCGAGCATAAGAGGTACAGTTAGTAAGTTTGCAGATGACACCAAAATTGGAGGTGTAGTGGACAGCGAAGAGGGTTACCTCAGATTACAACAGGATCTGGACCAGATGGGCCAATGGGCTGAGAAGTGGCAGATGGAGTTTAACTCCGATAAATGCATTTTGGGAAAGCAAATCTGAGCAGGACTTATACACTTAATGGTAAGGTCCTAGGGAGTGCTGCTGAACAAAGAGACCTTGGAGTGCAGGTTCATAGCTCCTTGAAAGTGGAGTACCTTATAGAGGTTTACAAAATTATGATGGGCATGGATAGGATAAATAGGCAAAGTCTTTTCCCTGGGGTTGGGGAGTCCAGAACTAGAGGGCATAGGTTTAGGGTGAGAGAGGAAAAGATATAAAAGAGACCTAAGGGGCAACTTTTTCACGCAGAGGGTGGTACGTGTATGGAATGAGAGGATGTGGTGGAGGCTGGTACAATTGCTACATTTAAGATGCATTTGGATGGGTATATGAATAAGACGGATTTGGAGGGATATGGGCCGGGTGCTGGCAGGTGGGACTAGATTGGGTTGGGATATCTGGTCGGTATGGACAGGTTGGACCGAAGGGTCTGTTTCCATGCTGTACATCTCTATGACTCTATATGAGAAATTTTACGCATATTGATGTGTGGAAGAATGCTTAAAGAAGAACAGATGTGTTTAAAAGGATAGCTTTTTATTTTTTACTGTCTGTGAAAGTATCACCATTGGGGCAGAACTTGGATAAAAGATAACTACTTGCATTAAATTTTCTGTATCAGGACACAGGGGTGTCCTGGTATTCCCAGGGGTGCCCTATGTTTTTCAGTACCCTCAAGATGTTCTCATATCAGTGTATTGGCAAGCGCAATGAGAGTCACAAAGTGTGTATGGTTGGCTGCTTCAGGAATGTACATAGGAAGTTTAGAGCTATTGTTATGCGCTGTTAGGATGATTGATGCTAAAGTGTCTGACTGACGTAAATCTAACAAATGTCAAACTTTTATTGAGTAAAAGCAAGGGTCGTAAAAGGAAGAGTCAGGCCAATTCGGGACCACAAAGGGGATTTACACATGAGGGCAAGAGGCCTTTGGAGAGGAGTTAACACTTTGCTTCTGTCTTCACCAATGTGACAGAAGTTGCCCAGATCATGGTGACAAAAGAGGAAGTTCAGCAATTAGAAGAGTTTAAAATTGGTGAGAAGGAGGATTGCAAAAGCTGTCAATATTTAAATTTGACAAGGCACCAGGACTGGATTAGTCTCATCCAAGGATACTGAGGGAAGTGAAAGTGTAAATCACAGTAATATTTCAATCTTCCTTGGTTTCGGAGGGTGGTGCTGGAGAAGTGGAGAATTGCAGGTAATCCACAGTTGTTCAAAAAGGTTGTAATGGTCAGCTCAGCAATTACAGAAAAGGTTTAACTTATGTGATGGGGAAATGTCCAGAAATCATTATCTGGGATAGAATTAACAGGCACATGGAAAAAATATGGGTTGATTGTGAAAAGTCATCATATATTTTAAAAAAGAAAATCATGTGCACTTAACTTGCTGGAGCTTTTTGTACAGATAAGGGAGGGTTATTAAAGGCAAGGCTCTTCAAGTAGTGTGCATAGACTTCCAAAAGGTGTTTGATACAGAACCAAGCAACGGTTTTTTGAGAAGTTGTGAGTGATGAAATAAAGGGACAGTAGCAACATGGCTGAAGAATAGTAATAGTTAATGGGTAGTTTCAAGGCTGGAGAAGGACTCATAGTAGAGTTCCCTCCAGATTGTATCGGGACCACTGCTTTTCTCAATTCATATCTAAATGATATAGATTTGTGCAGCTGACATGGGATTTGGAAAAATTGTAAACTGTGAGCAGGACAGTGTAGAACTTCAAAAGGACATTGAGAAGTTGGCAGATAGGGTGGAAAGGTGACTGATGAAGTTAGGTGCAGAGAGATGTGACGTAATGGGAGGGATGCAGTTGCCTGGAGGGACTGCAAAGGAAGTTCACCAGGATGTTGGCTGGAATGGAGCATTTCCGCCATGAAGAAAGGCTGGAAAAGCTCGAGTTTTTTTTCTGTGGAGCAAAGAAGATTGAGGGGGAATCTGATTAGAGATGGATAAGATTATGAAGGGCATGTGCAGGGTAAGTAGAAAGCAGCTGCTCCTCTTCTTCGCAGGGTCAGCAACAAGGGAGCATAATTTGAAGCTGAAAAGCAAGAGATATGAGGCAAAATGTTTTCACCCAGAGGTGTGGTGGGAATCTGCAAAGCACTGTCTGGGAGGATAGATGATGCAAGAAACCTCATAACCTTTTAAACTAAACTTGAAATGTCATAACTTGCAAGACTGTGGGTCTTGTGTAAGAAAGTGAGACTCATGTCAGTAGTCGTCTGTTTCTGGTAATATAGACTCCATGGGCTGAAAGGCCTCTTCTGTACTGTATGGCTCTATGATACCATTTGGTGTAAAGAATGTGGAGAGGCTATATAAAGTAAAGAATATTACTGTCACCGGTGTGCAAAAACATTTGAGACTTGAGAGTGTAGATGCATAATTGTTTATTGAGGCAGGATAAATGGGGAAAACTGATAGTAAAGCAGTCAGTATTTTAGGCTTCATAAGTAGAGACATAGAGTACAAGAGCACAAATATTATGCTGAACTTGGATAGTACACTAGTTAGACCTCTGCTGGAGCATTGTGTACAGTTCTGGGCAACACCATTGAGGAATGTTGTGATGCATGAGAGAGAATGCACTAGTGGTTTATGAGAATGATTCCAGGGATGAGAAACATCAATTAAGAGATTACATTGAGAAGTTGTGAGAACTTCTTGGAAAGAGGAAAGTTGAGGGAAAATTCGATAGAAGATTTCACAATCATGAAAAACTATTTAGAATAAACGTAGAGAAACTGCTCTTGTAAAAGGATACAGAGGATACAGTGTATTTTGGTTAAAAAAGGCAAATGCAAGGTGAGAAGAGATTGTTTTCCACACATTGAGTAATTAGGGTCTGGAATGAACTGCCTGGAAATGTGCTTCATTTGAGGCATTCAAGAAAGCACTAGCGATGATTTGAACAGAAGTAATGTGTAGGATGATGATGTAAAGACGGCAAATTGACACAAAGTTAAAGTGCTCAGAGAGCCGGTGCAGACATGATAGGTCCTCCTGTACCATAATAATTTTGTGATTCGTTATCATGGTTGTGAAGCGTTGCTTCTATAATATCCAAATAATGGTGTAAGGAGGGATAGCACAAATTTTGAACACATTTTGAATTGTATGTCCCAGCTTTAAGAGAGCCATAAATTCAACTTGCTTTTTACCAAGAATATCTGCTTGTGGGCTTCACAATGGCCCACTCATCATTATATACGTTATAGGTTCTTCGATATATGTTTGTGAAAACGTTTTGTCTAATTCACCTGTAGATGTTGGTCACATCACGATTTGTCTGTCTCTTCTCAGCCATTGTCAACAGTCTGTCTGTGTTACCAAAAACATCCATCCTTTGCTAGTGTAGAGTATGTGCGCCCTGTAGTTGGTATTACCTTTACCTTGTGCCTTTTCCTGACCTGTCTGCTGTCAGCCATATTTTGCCCATCTCAATAACCTGTTTCTGCGATAGGTGGACGCTTTAAGAAGGAGATCGTGGTAGACGGCCAGAGTTATCTACTGCTGATCAGAGATGAAGGGGGACCTCCAGAGGCACAGGTAGGTACTGCAGTGGACAAGTTGCGCTGTTGTTAAAAATACATGCAAAGAAACACCGTAGTGCAGGAATGGGAAACTGTATTAGTGCATTTGTTTAAAATTGCTGCTGTCGTCATTTGTAAAGGAAGAATAAAGTCTATTATAACTTGTGATAATGGATCAAAATGAATTATCCCATTACAATGGATTAAAATTATTTAAATAAGAAATTATGATTAGCATTGGATCTTATTGGTACTAATTTTGGTTTGTAAAAAAGGGCACTACTATGGGGATCAGGATGCATCTAGTATTGGAATAAGTCAAATTACTGAAATAACATCCATTTGACACTTTGTGGTCAATCATTTAGTCAATCATTTACTGTATCTAACATCACTTGTTTTATTACTGGGTTTATTGAATTGGGTGGCTTTTTCAATCATTCAAATTTGCTGCTTTGGAATCTACATTGAATCCTGATCTGGGCTCTGATAGTCTAGATTTAAGAGCTTTTTGCCTTTTGAACCGATAGATTACCCTGTGATGATTTGGAGGCAAATTTAGGATTGTTTATCCCCTTGTCTTGTACTGACTTGGGAATTACATTTGTAACTTATTAACCCAGTGAGCAATAAAACTAACTGATGATCAATTCTCAGGAAAGCTTGTTAAAAAGCCTAGATTTTAGATAATGCAATTGGCCCAGTTCTATGGGTCTGTGGACAGGTATTCATCTTTTAAGGCGTAAAATTCAACAATGGGTGTCTTTGGAAAAATTGAAGAGTCAGTGACATGGGAAAGTTAAAGTAATGACAAATTTCTAAAGTTGGTGAAACAAAAGATCTTGTTGCTACAATATGAAACTTCAGTATATTTTTGAAGTGTGAACATTCCTTTTTCTTCCTGCTGTCTTAAGAGCTATTATCTTTCTTGACTGAACCTTGTTCCTGTTTCATCCTCTCTTTTCTCTGTCTATCTCTCTCTCTGTCGCTGTCTCTCTGTCTCTGTCTCTCTCTCTCTCTGTCTCTCTCTCTCTCTCTCTCTGTCGAACTACTGATCGACAGGGGCACCAACCCCAGTCACGACAGGGCACAGACACAAAACACAAACATTCACTCACCAACAAATAAATGTGCATCCAAAGTGAATCTCAAAGGGTTAAACTTTCTTCAAGCTGCAGAGAGTTAGCATTAAGTCTCTCTCTCTCATGCTCATGTTGTCTCTCTCTCTCTCTGTCTCTGTCTCTCTCTCTCTCTCTCTCTCTATCTCTCATGTGCACGCACTTCCTTTGTCTGTTTCCCTTTCATTAGCTTGTGGTACAAGCTGAATATCTTCATGTTACATTGCTAATCTTCCTGTCATGATTCTGATAAATTATATATTGCTTCTCTCTTTCTCAGTTCAGCTCTCACCCTTCTATCTTCCAGCTGCTACATCTCCAGTTCACGTCGCTACTCTTTCTTCTCCATCCACCAATCTAGTTAATGAATCTATCCTGCCCCAATTCATCCTGACAACTCCTCACTCAGTCTGTTCCTAATGATGCTTTAGCTCTGAGGAATTGAGAACTGAGTAGGTATTCTTTATATTGCAGTACTGGCATGGTATAGAGTGATGTTTATGCATTCTGCAGTAAGGATGCAGCCGCAGTGTGCCCCCTAATGTGGGTAAATGGGTTTAGAGAGCATCTGACACCTGATCCAACCATAAGAGAATTTTTAAAAATTGGAAAAGGAGTAAACGTTTTTGTCCTTCAAGGCTCCTCCACCATTCAATTTGATGGTGGCAGATCATCCTATTTGTTATCCTGTTCTTGCTTTCTCATCATACCCTTTGATCTATTTAGCCCTAAAAACATACCTAACTCCTCCTTGGAAACATTGATGTTGTGACCTCAACCACTTTCTATAGCTCGCTTCTCTCCAGGTGAAGAAATTTCTCTTCATCTCAGTCTGAAATGGCCTATATCATACCCTTAGAGCATGATCCCTGGTTTTAGACTCCCCGCTCATCAGAAACATCTTCCTGCATTTACCCTTTCTAGTACTGTTAGAGTTTTGTAGGTTTCTATGAGATTCCCCCCTCCTAGTTCTTCCAACTCCAACGAATATGGTCTTAGTTGATCCAGTTCTCTCTATATTCAGGCAGCACCACTGATCCAGAATCTGGTTTCCAGCGTCTGCAGTCATTGTTTTTACCCAGTTCTCTCTATATGTCAATCTTGCTATCCCAGGAGTCAACATAATAAACCTTTGTTGCATTCCCTCCATAGCCAGAACATGCTTCCTCCGATAAGGAGACCAAAACTGCATAAATACTCCAGGTGTGGTCTCACCAGATCCCTGTACAATTGCAGCAAGTCATCTGTGATCCTGTACTCAAATCGTCTTGCTTTGAAAATGAACATACCATTCTTCACCGCCTGCTGCATCTGTATGCTTACTTTTAGCAATTGCTGTACAAGGACACCCAGGTCGCATTGCACTGCCTCCTTTCAAAATCTTGCTGTTCAGAAAATAATCTACTTCCTTTTTTTTCCAAAATAGCTCCTATTAATTCACATTATACTTCAATCTGGCATGTATTTGTCCACTCACTGCATTGGCCAAGTCACACTGAAGCATCTTTGCATCCTCCTCTCAGTTTACTCTCCCACCCAGCTTTGTGATATCTACAAACTTGGAGATATTGCACTTAATTCCCTCATCTAATGTATATTAATATATATATATAGTTAATAGCTGGGGTCCAACCACTGGTCGCTGGCTGCCTTTCGCAAAGATCCCCATTTATTCCTACTCTTTGTTCCCTGTCTGCCAGCCAGTTTACTCTCTATCAGTACAATACCTCCGAGCCATGCACTTTAGTTTTACATGCTAATCTCTTCCGTAGGACCTTATTGAATACCTTCTGAAAGTTGTGCCAATCTTGCTGTGCAAATCACTCCACTGAGGAGCATCGCTAGTTAAATCCCACCAGGCATTGAACTGGACATTACTCGTGTTGCTCAGTGCACTCCTGATATGCCCCAAAACCTTGGGATTTCTTTATGGTCAGGGAACAGCACAGCAGTGTGTGATGAGATTGGAAGAAAAGGAATCGGTTATTCTCAATCCGGTAGTACTCTGTACCAAACTCCTAGTGGAGCAATGTGTACCCAAGCTGCTTCCTTTGAATCTCTCAAAAACCAGCCTCACACCATCAGGAATGCACATGGAAAACAGTCCAATAAATTACCCTTACATATCCAATTTTGCATGTTAAGGATGGCCAGTTGGTTACAATACCAGTGTACCGCCAACTTCCTGTGCCTGGGAAGAATTGTTGTCACCAGACACTGGAATGGGTAGCAACGAAGGGTAAATTCCAAGTGTCTGGAATTGCTGCCATCAGTTTTGGGATTTGGTACCTGTCCAATCTGATAATGTGCAAGTTAACATGTTGGAATTTTTTTAAAAAATTGGAATTGCTGAATTTATTTTAGCGTCAGTTTGCAAAGTAAAATTATTATTATAATGAGCATTTACAAACAGGCAACCAGATTTTTTTATCCATCAATTTTCTGTATTTTCAAGGCAGGCCTTGTCAACACCACCACCTTGCCTTTGGAAATCAAATCAAATAAAATGAAATAGAGACAGATTATACCTGCAATTATTTCCATCTTCTGTTTCTGGCTCAACATTGTTTAAGCAGTATGTCTGGTACGCATACTTGAGCTGTATCATAATGTGTTATATCTTATTATAAGGAATTTCGCATCTTTACACAAAAGAAATCTTAACATTTTTCAAAAAAAACATTATATTTCCAGGAGGAAGACTGCTTCAGCTACTTTGCCCAACAACTCAGTGTTGGTGTTTTGCTGTACACAAGACACCACCCTGCCCTAGTTCATGTTTCCCTGTCAACATATCCTTTTGCCTTCGTGCCTATCTCACTTCTCTTTGAATGTGGCTGTGCTGTTCTCCTCAACCTTTCCATGTTGTGGCAAACTTTGACGTTCTCGCCACACTGAGTAAAGAAGCTTCTCCAGAATTTCTTATTGGATTTATTAATGATTATTTGGATATACTTGGAGTCCTCCCCTAGTCCTGCACGATTGCCAGTTGTAAGAAAAAATCCTGCAGTAGTTAGAAAATCTCTTATACACTCCTGTTTTCCTACGCATCATAGAGAAAGGGCTAAATGTGTAGTCAGTAAAAGCTCACAATGGCCTGACTGAGATGGGGTAATGATGGGCTGATATTACTTTGCCTTTTGACATCAAATCAAATAAAATGAAACAGTGACAGATTATCCAGCCTCTCACATCTCCTACATGCTAGACTCCATTAAAATTAACTAAGTGAAAGTGTGTACTGCAGATGCTGGAGATGAGAGTCGAGAGTGTGGTGCTGGAAAAGTGCAGCAGCCGCATCTGAGGAGCAGGAAAATCGACGTTTCGGGCAAAAGCCCTTTCCATTAAAATTAAGTTTGGTTTAGTGTTGTTAATTTACATTGGTGCTCTTGTTACCTTTGTCATTACCAGCTTGGCTTTCCACGGAAGCTCAAAGAAGTTGACACGCTAGGCTTCCTCCTAACCCTCCCTGGCCTTTTGACCTCATTCCCAGTAGTAGTGTCCAGCCCCTCTATCAGCCATCACTCCATAGCACTTACCTCTCTAAATCGTAAGGTTTGGATTCAAGTCTCAGTCCAGGGTCTGAGTACAAAATCAAGTCTGGCAGTCCATTGCAGTACTGAGGGAGTGCAATCTGTCATTTGAGAATTAAAACGGAGGTCTGATCTGCCTGATTAGGCGGATGTAAAAAATCCCATGGCATTAATTTGAAGATGAGCAGGGGAGATATCTGTTGCATCCTGGCCAATATTTATCCCTCAGTAGGCACCACCAATTAAATTATTTGCTGATTTATCATATTGCTGTTTGTGGATCTCGCACACATGCTGCACTTCCTACATTACAGCGGTGACAACAATTCAAAAACACTTAATTGACCATAAAACACCTTGAGATGTTCACTTGTGAGAAATACTGTGTAAATGCAAGTTTCTTTTTTGTTAATGATGGGTTTTTTTCTAGACATGATTCGCATGTCTCCACATTGGTTCCTTTGGGGCTGGCCTAGAATGAAAACATGTTTGGGACCTGAGTTTGTTTGGAGAATTGAACAGGAAGTGAAGTGAATGGAGAAGAGATTTCAGAGGGACTGCAGACATTTGTTATTGGATTGATCCCAGAATTGAGGCTGAATTTGATACCAGTATTTTAGAAACCACAGAAGATGTTTCCTCAGCCTTGCGTCACATTCTCAATGTTCTGTACAACACTTTAATCGTGAGAAAGGATTTAAGAAATGAAAGAGTACTGGTGAATGGATGCCTTTTTAAAATCTATAACCGTAGGGATATGTTGGTCAATATGGCAGTTTATTAATTTCTGCTAGCTTAACACTACTGAGGACTCTTGAAGTGGATTTTGTACATTTACTGTTAAGACAGATCTCCTTTAGAATACCTACTCATCTGTGGGCGGCACGGTGGCACAGTGGTTAGCACTGCTACCTCACAGCGCCTGAGACCTGGGTTCAATTCCTGCCTCAGGCGACTGACTGTGTGGAGTTTGGACGTTCTCCCCGTGTCTGCGTGGGTTTCCTCCGGGTGCTCCGGTTTCCTCCCACAGTCTAAAGATGTGCAGTTCAGGTGAATTGGCCATGCTAAATTGCTCGTAGTGTTAGGTAAGGGGTAAATGTAGGGGTATGGGTGGGTTGCGCTTCGGCGGGTCGGTGTGGACTTGTTGGGCCGAAGGGCCTATTTCCACCCTGTAATGTAATCTAATCTAATCTACTTCAAAAAGACCAACCATTTATTTTTCTCAAAGGCCTGAGATAGTTAATTTCAGAATGCCCTGAATCTCAGAATTCTCTCTGTGGGGTCTGCTTTAGAGTTGGTGTCGTAATGGAAACAATGTGAAAACATCATTTATAATCCAAAATAGGTGACATTTGAAAGTACCTTTTGATTTGGGAAAATTAGGAGTTTCAAATTCCAACAAGTAAAAGGCTCAGATAAAGGAGCAGTAAGGGATTTATCCTGAGGCAGCTTGAAAGGTTGACAAAAAGACTCTGAAGACTTATGCAAGCTGAGTTGTGTTACATGCTTGAGTGAAACCCACTGACAGTGCACTCCAGCTGGTAAAGATAAAGAATAAGTGTGAAGTGAATCCTGTGACAGGAGCACTTCTCTGAGAGTGAACATGGAGCAAGTCCTCAAGACAAGGTCAGGCATGGTTTAGGTGACCTATCTCACCTGATTGTAATACACAGATCTGAAAATGTGTTGCTGGAAAAGCGCAGCAGGTCAGGCAGCATCCAAGGAGCAGGAGAATCGACGTTTCGGGCATGAGCCCTTCTTCAGGAATGAAGGGCTCATGCCCGAAACGTTGATTCTCCTGCTCCTTGGATGCTGCCTGACCTGCGCTTTTCCACCATCACATTTTCAGCTCTGATCTCCAGCATCTGCAGTCCTCACTTTCTCCTGTAATACACAGATACCAAACAGTATCATGGTTTCACTGAATATTGAGTGTAAATAATTCAAATCCTTAAACAACAGCTTGGTGGGTGGGAGAGGTTTAGTCAAAGGAATTATATTGTTTCTCATGAAATCTTATGCCTGGTTGATAATATGGTTTTGTAAACATAATCTGAACCTGGTAACTTTTTTGCATTTGGATTTTTAGCATTACACATGTTGACAAGTACAAATTTCTGGAACCACATCATATCATTGATTACAGGCCGAAAGTAATGGGACTTAATGCAAAAGATTATGTTTTCTAGCCAAATCATTAGAATAAACAGAGCCATACTTGTATTTCCAAAATAAAAATAAAGAGGTCAGTAATTAAGAGCGCCCAGTGTATCACTTGCAATTTATGTCCCAATTAGTTGAAAAACTATGTTTGCAAATGTCAGGTGGATGTTAGTAGCCTAAAAGCCATTCATTTTAAAGAGTGAGATAATGAAAGTGCACCTATTAGCTCTTGGTGTTTGCTGTTTGAAGGAAATCCTTGTTTTATATTACCTACATCTTCCTTAGCATGGGACTAAGAGGGTGAGTAAATTTGAGACCTTTGATGGGGCCATTAGCAGGAAGGTGGTGAAAAGGATGGAATAGGAGATGTTCTTTGCATTGATCTGCCTTAGCGGTTCCTCACTGATTGATCTCGACTCTTTCCAGTTTGCAATGTGGGTGGATGCTGTTATCTTTGTCTTCAGTCTGGAGGATGAGAACAGCTTCCATGCAGTTTACTATTACTACACCAGGATGGCTAACTATCGGAGCACCACAGAGATGCCAATGGTACTGGTTGGGACGCAAGGTAAGGAACTATGTGTTGCCAAGGTAATTTATAATTAATGCTCTGTGGTATAGGATGCAACCTCATGGGCAAGAACTGGAATATTGAGACACAGGCAGTATATAGTTGGCCATGCCAGGTTTGAGCAATTGTCTCCGTGTAGCGTTGCCATTTTTCTTGTTATTTTGTCTTTTGTACTATATTGAGCTAATCTCACAAGATTAAGTTCATGAGAAGAAGAGGATCAGAGATTGACGGATGAACTAAAAATAGGGAATAGGAATGAATGGATTATTTTTGGGCTAGCAAGATGTCACTAGTCATGTATCACAAGATTCAATGCTGGGCACCCAGCCACTTTCAATTTACATTGATGACTTCAGAGTGGACTGAGAATAACTTGCCTAAATTTGCTGATCAGATAAAAGCTCAGTGGGAATGTAAACTGAGAGGGCATCAAAGTGGGCAGTATTTAATTGAGGAGACTGGGGTTTTGCCTGCCAGCTGGAGAACTGGTGAGAGCTCAGCATAGTCTGCTGTCGGAAAGCCTGCCAATCAGACACATTACTAAGGCAATCCACTCACCACCATCCCCCCCTCCCCCCACCCCTGCCCCCCCAAGATCTGCTGGCCAGTTCAAGGGGAGGTGGTTTGGCAACAAGGGCAAATAGGATTCCCTTCCTGATGCAGGATCCCTTAATTAGGCACTGAGTGACATTAATAAAGGGAATAACTCTAGAAGCTCTCAAACAATGGGACTTGCTCTTTGGGCTTCTCACATGGTATCCCTTGCCACTGCTGGATTGAGAATCAGCATTAATGTGCATTAATTGCCCACTTAAATGCTGTCCACGGGCTTTCCTGCTTAGTACTTTTTTGCAGGAGAGACAGGGAAGGGGTGCATGACCACCCAGCACCCTCCTACTTGATCAAATGCCACCCAGCATGGGACAAATGGGCCAAATGCTGCAACATTTCATGGAACTTCATTGTTAAGCAACTAAATTACACCAAAGAGATCTAGACAGGTTAAGTGAATGGCAGTAAGATGACAGATGGAGTATGAGGCAGGAAAATCTGGAATTTTTTACTTTGATAGAAAGATTAGAATTGTACGACCTTTTGCAGAAGGAGATCATTCATACGTTGTGCCTGTGCTGGCTCACTGAAAGAGCAGATGTCCTTACACCCTCATGTGCACATTTTGTCATTGACTGTCTGAACGTTCCTCTCCTCAGGTGTGAGTCCAAGTCCTGTTTAAAATTATTTATCGAATCACCATCTTTTCAGTAACAATGTTCCAAATCCCAACATCTGTGAAAACATTTCTCCATGTCTCCCCAGATACTTTGCCAGTGAGTTTTAGTCAATTACCTCTAATTATTTGAAAGATTTGCCATTGGTCTCCTTGTATGTGAATTCCAAAATGTTCCAATGGACCATAAGACCATAAGGAATAAAGAAATAAGGAATGGAAGTAAGGTCATTTGGCCCATCAAGTCCACTCCGCCATTTCATCATGGCTGATGGGCATTTCAGTGCCACTTGCCCGCACTCTCCCTGTAGCCCTTAATTCCTTACGAGATTAAGAATTTATCAATCTCTGCCTTGAAGGCATTCAACATCCCGGCCTCCACTGCGCTCCGTGGCAATGAATTCCACAGGCCCATCACACTCTGGCTGAAGACATGTTTCCTCATTTCTGTTCTAAATTGACCCCCTCTAATTCTAAGGCTGTGCCCACGAGTCCTAGTATCCCCGCCTGACGGAAACAAATTCCCAGCGTCCTCCCTTTCTAAGCCATGCATTATCTTGTAAGTTTCTATTAGATCTCCCTTAAACCTTCTAAACTCTAATGAATACAATCCCAGGATCCTCAGCCGTTCATTGTATTTTAGGCCTACCGTTCCAGGGATCATCTGTGTGAATCTCCGCTGGACACGCTCCAGTGCCAGTATGTCCTTTCTGAGGTGTGGGGCCCAAAACTGGACTCAGTATTCTAAACGGGGCTTAACCAGAGCTTTATAAAGTCTCAGTAGCACATCGCTGCTTTTACATTCCAACCCTCTTGAAATAAATGATAACATTACATTTGCTTTCTTAACCATGGACTCAACCTGCAAGTCAACCTTTAGAGAATCCTGGACTCGCACTCCCAGACCCCTTTGTACTTTGACTTCATGAATTTTCTCACTATTTAGAAATTAGTCCATGCCTGTATTCTTTTTTCCAAAGTGCAAGACCTCATATTTGCTCACATTGAATTTCATCAGCCATTTCTTGGACCACTCTCCTAAACTGTCTAAATCTTTCTGCAGCCTCCCCACCACCTCAGTACTACCTGCCTAACTTCGTATCATTGGCGAACTTTGCCAGAATGCTCCCAGTCCTTTCATCCAGATCATTAATATATAAAGTAAACAGCCCCAACACTGAACCCTGCAGGACACCACTTGTCACTAGCTGCCGTTCCAAAAAGGAACTTTTTATCCCAACTCTCTGCCTTCTGTCAGTCAGCCAATCCTCAATCCATGCCAGTAGCTCACCTCGAACACCATGGGCCTTCACCTTAGTCGGCAGCCTCCCATGAGGCACCTTATCAAAGGCCTTTTGCAAGTCTAGGTAGATAACATCCACCGGGTTTCCCTGGTCTAACCTACTTGTTACCTCTTCAAAGAATTATAACAGATTTGTCAGGTACGACCTCCCCTTACTAAATCCAGGCTGATTTGTTCTAATCCAACCCTGCACTTCCAAGAATTTAGAAATTTCATCCTTAACAATGGATTCTAAAATTTTACCTACAACCAAGCTTAGGCTAATCAGCCTATAATCTTCCATCTTTTGTCTTGAACCTTTCTTGAACAAGGGGGTTACAACAGCGATTTTCCCATCATCTGGGACTTTCCCTGACTCCAGTGATTTTTGAAAGATTACAGCCAAAGCTTCCACTATTTCTTCAGCTGCCTCCCTCAGAACTCTAGGATGTAGCCCATCCAGGCCAAGAGATTTATCAATTTTTAGACCTTTTATGAGAAACAATAAATAATTAAGACAAATGGTGTGTTAGCCTTTGCTACAAGGAGTTCGCATACGTGAATAAGGAAGATTTACTACAAATATATAGGGTTTTGCTAGGTCCGCAGTTGAACAATTATGTGCAGTTTGAGGCAATCGACCTATGAGGAGTGATCAAATGTGTTGGGCAAATGTTCCCTGGAGTTTAGAAGTATGAGATTTTGTTAAAATATACGGAATTCTGAGAGAGTTTGATGAGGTGTAAGAGACTTAGACACTGCTGTCCTGGTTGCAGAGCCTAAAATTAGAAGCTGTACTCTTAGATCTACCATAGCTGCCTGAGATGAGGTGAAATTCCCTCACGTGGGTTGTGAAGCTTTAAATTCTCTACCCCAGAGAGCTTTAGATTGTCAGTTGTTAAGTCAGAGTGATGATCCAGTCACCACATTACTGAGAAAGCTGTGGAGAAAATGACCATTCATAGCAACTCTCCTGCGGAGCGGGGTGGGTTAGTGGGGGGATTAGTAAAAGCATTCAAACTCATGGAAGTGTAAATTGCCAACACTATTTCCATTTCAGTGTATAGTTAGGCACACACCACGCCAGCTTGCTGTTGTTTGCCTGTGAGTATTCAGTGCTTTGATCTCCCTGTGAATATTGGGAATTGCTGTGGAAAATGTCTACTTTAATGCATGACTTTTATTTGCAATGTACTTCACAGATTTGATCTGTGTGCTATTTGTAGCCTTCAGTCTTTTACAAGTAGTAATCAGAGGAAATCTTTACCTAGAATATTTTGCAGCTTACTTCAAGCCTATGTATCTAGCTACAGATCTGTTTCCTCTTTTAATTTAAATTAAGCAACGTAAGTGCTCTTCACCACTTTATTGTTGTTAGAATTGCACTATTCTACGTTTTAAGACTATAACACCATAAGTAGGAACAGGTGTAGGCTATTTGGCCCTTCAAACCTGTTCCATCATTCAATAGGGTCGTGACTGATCCTACATTCCTCGCGTCCACTTTCCTACATTTTCCCTCTAACCCTTGATTCCCCTACTGATCAAAAATCTATTAATGGGTGGCATGGTGGCTCAGTGGTTAGCACTGCTGCCTCACAGCATCAGGATCCCAGGTTCGATTCCAGCCTCGGACGACTGTTTGTGTGGAGTTTGCACATTCTCACCGTGTCTGCGTGGGTTTCCTCCGGGCGCTCTAGTTTCCTCCCACAGTCCAAAGATGTGCAGGTCAGGTGAATTGGCCATGCTAAATTGCCCATAGTGTTAGGTGCATTAGTCAGAGAGAAATGGGTCTGGGTGGGTTACTCTTCGAAGGGTTGGTGAGGACTGGTTGGGCTGAAGGGCCTGTTTCCACACTGTAGGGAATCTAATCTAATCTAAATACACACAAGGTGTCTGCCCCTACAGCTCTCTGTGGCAAGAAGTTCCAAAGACACTCAACCTTTCAAGAGAAGAAATTCCTCCTCATCTCATCTTAAATTGGTGCCCTTTTATTCAGAGACGATGCCCTCTGCACCTAGACTTTCCCATGAGGTGAAATATCCTCTAAGCATAAGCACCTTAAGAATCTGATATGTTTCAATGAGATCACCTCTGATTCTTTCAAACTCCAGTGAGTAGAGTCTCCATCTGTTTAGCTTTACTCATAAGACAATCTCTCTGTACTGGGGATCATCCTAGTGAATCTTCTTTGAATTGCCTCAAATGAAGTGACCTTGTAAGTTTTATATGTTGCTACTGTCCTCTGCTGGCTGATTGTGGGTATTGTATTAGATGACAGCCCTCTCAAAGTTATGTTGCTTAACAATGAAGTGCCATGAAATCTTGTCGCACAAGATGGCATTTGGCCCATTATGTTCCTGTTCACTGCTTGAAAGAGTGAATAATAATTCTCTCACCTGTTATTTCCTCATAATACTGAAAATTTTTCTTTTATAATTTTCCATTTCCATTTTGAAAGTTATTATTGAATCCGCCCCCGTCCTTTCAGGCAGTACATTCCAGATTATAACAACTTGCTGTCTAAAAGCATTTCTTTTTACCTGAGGGAAGATATATTGGCCTTGGAGAGTGTGCATCTTAGAACGATAAATGATCTCCAAAGTTAGCAATACAAAAATTGAGATGCAGTGGTCAAAGGTTTCATAATGTAAAGGAGAACAGAAAACAGTAGCTGGAGAAACTATTTTTGTTGGCTGCAGAATCTTGGATGAGGAGGCATAGCTTTAGATGTTAGAGCCAGAGCTTTCAGGAGTGAAGTTAGGAGAAGTTTCTTATACATAAAGGGTGGTAAAAATCTTGAACCATAGTCTGTAAGTGTCGATTGATACAGAATCAAAAGTTAATTTTGAACCTTTGAACTTGTTAGACTTCTATTCTCAAAGGCATTGAGGATCCTAAGGCAATGACAAGTCTATCTAGTTAGATCATAGATCAGTCATAACCGCATTGAATAGCTGAAAGAGGCTAAAATGGCAGTTCCTATATTGCAAGCTCTGATCCCTTTGCCAGTGATCTTAAATCTTAATGATTTTCAGCATTTTCAATCAAATGTCTGCTTCATCTTCTCTGCTCTGATTAACTCAACATCGTCAATCTCACCACGCACTCAAAGTCCCTCATTTATGATACCATGTGAGTCCATCTCCTTGCTAAGGTCTTGATGTCCTTCCTGAAGTGTGTTATCCAAAATTAAGTCCAAAACTCCAGCTCAGATATAACCTATAATTGATCATGCTTGAGCATCACATCCTTGTTTTTATCAACATTTGGGTCTAGTTCTAAAGAAGTTATATTAGACTTCCTTTAAAATTAATTCACGGGATATGGGTGTCACCCATTGCTGTGGGTCTGGAATCACACGTAGGCCAGACCAGGTAAGTACAGTAGTTTCTTACCCTAAAGGACTTTAGTGAACCAGCTGGATTTTTCGAACCATCAACAATGGTTTCATGGTCATAGAATCATAGAATCCCTACAGTGTGGAAGCAAGCCATTTGGCCCATCTAGTTTACATCGACCCTCTGAAGAGCAGCCACCCAGACCAAAACCAACCGACGTCCCCCCTCCCCAATCCTTGGTGACACTGCAGTTCCCATGGCCAACACACCTAATCTGCACATCTATGGTCGGTGGGAGGAGACTAGAGCATCCGGAGGAAACTGATGCAGAGGCGGGAGAATTTGCAACCCCACACAGACAGTTGCCTAAGGGTGGAATCGAACCCGGGTCCCTGGTACTGTGAGGCAGCAACTCCAGGAATTTATTGAATTCAAATTCCACCACCTGCCACGGCATGATTTGAACGTAGGTCCCCAAAGTACTACCAGGGTCTCTGGATTAGTAGTCTAGAGAGAGTAACACTAGGCCATCACCTCCATTAAAGCATTACCTCTTGTTTATCTCTCCACTCATACTGCCACACCTACTGTGTATCTCCAGCACTTGGTTTTTATTTCAGATATATAGCATCTGCTGTCAGTTGCTTTTACTCCTTATTTTATAGCCTATTCGTCTATGTATAATATCAAGACTCCTGTATGTTTTTACAATAGCTTCATCAGTTTGTCTTGCTACCTTTAAAATCTTTGGTGTATTAATCCTTTGTCTTTGTCCTTATGTCCCCAGTAAAATTGTATCATTTAGGTTATGCTGCCCTTCCTAATTTTTCTTCAAAGATCCATCTCTTAGCACTTCCCTGCATTAGGTTTTGTCAGCCATGTATCTGCCTATTTAATCATTGTTCACATCTTCCAGAAGTCAATTGCTGAACACCGCTGTGGCTAGACTTGGCGTGTTGAAGATAGTTTTATGTTGTAGTCCCTTGCTCTTACAGTGAGAAAGGTGCTGAGGACCCTGGTTGGTTTATCTCTACAAAGAGTGCTCAGCATCTGGTAATCTGCTGTTCATACTGTCTCTCCACAGATGCCATCAGTGCCGCGAATCCACGTGTGATCGATGACTCAAGGGCCCGGAAACTTTCCAACGATCTGAAGCGATGCACCTACTATGAAACGTGTGCCACCTATGGCCTGAATGTGGAGAGGGTGTTTCAAGATGGTGAGGCTTTTTATTAACTTGCTGAATTCTAAATTTCTAAATTGGAGCTGATTGGTGGCCTTTATCCATATTTTCTAGCTCTCACAGAGCAGCTAAAGAGCCATCACATTCCAGGGCTGTGTCTTATTAATGCCCAGCTGACAAAATGCACCAGCTCCCATTGTGTCTCCTGTTTGGCAGTGTTAATGATGTAGAGTTCGGGCTGTGCCCTGTGTATCATGTGTAGGAATAGCAGGTGTCCAACACACTACACATTCAACCAGGCACTTTTCTACATGTTTATTAAATCACATTTTTTCATCAACATTTTTAATACTTTATTTTCCTTTCCAGTCTCTGACCTTAAAGCTTTCCTGAATTTTTATTAAATTCTTCACAGCTGTAACTCTATTTCCCTGATGTTCCCCGAATATGTCCTTCCAATTTCGATATTTTTATTTCTACATCTTTCACACTTTATTTTTGTTTTGATTCATCTTCTGCACTAATGGTTACCATTACTGTTTCATGTCATATCTGAATGATCCAATTTCCACCTGGTAAGGCTGTGAACTTGGGCCAGAGGTAGATGTGGAAGAAATGTGTAAGTAGGTTTTCCAGCAGCTTGCGTGTTCAGTGGTCGATGGAAAGGAGAGGAGCTTGGATTTGAACAATTCCATCATGATCACCATTGGAAAGCTGCTGTTTTGGGTGACTCTGAATATCAAGGCACTGGGTAGGATGGAAGGAATTGTTTGTGTCTGACCTATGATTACGAGAATCAGTTGTGTCTGAGTCATGGCCAGCTGGCCCAGGACCGCATATTATTTGACATGTGCATGTCTATTTTTAAATCTTCATTTAAATTGCCTGATGCATTAATTGACCAATAGAATTGAAACATAACCCTGAAAAACATGGCAACTGGAATGAAAGTTGGGTGCTGCAAAACAATTATCCTTTTTTAATTAAAACAGGAATGCTTTGATCCCAAAAATCCAGAGTCTCAAAATATATTTTACTGATAGCTAAATTATTCCTAATGTCTCAGCGTAGATATGTCATCTGAATATTACATGTATTTGGAAAGACAAGGACTGTTCGGGGTAGTCAACAAGGCTTTGTGCATGTGAAATGTCTCACTAACTTAATTGAGTTTTTTTGAAGAAGTGGCAAAACAGATTGCTGAAAGCAGAGCGGTGGACGTTGTCTTTATAGACTTCAGTAAAGCGTTCAAGAAATTTCCACATGGTAGACTTGTTAACAAGGTTAGATCATATTGAATGCAGGGAGAATTAGCCATTTAGATACAAAATTGGCTCGAAGGGAGGAGATAGAGGGTGGTGGTGGAGGGTTGCTTTTCGGACTGGAGGCTGTGACCAACAATATGTTGCAGGGATTGGTGCAGGGTCCACTGCTTTTGGTCATTTATGTAAATGATTTGGATGTGAATATAGGAAGTGTAGTTAGTAAGTTTGCAGATGACAACAAAGAAGGTGATCTTAGAGCTCAGTGGCACCTCGATCAGATGAGCTGATAGGCTGAGGAATGGCAGATGGAGTTTAGATAGTTGTGAAATTCTACTTTTTGGAAGGGCAAATCAGGGCAGGACTTAATGGTAAGGACCTGGGAATGTTGCCGAACAAAGAGACCCTGGAATGCCGGTTCATAGTTCCTTGAAAGTGGAGTTGCAGGATAGTGAAGAAGGTGTTTGATACACTTGCCTTTATTGGTCAGTACAATGAGTAAAGGACATTGGTTAGGCCAGTTTTGGAATACTGCATTTGTTTCCTGTCTCCCTGCTATATGAAAGATATTGTTGAACTTGAAAAGGTGCAGAAAAGATTTATAAGGATGTTCCTAGGGTTGGAGGGTTTGTGCTATAGGGATAGGCTGAATGGGCTAAAGCTATTTTCCCTGGAGTGACAGAGGTTGAGGGGTGACATTATGTAAAATCATGAGAGGCATAGGTAGGGTGAATAGTCAAGATCTTTCCCCCGAGGATAAGGAAGTTTAAAACTAGAGGGCATAGGTTTAAGGTGGGAGGGTAAAGATTTAAAAGGGACCTAAGGGGCAACTTTTTTACACAAAAACTGGTGGCGTATGGAATGAACTGCTAGAGGGGGTGATGAAAACAGGTATAATTACAACATTTAAAAGGCATCTGGATGGTCATATGAATAGGAAGGGTTTAGAGGAATATGAGCCAAATGCTGGCAAATGGGACTAGATTAATTTAGTATGTCTGGTTAGCATGGGCAAGTTGGACTGAGAGGTCGCTTTCCATGCTGTACAGCTCTGACTATATGTGGTACCGAGCCATGTTGCCTGTTACATCCAGGCCTGATCACTGATCTGCACAGAGCAAAATGCTGGCAACTAGGTTGGAGGAAAGGTTGCATGGCTTGGGTCTGTATTCATTGCAGTTTAGAAAAATGAATGATGATTCTTTTACAACATCCTAAAGGGACTTAACAAGGTGATGCTGAAAGGATGTTTTCTCTTTGGGAGAGACTGGAACTCGGGGGAAAACAGTTTAAATGTCAAGGGTCTCACATTTAAGATGAAATGATGAGAGTTTTGTTTAGCAGTGTTATATAAAATTTCATCACAAGTTCTTTGCTTCTGTAGTCTCTGCATCAATAGCGGCCAGAGTCCTGCATACATTTTTAATCACTTTCTTGGACTAACATTGTGAATGGTCTTTACACATGTACCCCAGGTCTCTGCCTCTGCATTTCCTTTAGAATTGTACCCTTTAGTTACTGTCTTTATCCTTCCTCTGATGATGCTCTACTACATACTTCTCTATCTCCTTTTAGCCTTTTTTTTAATTCACTGCACATTCCTGGCTGGCCAGCATTTATTGCCTATTGCCTTTGAGAAGATGTTTCCTTGAACCACTGCAGTACACGTATTGAAGTTTGCCCCACAGTGCCCATAGGGAGGGAATGCCAGGATTTTAACCCAGTGACAGTGAAGGAACAACAATATATTTCCAAGTCAAGGTGGTGTGTGGCCTGATGGGAAACTTGCATGTGGTAGACTTCTCATATATCTACTGCACTTATCCTTCTAGGTGGAAGTGGCTGTGGATTTGGAACGTGCAGTCTAAAGATCAAGGCAAGCGTGGTGGCTCAGTGGTTAGCACTGCCACCTCACAGTGCCAGGGACCCAGGTTCTATTCCATTCTCAGGTAGTGGAACAGAGGGATCTTGGAGTTCAGGTTCACAGTTCTCTGAAAGTGGAGTCACAGGCAGACAGGGCAGTGAAGAAGGCTTTTGGCACACTGGCCTTCATCAGTCAGGGCATAGAGTATAGGTTGGGAAATTATGTTGCATTTGTACAGGACATTGGTGAGGCCGCATATTGGGTATTGTGTTAAGTTTTGGTCACCTTACTCCAGGAAGGATGTTATTAGACGAGAAAGAGTGCAGAAGAAATTTACAAGGATGTTGCCAGGACTGAAAGGTCTCAGTAATAGGGAGAGGTTGGACAAGTGAGGACTTTGTCCTTTAGAGCATAGGAGATTGAGAGGAGTTCTTATAGAAGTGTATAAGATCATTAGAGACATGGATAGGGTGAATGCACTTGGTCTTTTTCCCAGGGTTGAGGACTGGAGGACATCAGTTTAAGGTTGGAGGGGAAAAGATAAAAGGAAATGTGAGGGACAACTTTTTTAAACAGAGGGTAGTATGCGTATAGGATGAGCTGCCAGCAGAAGTGGTTGAGGCGGGTATATTAATAGCATTTAAAAGGCATTTGGAAAAATACCTGGATAGGAAATGTTGAGAAGGATATGAGCTAAGTGCAGGGAAATGGGGTTAGCGTTAATGGACATTTTGGTCAGCATGGACCAGTTTGAGCCAAAGGGCCTGTCTCCGTGCTGTATGACCCTTATGACTGTGTGGAGTTTGCATATTCTCCCAGTACCTGTGTGCATTTCCTCAGAGTGCTCTGATTCCTCCCACAGTCCAGAGATGTGCAGATTAGGTAGATTGGCCAAGCTAAATTGCCCAGAGTGTCTAGGAATGTGTAGGTTAGGTGGATTAGCCATGAGAAATGAATGCAGGATTACAGGATAGGGCAGGGAATTGAGTTTGGGTAGGTTGCTCTTCGGAGGGTTGGTGTGGACTCGATAGGCCAAATGGCCAGCTTCCACTCTGTAGAGATTCTATGATTCTATGATATTTAGTGAATTTCTGCAGAACAGCTTGTAGATGGTACACACTGGTGCTACAGAACCTCAGTGAGGGATATGGGTATTTGTGGATGTGGCGCTTATCAAGAGGGCTACTTTGTTCTAGATGGTGTCAAGCTTCTTGAGTGGTGTTGGGGGCCCCCTCCTCCAGGTAAGATTTGAGTATTCCATCACACTTCTGACTTCTGTCTTTAAGATGGTGGGTGGGTTTTGGGGAGTCAGGCGGTGAGTTATCTGCCACAGTATTCCTAGTCTCTGATCTGCCCTAGCAGCCACCATGTTTAAATGGCAAGTCCAATTGAGTTTCTGTTCAGTAATAACCCTGAGGACATTGACAGTTGGGGATTCAGTGATGGCAACATCAGCAGTATCAAGGGGATGTTGGTTAGATTACTGAAATTTCTGGAGTGGGACTTGAACTCCCGATCTACCAAATCAGAAGCTGGAAACTCACTGTTCAGTTAATACTAACTTTAGAGTGTGTGTGCGCCACAACAAGTTTCATACTTGCATCTGCCATTCAGCCTGCCTTTCCAGATTCCACTAGATGGTGTGTTTCTGTGGGACATGGATTATTTAATCCCTGAATATTGGAAAGGGACAGTTTACTTAAGCCCCTTTCGTAAAACCGACAACAGTCCTATGATTGTTTTGGGGGCAGTGGGGGAAGATCTAGTTGGGAGATGGAGGATGTAACATCAGGTCAGAAACTCCCAAATGACAGCGGCAGGGCCCAACAGTATTTACAGGGCCAAGTTCTGGTTAGTCACATCATACTCCCATGCCGAGTAACCGTAGCTTTGGAATTCAGTCTGGTGTCATGAATTAATCAAACATGGTTCAGGAAAATCCTGAAGTAATCCAAAACTCCTTTGTGCATTGCTGGATGGAGTAGTATAGGCCAAATTGTTAAGTGTGAATAGTTTTGTCCACCCCTGTACACTCATTACCTCCCTCCCTGCCCACTCACCTCTTTCCCCCACACCCCTGGCCCTCAATAACCCTGCGTACTCATTACCCACCCCCACATGTTTGCTCCTCGCCCATCACTGCTATCAACATCCTGCGGCTTACCATCAACCAGAACCTGACCTGGGCCAGCCATATTAGTTCTGTGGCTACAAGAGCAGCACATAAGCTGGGAATACTGCAACAAGTAGGCACCACTTGTTTTGTTAGGCTGAAAGTATCTAATAGGTTCTTGAACCTCTGATCAAAATTAATACAAGTAGCCACATGCACATTAATATGAAGCAAATTTATTAGCTTAATCTACTTTAGATATATTTAGACATATCCAAACTCGTGTGAATCTATTAGCTTAAACTACATAATATACAAAGTTGCAAACAAGTGAGTCTCACACTGCCTTCATTAGGGATTTTGGCAATGGTGGCTCTCAGAGCTCTATCTCAGATTCCATTCCACTGGTCTCTCAAACTCCAGCCGATCGTGAAAAGTCCAGTGGGCCCCGCTATTAATACTATTCAGAATCAACTTCCCAGCAGCATTGTAGATATATCTGTACCACATGGACTGCAGCAGTTCAACAAGTGCACTCTCACCACTGTCTTCTCAAAGGCATGTGCTTCTTTGTTCTTGTAATCGTTTTGGTTGAACAGCAGAGGGCACAACACACCAGCACATTGTTCTTCATCTGTTATTGATGGTATGTTCCCTCACCCTGACTACAAAATGCAATTTTGGAGGTGGACATACCTATTTGGTGATGTGAATCTGAACCACGTTATGCAGAGATCAGATTTTTAACATATATAGTCATCAATAAACTTGCAGAAATACTCTATAAATTGGGAACTTAATTTCAATAAAAGTAACTGTTAGGTAGCACATTTTGATTGGATGTATAAGAATTTCCCACACTCCTTGGGGGTAGGGTTCAGGGGATATTAAAATATTCCATTTGGGAGTTAATTGTTGGAAATAATCTTTTCATGATATTCATCTGTCAAATTGGATACTTGTGCTGCTCTCCTTAAAGACTCTTGATTCAGAAGTATTTCCATAGATTCTGAAGACATTTCAGACTTGAAAGGTTAACTATTTCTTTCCAGCACTCTGATTTTCGTATAAAGATATTTAATTGGCTGCAAAGAACTTTGGGGCAATATTCAGGGCCATGTACAATTACAAGTCTTTTTTCTTTTTCTATTTTTACAAGCAGTGACCAAGGTTTAAACCAGTCCCTAGGATTAATGACAAAGGACAGGTTCAAAGCTCCTTGAAATGGAGTCACAAGTAGATAGAATAGTGAAGAAGGCATTTGGTATGCTTTCCTTTATTGGTCAGAGTATTGAGTACAGGAGTTGGGAGGTCATGTTGCGCCTGTACAGGACATTGGTTAGGCCACTGTTGGAATATTGCGTGCAATTGTGGTCTCCTTCCTATCGGAAAGATGTTGTGAAACTTGAAAGGATTCAGAAAAGATTTACAAGGATGTTGCCAGGGTTGGAGGATCTGAGCTACAGGGAGAGGCTGAACAGGCTGGGGCTGTTTTCCCTGGAGCGTCGGAGGCTGAGGGGTGACCTTATGGAGGGGCATGGATAGGATAATTAGACAAAGTCTTCCCTGGGGTCTGGGAGTCCAGAACTAGAGGGTATAGGTTTAGGGTGAGAGGGGAAAGATATAAAAGAGACCTAAGGGGCAACTTTTTCACGCAGAGGGTGGTACATGTATGGAATGAGCTGCCGAAGGATGTGGTGGAGGCTGGTAAAAATTGCAACATTTAAGAGGCATTTGGATGGGTATATGAATAGGAAGGGTTTGGAGAGATTTGGGCCGGGTGCTGACAGGTGGGACTAGATTGGGTTGGGATATCTGGTCGGCATGGACGGGTAACATCTCTATGACTCTATGATAGGGGTTTGTTTTTGAATGGCTGGAAATGAAAAGCAGGAAAGTTACGTTAATTGTGTATACAAACTTGACTAGCCCATTCTTAGACAGCTGTCAACTAGTTTTCCAGTTTGTTCAAAGGGCATAGATGTATTAGTGAGAGTCAAAAAAATAATCTACAAGGATAACACCAGATTTGAGATGTTACATTTATTGAGAAAAACTGAATGACTGGGCTGTTGTTTCTCCTTAAGGAGGATCTCTTAAAAGTGGTTAAAGGAGAATCTCTTAAAAGTCAAAGCATTGGTATTAATTTTTCAGAATTCCCTAGATTCAGAAAATATGGCATCCTATGCAAAATAGGAAATATAACCCCAATATTCAAGAAAGGAGAGAAGCAGAACACTGCAAAGTTAGACCAGTTGGTTTGACATTTGTCCTGGTCAAGGTACTAAAATTGATCATTGTTGAGGTAATAGCTGCATAATTAGAAAACATCAAGTAAATGGAAAGAGTCTGCATGGTTTTGTCAAAGAGAAATCCTACTTAGCTAATTTATTAGGTTTCTTTTAAGGAGTAACATATGTTGTGGGTAACTGGGCGCCTGTAGATATATTGCATTTGAATTTCCAGAAGGCATTTGACAAGACGCCATATCAAAGATTGTTGCAGAAAATAAAAGCTCATGGTGTAGGGGGTAACATATTACTGTGCATAGAAGATTGGCTACATGGCAGGAAACAGAGAAAGCATAAATGTGTCATTGGTTGGCAGGATGTTATAATTGGAGTCCACAGTGGTCTGTTCTGAGGCCCAAATTTTTGCTGTAAGTAATTTTTTAGAAAATTTACATCAGTAACTTGGGCAAGAAGAGCAATTAAAAACAACAATCAAAATAACACTTTTGTTGATAGAAAATGCGATGTGAAGTTTTGAGAAATTTGCAGACAGATAGGTTGAGTGAGTGGATAAAATCCGACTCATTTGGAAATAAAGATCTTTTAGACCGAATGACCTGTTTCTGTGCTGCAAATACTATGTGTTCAATAGTTTTTGCAGCACAAGTAGTAAAACCAGAGAGAAATTAGTAGATGACAATCTTACTTCAATTAAATCAGTTTTCATCTTTGGAAATTGCAGCTACTTTTACATTTGGTAAAAGTGTTTTTTTTTACTTAATAGCAAAAATCCATTCAGTCAGTGCACAGCAGGCCCTCCAGCATCTGACAGAATAAAGACCAATTAACTCAACCCATCTAACCAAATAAATTACCTTCACATGATGTCAAATCAATAGTATGTTTTCAGCTTTCCAGCATTCACAGTTTCTATAGGCAGATTGTAACTCTATGTAGATGTCTCTTGTATTTGGAATAATATTGCCCTCTAGTGGATACAAGACTGTGGACAGTTAAAATAGCTGGATTACTGTTGGGTGGGTGCTTTACTGTTGGGTGAGTGCTTTTCTGTTGGACATCAAGCACCCTAATGTGACATTTTATTAAAACATAGTGAGTTTTTGGTATGAAATTATATGACTGACTGAGAATAAATCATGTCACACTGGTAAATTTTAAAGGAAGCTGAAATGAAATACACTCAGGAGGTATGCCAGACAATCCTACAAAACAATGTTGAATGTTTGAAATACTCTTGATTACTTACACTCATATTGTGTCTTTAGCATAGTCAAACACAAAACAGGCCAAACCTTTTTACAGCATCATAGTTATTATTGACCACATAAAGCGTTCGACAGGGTTCCCCATGGGAGACTGATGGGAGCAAGGTTAGATCTCATGGAATACAGGGAGAACTAGCCATTTGGATACAGAACTGGCTCAAAGGTAGAAGACAGAGGGTGGTGGTGGAGTGTTGTTTTTCCCAGTGGAGTGCCACAAGGATCGGTGCTGGGTCCACTACTCTTCGTCATTTATCTAAATGATTTGGATGTGAGCATAAGAGGTATAGTAAGTAAGTTTGCAGATGACACCAAAATTGGAGGTGTGGTGGACAGCGAAGAAGGTTATCTGGGATTATAAAGGCATCTTGATCAGATTAGCCAATGGGCTGAGGAGCTGCAGATGGAATTTAATTCACATAAATATGAGGTGTTGCATTTTGAGAAAGCAAATAATAGCAGGACTTATACACTTAATGATAAGATCCTAGGGAGTGTTGCTGAGCAAAGAGACCTTGGAGTGTAGGTTCATAGCTCCTTGAAAGTAGAGTTGCAGGTAGATAGGGTAGTGAAGGAGGTGTTTGGTATGCTTTCCTTTATTGGTCAGAGTATTGAGTACAGGAGTTGGGAGGTCATATTGCGGTTGTACAGGACATTGGTTAGGCCAGTGTTGGAATATTGTGAAAGATGTTGTGAAACCTGAAAGGATTCAGAAAAGACTTACAAGGATGTTACCAGGGTTGGAGGATTTGAGCTATAGGGAGAGATTGAATAGGCTAGGGCTGTTTTCCCTGGACCGTTGGAGGTTGAGGGGTGACCTTATTGAGGTTTATAAAATCATGAGGGACATGGATGGGATAAATAAATAATGTCTTTTCCCTGGGGTGGTGGAGTCCAGAACTAGAGACCATAGGTTTAGGGTGAGAGGGGAAAGATATAAAAGAGACCTAAGAGGCAACCTTTTCATGCAAAGGATGGTGCGTGTGTGGAATGAGCTGCCAGAGGAAGTGGTGGAGGCTAGTACAATTGCAACATTTTAAAAGGCATCTGGATGGCTATGTCAATAAGAAGGGTTTAGAGGGATATGGACCAGATGTTGGCAGGTGGGACTAGATTGGGTTGGAATATCTGGTTGGCATAGACGGGTTGGACCGTGCTGTCCCTCTATGACTCCATGGCTCTATGACTGTAATTATATTTCCTTCATTGCACCATTTGGTGGCATTGTGTTCAGTGCCCTAACCTCTGAATTCTGTTCTCAAACCTTTTCACATTTCATTCTTGAAGGTGTCCTCAAAACTTACCTCTTTCACCAAGTTTATGTGATTCACTATTTTGTTTTGACTGATGATGCTCTTTTTCCGTATCATAGGATGTTTTACTAGATTAAATGTACTGAATCAATGCAGTTTTTGTTAGATAAATTAATCTCCATTATTATGTAATTTCTTACAGCGGCCACTGTAAATATTGAGAAGCAAAGAGAACACATTTTGAAATAATCACAATTGTTGTTTTCCATTTGGGGCATCATTTGCTTTAAAGGAAGGAGCGAAAGCAGTCCGACTAGAGGACTCTCCACTTAATTGGAGATTGCTTAATGTTGCCATTTAACGCAAGATCATGCATCATTAATGATACTCCTATTTAACAGGAGATTGCTCAGTGATGTTGCTCCTGACATAAAAGTGGTAACACGACAGTGAGACGCTCTCACCTCATCACAAAGATGGGGATCTGAAGAAACCTTGTCCATCAGAGCTTGGTGCTTGTGTGTAGTAGGGGATATTTAAAGCTTCCTAGTAAAGTGGTTGATCCTTTCTCTACATGCAGACACAGGATAAAGGAAGCAGGACTTGTAACCTGTTCTTTCAGTAATTATTCTAATGTGGTTGGGAAAATGTTGTGATGGCAGCATGCACAGTGGCAGAGGAGTCATGTGTTGATGGCAAATCAAGCTAATATGAAAGAAACCCAACTCTGAGTCCTTAGGGCTTGATTCTGTTTTGAAAAAAATATATACATGACAGGAAATATTACACTAATAATTTTTGCTCACATCAATAAATTTCAGTCTGATGGGTAATTAAAACAGATGATTAATTGCTAATATCTAAATGCAGAATAGAATGTGACACTGTCAGTTAGGATAAACTGCCTCTCCGTTCAGCTGGATGTTTGGTGCTCAGGATCTTTCACTGACGGCACAGAGATTCCAACAGATACTCACAATTATGAACGGTCTCTGTTTCCCTCCTCTCTATCAAACTGCACCATTGCATAGGAAGACATTGGCAAAGTATTCCAGCTGTCCATCATTGTCGTGTAAAGAAATTTATTCTGGCATCTGTGTCAAAAATTCTTCAAATCCCTGTGCCACCCTGTTCTCTTTCCAAGTCCATCTGAAATTACTATTTTGGTGTTGTAACGTAGAAACATTGAAGACAGGAACAGGCCGCTTGACCTTTTGAATCTGCTCCGCCATTCATCACAATAATAGCTCCTTGTCCAACTCAATAGCCTAATCCTGCTTTCTCACCATAATCTTTGATCTCATTCGCCCCCAAATGCTATATCTACCCGTCTCTTGAATAGATTCAATGTTTTGGCATCAATTACTTCCTGTGGCAATGAATTCCACAGGCTCACCACTCTTTGGTGAAAAAATGTCTCTTCATCTCCATCCTAAATGGTCTATCCTGAATCCTCAGACTGTGACCCCACCCCGGTTCTGGACATACCCATATCCTCCCTGTATCTACCCTGTTTAGTCCTGTTAGACTCTTGTAAGTCTCTATGAGATCCCCCCTCACTTGTCTGATCTCCAGTGAAAACAATCCTAACCTAGTCAATTTCTCCTTGTACATTGGTCCCACCATCCCCAGAATCAGCCTGGTAAACCTTTGCTGCACTCCATCAAGAACAAGAGCATTCTTCCTCAGAAAAGGAGACCAAAATTGCCCACAATATTCTCAGTATGGCCTCACCAAGGCCCAGTATAACTGCAACAACACGTCCCGGCTCCTGTACTCGAAGCCCCTCACAATGAAGGTCACCAAACCATTTGCCTTCTTTACCGCCTACTCCACCTGCATGCTTACCACCAACGAGTGGACAAGGACACCCGGGTCTCGCTGCACACTCCGCTGTCTCAATTTACAGCCATTCAGGTAATAATCTGCTGCCTTGTTGTTGCTTCCAAAGTAAATAACCTCTCATTTATCCAAATTACACTGCATCTGCCATTGATTTGCCCACTCACCCAACCTGTCCAGATCATGCTGAAGGACCTCTGCATGCTCATTACACTTCACCCTCCCACCCTACTTGGTATCATTCTCAAACTTTGAAATGTTCCCTCATCTAAATCATTAATATATATTGTGAATAGCTAGGATTGTAACACCAATCCCACATGCTTTAATCTTGCACAATAATCTCTTACGCGGGACATTGACAAATGCTTTCCGAAAGTCCAAATATACCTTATCAACTGGCTTCCCCTTTGCAACTCTACTAGTTACACCTTCATAGAATTCCAATAGATTTGTCGAGCATGATTTCCCCTTCATAAATCCATGTGACTCTGCCACTGCTTTCTAAATGCTCTGCTATAAAGTCCTTGATAATGGATTTGAGAACTTGCCCCACTACTGAAGTTAGACTTACAGGTCTGTAATTTCCTGGTTTCTCTCTACCTCCCTTTTTGAATATTAGAGTAACATTAGCTACCCTCCAATCTGCAGGGACTCTTCCAGAGTCTATAGAATCCTGGAAGATGACCACCAATGCATCCACTATTTTGAAAGCCATTTCCTTAAGTATTCTGGGGTGTAGATTATCAGGCCTGGAGGATTTATCCACCTTCAAATCCTCTCAATTTTCCCAGCACCATTTCTCTATTATTGTTGTTTTCCCTCAGTTCTTCACTGTCACTAAATCTTGCTTTCTCCAACATTTGTCATCTGATTGGTGTCCCGATTTGTGAAGATGGAACCAAAGTACGTATTCAGTTGCTCATCCATTTCTTTGTTTCCTATTATACATTCCCACATTTCTGTCTGTAGGGGACCTACATTTATCTTCACTAATCTCTTTCTCTTCATATACTGAGAGAAACTCTTAGTGTCAGTCTTTATGTTCCTTGCAAGCTTACTTTCATACTGTATTTTCTCCTTCTCAATCAATTCCTTCGTCCTCCTTTAATGAATTCTAAACTGCTCTTAAACCTCAGACCTATTATTTTCTTGGCCAATCTGTATGCTTCTCCCTTGGATTGGATACTATCTCTTATTTCCTTTGTAATCCGTGGACTGGCCCGCTTACCCATTTTGCTTTTGTGCTGGATAGGAATAAACAGTTATTACAGTTCCCCCATGCATTCCATGAATGTTTGCCATTGCCCGTTGTCCACTGTCATGTCTTTAAGTAACTCTCCCCAGTCTATCAAGGCCAACTCATACCTCATATCTTCATAGTTTGCATTAATTAAGATTCAGCACCCTAGTCTCTGAATCAACACTATTGCCCTCCATCTTGATAACAAAATTCTATCATGTTATGGTTGCTCATCCCCAAGGGGTCTCGCACAGCTAGATTGGCAATGATTCCCTTCTCATTACAGTAAGCCTAAAATGGCCCACTCTCTCTTTCCATATTCTGATAAGCCATTAAACCATCTGTAACTTAAAGCCCTGGGTTATGGATTACACTTGCAGATTCTCAAGATGCCATTAAGGAGATAACCGGTACTCTAATAACGACAGATGAAAATTCAGCAGATGCGGGAAGAGTGCTAGAGAGCCAGTAGCAACAAAAAGGGAAAAGAAATATCCTAAGAACTATAGATCAGTTAATGACAGTGATAGGAAGATTCTTGAATCTTTACTGCAAGATCAGAAACAAAGCATCTAAAGATAAGAGGATCTAATGTTTAAAAAAAGTCAGCGTGTATTTTCTAAAAGGCAGATCATGATTAAATAACTGTTTTGAATTATTTAAAGAAAAACATGAAGAGTAGACAAGGGCAATATAGAGGATTGTTTTAGTCCCAGCTGATGTTCTTACTGGACAAGTTATTCACAGACAGGAACCTGGCTTGATAGATAATATTTTTAGTTTAGGTTGAACAAAGTGGTCTGTCACGGATTTGTAAGGACTCAGTAGTTTATTAACAAAAGAATGAAAATAAAACAGAATCCATCTACTTATAATTCAAATTTATGTATGCTGTATAAGTAATAATCTCAAACACACTTTAATAATTTGAAAAGGAACAAAACAGTTTTCGGATGTTATCCAGAACAAATCCAAGACATAGCGCCTAAAACACCGCTCAAAATACTCACACCAGAGTAAAGTCGCCATACTCTTACCAGACCATAACGTTGCTCTGTCATTGGTGATGACTGGTAGTTTAACTTGAAGGTCACTATGCGTCAAGTAAGAGGAATTGGAAATACACTGTTGGCACCATTCTGCATCACAAACCAGCCGTCCAGTCAACTTAGCTATGTAACAACACAGATTTGAATCACTTTTGACTTCAACTTTTAGATTAAAGTTGCTGATAGCCTCTTCCTTTAGCTATCACACACCTGCATAAATGTACTCAGCCTTAAATAACTTCATCAGGATATTGTCCCAACAGTTCTGATCTGGGACTAACACTCACTCTTCACTCTAAGGTAACTTAATTGTTCTGAGGAAGGGTCACTGGAACCGAAATGTTAACTCTGATTACTCTCCTCAGATGTTGCCAGACCTGCTGAGTTTCTCCAGCAGTTTCTGTTTTTTGTTTCCAGTTTGCTATGTATACTTCCCTTAGGAGCACTAATCCATGCAGATACCTTATTCCAAAGACTTCACAGGACTGCTCCAAACTCAACGTAAAAACTGAAACCCGAAAGTCTCCCTCTCTAAGTTTCCCTTAAGCTTAATAAAATATGATCCAGGAATTTCTAACAGGCTGGAGGCCCCATTGTTTAACTTTCTCAGTCACAAAAATCCATTCAAAGTGCATGAATCCATTCACTGTAAACCCAAGTCTCAAAGACAGTTTTTAAGAGAAATCACCATGACCACAGAAATGCTTACCAGTTGTTAATTTCAGATGCACATAAAACTCACCAGTTACTGATTCAAAACCTAAAAATCCAAAGAATGAATAAATGAAAGTCGAAAAGTGTGGTGCTGGAAACGCAGTCGGTCAGGCAACATCCGAGCAGCAGGAGAGTCGACGTTTCGCCATTACCATCCTAGCTGGGTAGACTGAAGACTTAAGACCATCCAAAACTCCTCATTCCACCTTGCTTTTGCATGTAGCCAGAGAATTTCCAGTGAAGTCGTTTGCTCTGGACCACTACCTCTGTAGTCCTCTAAGTTTCACTCTCAGGCTCCATCCTATTCCTTGGCAACTATGTCCAAAATCATCGCTTTACATACACTCTAAAGACTACATCTTCATTGCTCCTGTTGATCCCCTATACTGTCATTGTCAGACTGCTTGTCTGCCATGCAGTACTGGATAATCAAGATTTACTGTCACGTTTAGTCCACCTGCCAATTTCAGTTGTTTAGTGTTGTCCGTCCCCCACCTGGGCAACTGTCTGAGACTAAATCGGACCATCAAAAATGTTGGCATCAATTTTGAGACCCAAATTGAGCTTCTAACAACATACCTGCACCGTTACTAAGATTGTTTATTTCTGTCTTGGTTTTCTCTATGACCGAATCCCTGTATCATCTGTTGCTGAACCAACATTTATGGTTTTGCTACCTCTAAACTTGACTATTCAAATGCACTTCGGGTAGGCCTCCCACATTCAATCATCATAAACCTGAAATCATCCAGATCTCTGCTACATTATCTATGAAGTAATGGTTCTGAAATCATGAATGTTTATGTTAACGTTGTGCTCAGTACAATCTCATTATGTTGCACAGTCTTTGGGTGAAGTCAGTTGAATTCTTCATGAGTCATAGAAATTCAAAATCACACGTACACCTCACACACTCACCCACGCTCTTGCAGGCTTATGCCCCGTCTCTCTCTCTCTCTCCCTCACTCTCTCACTCACGCACACACACACGCCTTACCAAGCTTGTACAGACACAAACACACACACTCAAGTGCATTACTCTCACATGCACACATACACTTTGTCTCTCTCTCCTGCATGTGCACACACACATTTATGGGCTGAATTTGTATTTGCAGATACATTCTATTTTGCTCAAAAAAATGCAGAACCTGCAAGCAGGCAATGAATCCATATAATATTTGTAAATTCCATTTTGGAAATAGAACCAGTCTGACTCACACTTTTAAGGTATTGTCTGAGCTGAGGTGTCACCTTTTCTTGAGAATTACCTTGAGAATGTGACTGAAAAAAGGTTCTGGGATTAACATATTAAGGAACCAAAACCAGCAAATCCATTCTAAAAGATGAAAGACTTAACAATCTAGGTTTGTTCAATGTATCATTGTATCAATTTGATCTTTTACTATAAATTCTATGTCTTTATGGTTCTGCTTCACAACTACCTGATGAAGAAGCGGCGCTTCGAAAGCTAGTGCTTCCAAATAAACCTGTTGGACTATAACCTGGTGCTGTGATTTTTAACTTTGTCTACCCCAGTCCAACACTGACTCTGCCAAATCATGAGTCATAGAAAATAGTGTAGTGGTAGAAGAATTTTTTTTTCGCTGTGGAGATCTGTGACCATGGTATTCTGCAGGGATCAGTGGCTGGGACCCTTGTTGTTTGTAATATATACAAATAATTTGGAGGAGAATGTAGGTGGCCTGATTAGTAAGTTTACAGATGACACAAAGATTGAAGGAGCCTCTGATTGGATGGTGAGAAGGATCGCCAGAGAATACAGCAGGTTTTAAATCGATTGGAGATTTGGGTGGTGAAATGGCAGATGGAGTTTAATCTGAACAAATACGAGGTGGTGCTCTTAGGGGGGACTCTAATGCAGGAGGGAAGTATATAATAAATGGTAGAACCGTTAATAGTATCAACATACAGAGAGATCTAGGCATACAGGTGCACAGTTCCCTGAAAGTGGTAGCATAAATATAAAAGATGGTCAAGAAGGCATACAGCATGCTTGCCTTCATTGGTTGGGGCATAGAATGTATAAACTGTTTAGTCATGTTGCAGTTGATTAGAACTTTGCTTAGGCTAGATTTGAAATATTTCATACAGCTCTGGCCACCACACTACCAGAAAGATGTGAGGAGAAAGTGAGGTCTGCAGATGCTGGAGATCAGAGATGGAAATGTGTTGCTGGAAAAGCGCAGCAGGTCAGGCAGCATCTAGGGAACAGGAGAATCGACGTTTCGGGCATTAGCCCTTCTTCAGGAATGAGGAAAGTTGGTCCAGCAGCCAACATGGTGTTGTGCATGGAAAATCATGTCTCCAACTTTGAGTTTTTTTGTAAGAGGTGACCAAGAAGATAGATGTCTGTTGTCTACATGGACTTTAGTAAGGCCTTCAACAAGTTTCCGCATGGTAGATTGCTTACTAAATGTTGTAACGGTACCTGAACTATCAGGTACCGTTTTGTCTGGAGTGTAGGAGGTTGAGGGATGACCTTACAGTGTTTTCTAAAATCATGAGAGGCATAGATAGGGTGAAAAGCCAAGGTCTTTTCCCCAGGGTACAGAAGTCTAAAACTGGAGGCATTGGTTTAAGGTAAGCAGGAAAAGATTTAAAAGGGACCTGAGGGGCACTTGTTTTTACACACAGTGGGTGGTGAATGTATGGAATGAACTACCAGGGGAAGTGGTAGATGTGAGATTAAATACCACATTTAAAAGATATTTGGACATATGCATGAATAGGAAGGTTTAAAGGCATACAGGCCAGATGCACACGAATGGAACTAGTTCAGTTTGGGAAACCTGTTTGGCATGAACGAGTTGGACAAAGGGTCTTTTTCCATACTGTATGACTCTCTGCTCACATTAATATCTCAATTACATTACTGATATTGAAGAAGATAAATTTTAAGGTCAAATAAACTGTTAGTGCAAGGACAGACAGCCCGATCATTAAATTAATATGTTAGGTTGGAGAAAGCATAAATTTAAAGGGATGGTAAGTTAAAACACAGACCTATGATCACAGCTCAGGAAGTGAACTTATAGAGAGGGAATTACTACAGTTTGAAAATCATTGAGAGACTGAAGAACCTCAGATGATCGAAATCTGAAACAAAAGCAAATTGCTGGAAAATCTCAACAGCTCTGGCAGCATCTGCGGAAAGAAAACCGTTAACATTCAGGTCCAGTGACCCTTCTTCAGAACTGATTTTAGTTAAGGAAGGGTTGGTGTATATGTTGAAGATGGGGTGGATGGAAGGTGGAAGAGTAAACAATTGGTGGAGGTGGAGCCCAGAAAGAGGAAAAATAACTGGGCAGGCAAAGGAATGGGTAAAGATCAGTCGGAGAGAATCAATTGCTGCTAATGAGCACGATTAGAGGCTGACAATGGATTTGCGGCAGCAGCCCAGTGATGGCAAGGTCTGGTGTCTGGTAGTTGGGTTAAGGACGTGGGAGAAGATGCTCAGGGCTAAAATGATTGACCTCGAATAAAATTATTGATGGCTACAGGGTCCCCAAGTAGAAAATGATGTACTGTTCTTCCAGCTTGTGCTGAGCTTCGCTGCAGCAAGCCTGAGAAAGAGATATTAGCCTTGGAACATGGTCATGTGTTGAAATGGCAGACAACTGGAAGCTCAGGGTCATTTCTGCAAACAGAACATGGGTGTTTGTAAAGCAGTTGCTCAGTCTGTGTTTCGTCTTACCAATGTAGACCAGAAGGCATTGTGAGCAGCAAATACATTATACTAGGAGGGAAGTGCAGATAGATCGCTGCTTCAAGGGGAAGGTATCTCCTGGGCTGTGGATAGTGAGGATGGAAGAAGTAAATGGGCAGGTGTTGGACCTTTTGTGTTTGCATGGTGGGGGGGGGTGGGAAGTGTTGGGAGTGGAAATTATTCATGTTATTATTTTCAAAGGTTCGCTAACAAAATCCATGGCTCACACAAAATACCTACCGAAAGTCTAGTGCCTATCATTCCAATATATCAAACCCCATTGAATCAAGTCCATCAATACGTAGACCATGAGAATAGGTATTAAAAACAGATACCCAATGTATAATCAATTTTTTTCTACCGTCAAGATCAAGTAATGGTGTTGAGAACTAAGCTTCACCGGGTTTGTGCTCTGAGCAGCTATCAGATATAGCACTCCCCAATATCAACCCTTTCAGAACAATATACAGTTGATTAATTTGACATTCCAAACAACCAGCTCACCACTAGTCATCTGTTGCTGAAGTCAAGATGTGAAAATTCCTGGGGACGATGGTGTCATCTTGGTGAAGGATGGATGATGAACAGATTGGAATTTAGAACAATTAAACTGAATGAAATAAGAAAGCCTGTAAGAACATAAAGTGACTTGAAAGGGTGGATGCTGAGCAGGTATTTCCTTTAAATAGAGGAGACTAGAACTATGGGACACTGTTTAAAAATCAGGTATCTCCCATTTAAGAGTAACATAAGGAGAATTTATTTCTAACAGTGTTTTACACATTTTAGATAGTTTCCTGGAATGCGTTGCCAGGGGAGATGGTAGAAGTAGAGACTGTAGCAGTGTTTAAGAGGCACTTGAACAGACACAAAGAGGCCGGGAATAGAGTGATACAGACTATTTGCGGGCAGGTAAGATTACTTTAGAACGATATCATGTTGGTGCAGATATGGTGGGTTGAAGGGTCTGTACCTGTGTTGTACTGTTCTTCATTCTATATAATTGGAAAAAAATTGAAAAGTCACATGTTTAGAAACAGAAATTCCACCTATCACATTTCCGACGCCCCTCCCCCAAGTCCCTCCTCCCTATCTTTTATCTTAGCCTGCTGGACCAACTTTCCTCATTCCTGAAGAAGGGCTAATGCCCGAAACGTCGATTCTCCTGTTCCCTAGATGCTGCCTGACCTGCTGCGCTTTTCCAGCAACACATTTCCATACCAGAAAGATGTGGTGGCTTTGGAGAGAAAACAGAAACAGTTCAACAGGATGTCACTTGACTTGGAGGTATTAACTATGAGGAGAGATTGGACAAACCTGGTTTATTTTCACCTGGACATTGAAGGATATTGAGTGACTTGATAGAAGATTACAAAATTATGACAGGCATGGATAGTCAGTTTTTTGTCGCACGGTAGAAATGTCAATGATTAGATTCCATAGGTTTAAGGTAAAAGGGGGTATGTTTAAAGAAGATGTGAGAGTCAGACTTTTTACGCAGAAATTGGTAAGTGTCTGGAATGTGCTGCGAGAAAAGGTGGATCCAACAGCAATGTTTAAGAGGCAACTTGACAGATACATGAATGGGCACAGAATAGAAGGATACAGACAGTGTATAGGCAAAAGGTTTTTAGTTTATAAAGACATCATGTCAGTGCAGTCTTGGTGGGCCAAAGGACCTGTCCCTGTGCTGTACCATTCTTTGTTCTCTTTTTTTTTCCCTTTGTACCTGGAGTGAGCAGATCTATCCTTTTACAGATCGCGAGAGTCCTTCATAGTTAGTGTTGTACACTGTAGTTATTGCTATTTTGCAGTAAACCACCTTGTCACATAAGACAAGTGCCTCTTCTGTTTAGACTGGCTGGTGATCTATCCTCTACCACTAATAATTATACAGATTCTGAACTTGGTATAGAGAAAAGATTCCCAAACCAGAATATGTCAAAATAACAACAATGGTATTTGAATAAACAATATCCATGACCTCACTCACAGCAAGTCTCAGGGCGGCACGGTGGCTCAGTGGTTAGCACTGTTGCCTCACAGCACCAGGGACCCGGGTTCGATTCCAGCCTCGGGCGACTGTCTGTGTGGAGTTTGCACATTCTTCCTGTGTCTGCGTGGGTTTCCTCCCACAGTCACAAAGATGTGCAGGTTAGGTGAATTGGTCATGATAAATTGCCCATACAGTTAGGTGCATTAGTCAGGAGGAATGGGTCTGGGTGGGTTACTCTTTGGAGGTCGGTGTGGACTAGTTGGGCCTACTAGCCTGTTTCTAAACAGTAGGGAATCTAATCTAAGTCTCATGTACTCATCATCCTTGTAGGACACTGAGAAATGCAGATGAACAGAAGAACCTTGGAATACATTTCCACAGATTCCAGAAGGTAGCAAGGTAGTCGATAAAATAGTCAAGAAAGCAAATGGGATGCTTTATTAGCCAAGGGGTAAAATATAAGGATAGGGAAGTTAATGCTAGAACTGTAAAAAGCCAGAATTAGATGGCAACTATATAACTGTACAATTCTGATCAACATACTGCAGGGTGTGACTGTAATAGAGAAGATTTACAGAAATATTACCAAGAATGGAGAATTTTAATGAAGAAGAAAGATCTAATAGACTGGAGGTTTCTTTGAAATGGAGAAAGTTAAAAGGACATTTTATTGAGGTGTATAAAATTGTCAAGGGCTTCAATAAAATGTATAGGAATGTCCAATTTCCTTTCATGGTGAAGTCAATAACCAGAGGGTATGGCTTAAATGTAGTTGGTATAACACTTAGGTGGAATCAAAGTAGCATTTATTTTCTACACAGTGGAGGTTCAGATTTTGGAATTCACTACCTGAATGGATGGTACAGAAACCTCCATCATATTTAAAGAATGCATGGATGTGCACTTGAGGTATTATAAATGTAAGGTTGTGAACCAAGAGCTGGAGGGCTTTTTATCAGCGAGCACAGACACGATAAGCTTAATGGCCTCCCCCTCTGCTCCAAAGTGTCTTTCTTTATGCTGATCCATATTTGCCTCCAATTGAGCATGTCCTGGAGACAAACAGAGAATTGGCTAATTTAGATTTGGTATTATGATAAATGGTCTTGCAGTAAGGATCATCTTGGAAGGAGTGACCACAACATGCTAAAGTTTCAATTCAAATTGAAAAAGTAATGGCAGAGTTACATACGAAAGTTTTAGTGTTGGGCACAGGTAATTAAATTGGCTTGAGGAAGGAGTTTGCCCAAGTGGATTGAGCAAATATATTAAAGGACAGGACAGTTGAGGAACAGTGGCAAAAGCTGAGGGAGATACTAAATCCTCTCAATTAAAGTGTTTTCCTAGAGGAAGAGGAATCGTAAAAAGGTGAAAAATCATCCATGGCTTAACAAGAAAGTCCAAGGATAACATAAAGGCAAAAACTAGAGCGTATCATATTGCAAAAATTTAGTGGCACTCTGCAGGATTGGGAGAATTTTAAATGTCAACAAAAGGTCGCTAAAAACAAAATTAAAAGAGCTAAGATGAACTATGAAAGGAAGCCAGCAGAAAACATAAGCACTAATACCAAAAGCATTTACAAGTTTATGAAAAGGAAGAGATTAGTGAAAGTAAATGTTGGCCCTTCTGAGGTCAAAAATGGTGAGCTAATAATGGGAAACTCTGAAATGGCAGAAGGAGTAAGCCAATATTTTGTCTCTGTTTTCACAGTGGAAGATAATTTCTTCCCTAAAACTACAGTTACTATAGAGGAATATGGTGAAATTACTATAACTAAGAAGAAGGCATTAACTAAACTGAGGTTTAAGGCAGATGTGTCCCCGGGGGCAGATGGTCTGCATCCTAGAGTACTAATGGAGGTGGCAGCAGAGTTAGAGGATGCATTTTGGTTATGCATTTCCAAAATTCCTTGGATTCTGGAAAGGTATAAGTGGATTGAAGAAATCCTAATATGACACCCTTATTCAGAAAAAGGAGATAGGCAAAAAGTGGGAAATGATAGACCAGTAGTTTGACCTCTGTAGTGGGGAAGTTGCTGGAGTCAGAAATAAAGGAGGAGATAATGGAACACTTGGAATAACAAAGCTCAATTCGCCAGTGTCAGCATGGTTTCACGAAAGCAAGTCTTGCTGACAAACCTACTGAAGTTCTTGAGGATGTAACCAGCAAGGTGGATGATAGGGATTTGATAAATGTGGTATATCTAGACTTCCAGAAGGTATTTGACAAGATGCTGCATAAAAGACTAATCCAGAAGGTTAGATCCCAGGATTAAGTACAGAGGAATAATTTGGAAAGAAGATTGACTGACTGTCAGAAAGCAGAGGGTTAGGATAACTGGGTTGTTCTCTGAATGATGAACTGTATCTAGTAGGGTGTCGCAGGATTCAGTTCTCAAACCTCAATTATTTACAATCTATATAAATGATCTGCAAGCAGAGAGAAAGCGAAACATAACAAAGTTCAGGGAAGGTACTAAAATATGTGGGAAATCAGACAGTGATGAGTTAAAGCATTTATAGGTGTATATGGATAAGCCAGGGGAATAGACTAGAATCTGGCAGAGGGAGTTTAATGTGGATCAGTGCAAGGTTGTCCATTTTAGCTGAAAGAAAAGGGCAAATTATACTCTAAATGCAAAGTGCATCAGCACAGAGGGATCTATGCATCTTTGTGCGTGAATTGCAGAAAGTGGGTATGCAGGTGCAACATAGAAAGGCAAGTGGAATCTTGGCATTTATTGCAAAAGGATTGGATTGTAAGAGTAAAGAAGTTGTATTACAGTTATCTTAGGTGTTGGTGAGACCACATCTGGAATATTGCGTTCAGTTTTCATCTCCTTCCTTGAGGAAGGATGTGGTGGCACTGAAAGCAGATCAGAGGAGGTTCATCGGGTTGATTCCAGGTATGAAAGTGCTGTTGCATGAGGAGTGATTAAATTGCTTGTGCTTGTACTCATTGGAGTTCAGAAAAATAAAAGGGGATCTGATTGAGGTATGTAAATGCTGAAGGGGATTGATAAGCTGGACATTGAATAAATGTTCTAATGTTGGACAGTTTCGAACAAGAGATCATTGATGTAGAGTGAGAGAAGGTAAATTCAAAACTGAGATGAGGAGAAATCCCTTCTCTCGGAGGGTTGTGAATCTGTGGAACTCACTTCCCCAGAGTGCAGTGGAGGTGGAATCGATCAACAGCTTGAAAAAAGACATAGATACATTTCTGATGAAAAATGGGATAAAGGGCTATGAGGAGGAAGCAGGAATTGAGAGTTGAGACCAGCATAGGATCATCCATGATTAGGTTAAATGATAGAGTGAGCTTGAAGGGCTGAATTGCCTACTCCCACTCCTAATTCCTATGTTCCTAAGCAGCGCCTCAATTGAAAGTTCTCATTTCTTTCCAATCCCTCCATCCTCTCTATCTGTGTTCTCTTCCAGCCTCTTAGTGGTCCAGGATCTCTGCCTCCCTCTAATGTTGGCCTCTTAATTCTTTCATCATTAGCGGCCATGCCTTTAGTAACACTGGAATTTTCTCCCAACGTTCACTCCACCTCTCTCCTTTAAGACACTCCTTAAAGCTTCCTCTTTGGCCATGTTATTGGTCATTGCCTAAAATCTCCTCATAGGGTTCAATTTAATGTTGTTTGACACTGCTGTAGTCCTTTGGGGTGCTTTACTGCAATAAGGATGTGATATAAACATAAGTTGTTGTTGAGTTAAGATCGGTCTCTTGGACTTGCTACAAGCAGCAATCCAAGTTGTTGCAGACTACAAAGAATGCAAAATATGTATTGAGGGGTTCATTTCTAAAGTACGGTAGTTAGGCTTTTCTTATGCTCCCTCCTGGGTGAGTTTGGAGTTGGGGATTTAATTAGGTGGGATAGTGGTGGATGGGGTGCCTTGCCACCCTCTTTCCTCCATCCTGACTAATTCCATGGTGAGAGGATCCACAAACAATAGGTAAAAACTGCAAGTGGCTTCCCTCAGAGGCAACACTAGTGTCTTGCCAGCTCTTCAGGCAGTGGTTGAGACTCCAGTTGACTCTATAAAGTTCTAATAATATTAAATTTGTATGGAACCTTATTTGGACCATGTGTGGAGTGTTGTGTGTAGATCTGATCTCCATATTATGGAACAATGTTATCCCTGTAACATATTCTATCCATTCACCAGAGCAGCATTTACACCAGATACTAGTCAGAGTCTGGATTCATTAAAGGTTTGATACCAGTGACGTTTCATTCTTAGTCAATCACTGACGGTGTGTTAAAGGGAATGTATTGATTTGTTTGGAGATCAATATGTGGGACTGTCTTGCAAACATCAACTTATTGTTTTGGATCCAAGAAGACAGATGCAGTGTTTTACATTAAATTACCATAAACATGTCAGTAATTGCTGTGACTTTTGTTTAAAAATGTGTGATGAGAAAATTAAAACTGCTCAAACTGGCTGGTGAGTTTGCATCATTGAGTCTTGTGGCAGAAAATCCTGTGGCCATCTTTTTTTGATTTAAAGAAGCAAACAAAATTACACAAAATGGATATTGGATTGAAAATAACCAGATCTCAGGGTTGGCTGTTCTACAGCTTGTACACAGAACCCACACAGAGTGAATGATAAAATGTAGTTCACACGGCATTGTCAGAGGCTTAAGATTTATCGCAAGTCCTATCCTCTTACGTCAAGGAACATTGTGAAAGCCATCACAGCCGGTAATAAAGAAGTTGCATTTGGACAGTGCTTTTAATATTCTTTCATGATTTGAACAAATTAATCTTAGAGATTTTTTTTTTCTGGCTCAATTTTCTTTGCGTGATCATTGATCCTGAAGAAGGTATTATTCTGTGAAACAGTTTCACAAGAAAGCCTTCTCACTCCCTTCACCACATACACCTGCTTTATCTGTAAAGCTGGCCAGCCTATATAGGACATCATCATTGTGCCTGATCTTATTGCCACTTGGATCTCCACTCTGCTCCCATGCCACAGAAATCCATTGGGCAGTGAGTGAGAAATCCAAAGGGTTATTTTCTCCCTTCTCTCACTTTGGGCACATTGATCCCCTCACTTTTCATGACTATGGTGTTTGTATCAATTGTAACCTCAATTACTTACTTTGGCTCAGTGGTCAGCACCACTGCCTCATAGTGCCAGGGACTTAGATTCGATTCCAACCTCGGGTGATTGTCTGTGTGGAGTTTGCACATTCTTCCTGTGTCTGTGTGGGTTTCCGCTGGGTACTCCAGTTTCCTCCCACAGTCCAAAGATGTGCAGGTTAGGTGAATTGGCAATGCTAAATTGCCCATAGTGTTCAAGGATGTGTAGATTAGGTGCATTAGTCAGGGGGAAATGTAGAGTAAATAGGGTAGGGGAATTGGGCTGGGTGGGTTACTCTTTGTAGAGTCGGTGTGGACTTGTTGGGCCAAATGGCCTGTTTCCACACTCGAGATTCTATGATGCTTGAGTGGATTCAATTGTACTACATGCAACAGACAGGTGTACATCTTTCTCCCCTTCCCTGTATTTCTGCAGCACTTGTGAGAGTGTGCATTTTGACCAACCAACTTTGAAGGCAAGTTGCTGTGTATTTGCACCTCATTCATTCTCATTTCCATGAATTTCAACAGTATTGGAGTGGATTTGAAGGTGAGTAATGCAACCCAGACATTGCTTTCTTAGGGCTGGTCTGATTTAAAAATATTAGCATAACAATCTGTATCATACATAGCTCAGGATGGTATCGAAATTACAATAGATGCCAAAAAAAGTGGTCATAAATCTCAAAGAATGAACGTTAAAGGAAAGAAGCAACATTCCATGACTCCTGAAGTGATTTGATACCTTCCACGCAAGGCTTTATAATGTGCACCCAATAGTGTACAGAATATTTTTGGGAACTTGGTGTTAACTTTTGGATGCAGAGCCAACCTACTGTCTCATTATTAATCTGCACTGGGCAACCCAGTGTTAAGCAGCATTTGGTATGACACAGGAGCCTGTTCTGTAATGGCAGTCTGCTACCTTTACTTTAGAGGAAGCGGGCTGAGAAGGTGCAGGATTCACTGGCTTCTATTTTCTCAGGGGCCCTCAGCCAACTGATCTTTTGTTTACACATCCTTTCAAACAGTCAGCTTCCAGAAGTCAGTGACTATCTCTCCCAGCCGTCGATATCAGTGTTCATTGTTTGATACCTGATGGAGATATGGTAGCCCAGGAGATTGTAAATCCACTACATCATACAATTCATCATACAAAAGATTTTTGGGTATACAGCTGTCAACCAGCCAGTGAATATGACCAAACCAGTGCCATGTGGGTTTTTTTTTTGACTCATTCATGGAATGAGTGCATCACTGGCTAGATCAGCATTTATTGCCCATCCCTAAATGTCCAGAGGACAGTTAAGAGTCTGGAATCACATGTAGATCTGACCAGGTAAGGACGGCAGATTTCCTTCCCTAAAGGACATTAGTGAGCCAGACAGTTTTTATTTCGCAAGACACTTGATATTCACTTTATCTATGCCTCTCTTGACTTTATAAATCTCCATAAGGTCACTCCTCAACCTCCAGTGAAAAATGTCCCAGCCTAACTTTATAACTCGAACCTTCCATTACCAGCAACATCTTGGTAAATCTTCACTGAAAGCTCTCCAGTTTAGTAATATCCTTCCTGTAGCAGAACTCTATACTGTATTCTAGAAGAGGCCCCACCAAAGTCCTGTGCAAACTTGACATGACATCCCAACTTCTGTACTCAGAAGGTCTGAACATTGAAGATAAGGGTGCTAAATGCTTTCTTAACCACCTTGACTACATATGATGCAAATTACCAAGAATTATGTCTGAACCCCTTGGCTCTTTGTTCTGCAACATTACCCAGGGCCCTACCATGAATTGCACAAGTCCTGCCCTTGTTTGTTTAACCAAAATGCCATACCTCACATTTATCCAAATTAAACTCCATCTGCCATTCCTCAGCCTATTGAGCCAATTGGTCAAGATCACTTTGTAATCTTAGATAACCTTCTTTGCTGTCCATTATACCACCAATTTTGATGTCATCCCAAACTTGCTAATCATGTCTCCTAAGTTCTCGTCCAGATCTCTTATATAAATGACAAACAAAAGTGGACCCAGTACAGATTCCTGTGGAACACTGCTAGTCACTGGCCTTAAGTCTAAAAAAACAACCCCCAACCATAACGTCAATTTTGAATTCAGTTTTTTAGCTCTCCCTGAATCCCTTATGATCTAATTTTACTAATTAGTCTACCATGGAAAACCTTGTCAAAGGCTTTACAAAAGCCTATGTAAATGACATCAACCTCTCTGCCCTCATCAATTTTTTTGATTACTTCAACAACAACAATCGTCAACAACCTCAATGAAGTTTGTGAGACATGATTTCCCTTGCATAAACCCTTGACTATCCTTAATTAGTCTTTGCCTCTCCAAATTGGGCGGCACGGTGGCACAGTGGTTAGCACTGCTGCCTCACAGCGCCTGAGACACGGGTTCAATTCCCGCCTCAGGCGACTGACTGTGGGGTTTGCACGTTCTCCCCGTGTCTGCGTGGGTTTCCTCCGGGTGCTCCGGTTTCCTCCCACAGTCCAAAGATGTGCAGGGTCAGGTGAATTGGCCATGCTAAATTGCCCGTAGTGTTAGGTAAGGGGTAAATGTAGGGGTATGGGTGGGTTGCGCTTCGGCGGGTCAGTGTGGACTTGTTGGGCCGAAGGGCCTGTTTCCACACTGTAATCTAATCTAATCTAATCTAAAATGTCTGTAAATCCTATTTTTCAGAATCACTTTCAACTGATTACCCATCATCCATGTCAGACTCACTGGTCTATAGTTCCCAGGCTTCTCCTTACAGCCTTTCTTTAATAAAGGGGCACCATTAGTCCTCTGACACCTCTCCCCGGTAATGGATAACACACATGTCTCTGTAAGAGGCACCTCAATATCTTCCCTAACTTCCCATAATGTCATGGGATACATTTGATCAGGGCCCAGAGATTTATCCAGCTTCGTTTTCTAAGATCTCCAGCACTTCCCGCAATGTCATGTGCACTATTTTCAAAACACTGATATTTATTTCCCTGATTTCTCTCACCTCAATTTCTTTCTCCAAGAAATTAGTAATATCCTTCCTGTAGCAGAACTCTACACTGTATTCGAGAAGAGGCCTCAGCAAAGTCCTGTACAAAATCGACATGACATCCCAACTTCTGTGCAAAATATTAATTTAGTGTCTCACCCATGTCCTGACCTTGTTGATCCTTAAAGGGTTGCATTCTCTTCCTAGTTGCTCTTATGATCTTAGACTTGTAGAATCTCTTCAGATTATCTTTCACCTTATCTGTCAAGGCTATCACATTTCCCCTTTTTGTCTTCCTGATTTCCCTCTAAAGAATGCCTCTACTCCCCTTATACTCTTCAAGAGATTTAGTTGATCCCAGTGTCTATACCTAATACATGATTCTTTTTATTCTTGGCGAGAACCTCAATGTCTTTATTCAGCCGTTGTTCCCTCCTCTTACCAACTTTAATCTTCACTCTAAAAGGAACATAATGCCTCTGAACTTCTGTTGTCACACTCATGAAAGCCTCCCACTTGTCAATCATCCCTTTATCTGTTAACAGTCTACTCCAATCAATTTTTGAAAGTTACTGTCTCATGCCATTAAAATTTGCCTTACTCCAGTTAAGAGCGTTAACTTTTATGGAAAGCCCATCCTTTTCAGTAACTGTATTAAAACTAATAGAATTATGTTTGCTAGTCAAAAAGCGTTCTCCTGCTAACACTTCAGTCACTTGCCCTACCTTATTTCCCAAGAGAAGATCAAGTTTTGCTCCTTTTTGTACAGGTACTTTTACATGTTGATAAAGAAAATTATCTTGAACGCTTTTAACAAATTTCTCACCATTCAAGCCCACTATGGCTGTCCCAGTCAATGATTGGAAAATTAAAATCCCCAACTATTAAAACCCGATAATTCTTACATGCATCTGAGATTTCTCTACATATTTGCTCCTCAATTTCCCTCTGCTATTGGGGGATTTATAATACAATCCCATCAAGGTGATCATCCCTTTCTTATTTCTAAGTTCTACCCGTATAACTTCACTGGCTGATCCCTCAGAAATATCCTAAGTACAGTAGTAATGTTCTTCTCAATCAAAAATGCCACTCCCCTCCTCTCTTGCCTCTCTTTCTATCTTTCCTATAGCATCCAATACCTAGAACATTGAGCTGCCCCTCCCTCAGCCAAGTATCTGTAATAGCTATGGTGTCTCTGTCCCATGTATGCCCTGAGGTCAGCAGCCTTACTTTTAAGACTCATTGCATTGAAATGAATGTAGTTTAAATCTTCAGAGTTATCTTTCTCTGAATTGTTCTTGACTGTCTTTTCTAATTAACTTGTTCTCTCTTGATTCAGGAACCCACTCTCAGCAGTCACTCTTGTTCCTGTACAAGGTCACAACCTTTGCATTATGATAAAGTTGGGACGCAACCCCCTTTCTCCAGCAGTAACAGGAAAAGTCATGCAGATATTTCAGGAGTACCAGGTTCTTGTGCTTCTCAGTTTAGACATTAGCACCTTGTTTCTCCACTTGTTCCATGACAGACAGGCTTTCTAAAGTGTAGTGTGTGCTTCCTTGGTGACTACATTCTCCCTAAGTCTATCTCAAGGTAATGTTCTACCTATTTCTCCAGAAGTTTATTTTACTTGCCTTCCTTTGTTTTCAGTTGAGCTATTTTCTTTGATGATGGACATGTTGCCTTTTTTCATCTTTTCATTCATGCCCCTAACTCTGGGTACTCTGGTGCAGTTGAAACTATTAATTGTTGGCATGCCTCCTAGCAGTCTGTTGAACAGTACTTCAAGCAGCTCTTCGAGCTTTTAGCATAATGTAAGCTGACTGCTTGACTTCAATAACTGGTTCCATCAGTGTTTCTAGCCTTGATCCAGTCAGACATTTTTCCCACTCTTACTTCCCATTTGTTTAGTTTTGTAGATGTCTTAAAATATGTTCTATTTTGGTTCCATACTCCACATCGAAATAGCAGCAATTGCCTGTTCAGTTGAGTTGAGGAACTGGATGATTTTTAATCTGGGTAAGCTATATTGCCAATATTGATATGAGGATGATATTTTTGCTTTGAAAGAAAATACTTTGATGTATCCTAATCCTGGTGTACACCAGGGAGTGATCTGTATCACAGTCAGTGCTGCAGTAGCTCCATTGTGTTGAGAGAGTCACATCTGCTGGTGAAGAGATCCATTGGGTACCTATGGCCTAATCTTGGAGGTCTCCAGGACACCACCAGGCTTAGTTTGGTCTGAAAGAGGGTACTAGTTACGCAAAGCTGATGACAGTAGTAAAACTGAAAGTAGCCTCTGTCAGTTCTCAGTTGCCTCTCTCAAACCATGATGTTCAAACAGGAAGACCACATCTCTTGGTCCACACAAACTCTTGCATTGAGATCCCCAGTGAGTAAAAATATTTTGGATATTTTGTACATAAATTTCACAGAACTGGCACAGACCCTGGTTGTTCACCTTCGCTCTGAAGCACAGGGTGGAGCATAGAGACTCAAGTTTAACAAGTTCTGTTAGAGTTGAGAGATGGATGAAGAAAATGAAGTCCAAACTGTTTGTGGAGCATTCTATCATTGAGGGAATTGAGTTCTGGATGTGATTTGCTCGCTGAGCTGGAAGGTTCATTTCCAAACACTTTGTCATCCTACTAGGTAATATCTTCAGTGGGCCTCCGGGCGCAGCACTGCTGCTGATTCCTGCTTTCTATTTAAAAGTTTGGGTTTCTTTGGGTTGGTGGTGTCATTTCCTGTTCTTTTTCTCAGGGGATGGTAGATGGGCTCTGACTCGATTGTTGATAGAGTTCCAGTTGGCTCTGTTTGGTTTGTCCTGGGATGGATGTGTTGTCCTAGTCGAAGTGGTGTCCTTCCTTATCTGTATGTAAGGATACTACTGAGAGTGGGTCATGTCGTTTTGTGGCTAGTTGATGTTCATGTATCCTGGTGGCTAGTTTTCTGCCTGTTTGTCCAATGTAGTGTTTGTTACAGTTCTTGCACGGTATTTTTTTTTCTAGCTTTCGGAGCGCTGCTCCTTCATTAGGTGGTTGTGTAACCACCAGATGAAGGAGCAACACTCCGAAAGCTAGGTTACAAATAAACCTGTTGGACTATAACTTGGTATTGTGTGATTTTTAAAAGTTTGATGCTGTCACCAATTCTTTATCGCACTTCTTTTGTCAATATTTTCCATTTAATTTTGCTTTTGCCTGTCCCAGTATAATTGCAGTGTTAGCCACCAAGTAGCACTGGAGAGCAAATATTTTTTTAAAAAGCACTAATGAGCAAACGCACTGCATACTCACCTAAAAACCATAGGCAATGCCTAGGAACGATTTGGATAAATCATATAAAAATTCTGTAGTCAGGCCTCTGGAATTTTCCAGTTCTGTAGCTAAACTTCAATTCTTGTTTGAAGTCTAGAGATCCATGTAGACCGGTTAGCAAAGTTAGATCACATGGAACTAGCCATTTGTATACAGAACTGGCTCAAAGGTAGAGGACAAACGGTGGTGGTGGAGAGTTGCTTTTCAGACTGGAGGTCTGTGACCAGCGGTGTGCCACAAGGATTGGTGTTGGGTCCACTGCTTTTTGTCATTTATATAAATGACCTGGATGTGAACATAGAAGGTATGGTTGGTAAGTTTGCAGATGACATCAAAATTGGAGGTGTGGTGGACTGTGAAGAAAGTTACCTCAAAGTACAACGGAGATCAGATGGGCTGATGGACCGAGAAGTGGTAGATGGATTTTAATTTAGAGGGAGAGGCTAAATAAGTTGGGGCTGTTTTCCCTGGAGTATCAGAGGTTTATAGAAGTTTATAAAATCATGAGGGCATGGATAGGGTAAATAGACAAGGTATTTTCCCTGAGGTGGGGGAGTCCAAAACTAAGGGCATATGTTTAATGTGAAAGGGGAAAGATTTAAAAGGGATCTGAGGGGCAACTGTTTCACACGAAGTGTGGTGTATGTATGAAATGAGCTGCCAGAGGAAGTGGAGGAAGCTGGTACAATTACAGCTTTTAAAAGGCATTTGGATGCCTATATGAATGTTAAAGGTTTGGAGGGATATGGGTCAAGTGCTGGAAAATGGGACTAGATTAATTTAGAATATCTGGTTGGCATGGGCGAGTTGGACTGAAGGATCTGTTTCCATGCTGTACACCTCTGTGACTCTATGACTAATTCACAAATTTCAATATATTTGCTCCACATGAAACTTTTGGTTTGAAAATTTGCTTTGGAGTTGCAGGAAAAATTGTGAATGAATGGGTTAATCTGAGTAGTTAATGCAAATTAAAATAAATTAAGACGTCAGCTGAAGCTAAGTGAAGCCTCTCACTCAATGTTTGTCGTCCTCATAATGTTTTGTGCACATTATATCATGTCAGAGTCCATGTTTTCCAGTTTGAGGACTACTGATCCCCATGTCCTCTACACTGTGCAATTCAGAGGCAAGGCTACACTGTCTTGTAGAAAAAAGATTAAACCATGAAATGTTCATTTGGCCTTTTCAGGTAGACACAAAGATTCCATGTCACTATTTTGTGCAAGGACATAGGAGCGAACCTTAGTTAACCTATCAACCAGCATAATTAGAAACAGTTTAGTCATGATTGCATTGTTGTTTGTTGGAACATGCTATGCATAAATTGACCACATTACAACAGGGATTACATTCCATTGAAATTCTGGTTGAGAGGAGCTTGCGGACATCCTGAGTTTATGAAAGGCTCTATGTAAGTGCATTTTTTTTAATTTGAATGCTTCTTATGAAAGCATAACATATAAAATAGATACATCAGCCCTAGCCAGTGAAGTCATCAGGCATACATCTTAGTACAGAAATCAAGGTTACTTGGTTTATTCATTCATTACAGGGTATAATATAACATATTATACCCATTGGCAGGGTCTATGCTCCCTTTTCCCAAGTTTGCAGGTGGTTGTGTGTGAGCGTGTATATAATACTTCTGAAATTGTATATTGAAAGTGACAGTCTGGATAAATGAAAGATGTTGAGCAGTCTTTGGGGAGGCATGTGTAACTGTTCATAATTACTGAGTTAATAAAATGCAGATGCCATCCATCCTGTTTGTTGTCATTCCCGGGGTGACGGAAAAAGTCAAGCTTTTCGTGCAAAGCAATAGGAATGCAAACCAGTTTAGTGGTTGAGAGAAGCTTTGGAGATGTGTGATATTTTTTCCCTGAGCTAGCCTCGCCATGCATTTTTTTGCAAACAAATTCCAGCAGTGGTGAGCCAAACACCTTTAAACAAAAAGAGTCTGAAATGGGTGTAAAACCTGGCAGGATGTTGTCCACTGATTGCATGAGTCCTTTGACTGGAATAATGTCGCTATCAGTTTGCTCATTGGGTCATGACAGTAAGCAGAGCAGATAGATGGCTGTAATTCTTGTTCATTTGCACAGCCCAGAAGTATATTCAGCAACTTTGCCCAACAATTTCTGCAGAACTATTGTGAAGAAGCTGACTATATAAATATGAATAAATATGTTTGTGTATCTTATCAAAAGTTGTAGATTGACTGTTTCTTAGTTGGCATTTCAGACACTAATAGAGGAGCGTTGTTGATGCTGTAAACAGCAGTAGGGATTTTAGATGCTGTTTGACTGCTTAGTGCAAATGACACAGATGAAAGACGTGCTTACATCCATTTACATGGCATATTTATCACGGAACAAATTGTTAACCTGCAGCCAGAGGCTGTGGTTTGAGAGGCACCATTCTGCATGGCAGACCAGGAAACAGTCCTACTGTACTGTCGCAGGTTGAATCTTGATTTGCTTGGCACATTATAAAATGCGTCTTCATTGGCCATCTAGTCCTGGAGTGAAACTTAATCCCAGAACTACTTTCTCAGAGGGAGGGATGCTAACCATTGCACCACACAACCTCCTGTGCTTTAGGATTGCTATACAGGAAGGCAAGATCCTGTGAACTCTGAGAGAAAGTGAGGACTGCAGATACAGGAAAAGCACAGCAGGTCAGGCAGCATCCGAGGAGCAGGAAAATCGATGTTTCGGGCAAAAGACCTTGATGAAGGGCTTTTACCCAGAACGTCAATTTTCCTGCTCCTCGGATGCTGCCTGACTTGTGCTTTTCCAGCACCACTCTAATCTTGACTCTGATCTCCAACATCTGCAATCCTCACTTTCGTCTAAGGATATAGGCAGGCCATTTAGGGCTGAGATGAGGAGAAATATCTTCATCCAGAGAGTGGTGAGCCTGTGGAATTTCCTGCCATAGGAAATGATTGAGGGCAAAGCATTGAATGTTTTCAAGGAGTTAGTTACAAGGCCTAATGGGATCAAATGGTATGGGGAGAAGGCAGATCCTGAGTTGGATGATCAGCTATGATTGTTATAAGTGGCAGAGTAGGGCTTGAAGGGTAAAATGGTCAACTTCTCCTATTTTCTGTTTCTGTGTGTACAGCTGTGTGATATTTCTCTGTCCACCTGACATGATTCCAGCTAATGGTGTTACTGGACAAGTCTAATCCCAAAATGAAATCTGATTTTATAGATTTTTTTTCCTTTGTTTAATGTGGTGACCAATCACTAAAATATAGTTTCCAACGGCTGCAGAGTTTCTTCAACAGCAAAAGTTTATTACATAGGATGAAAACAAAATAAAAAGAAACAATTTAGATATAGATAGTTTAGAGCAACTTTAAAATAAACACAGTACCACAAAGTTTCAAGCTATTCTTAACATCATAGATGGATAGCTATTCAAATCCAGAGAAATTATCTTGATATGTTCTACTTAACTGATTTTGCCCACTTTCTTTCCTGTGAACTGTGGAGTCATTTTAAATGAATACTGTCAACAATGAGCATTTAAACGTTCTCAGCTTCTCATAACCTGCACATTTCTATCCAAATGCTTCTTGCTTAGAAGCTGTGTTTCATAATCTTTTTTTAAGGAAAGAACCAAGACTTTCTGTGACCCAAGTCAAAGCTGCTCCAAACTGCTATAAAAACTTTCAATCTTCTAAACAATAATCCTTGGTTATTCTGAACTGAAACTATGCTAATTGTCTTGTGGAAAATAGGCGTAGCGTTAGACCATTTGGCCCCTCGAATGGTGGATTCAGTAAGATTATAGCTGATCTGTTGTGTTTTGAATTCCAGATTCCCATTTACCTCTGACCCTAACAAGAGGTAAACAAGAATCTATTCACCTTGTTCTTGGAAAAATTCAATGACCTCCACCTCCACTGTTTCGTGAGGCAGGGTTTACCCACCTTTAGTAAACTACTGCAGTATAAACAATTTTCCATTAACAGTGCTGGAATGGGTTCACTGTTTCACAAGGATCTAGCCTTGATTTTATTTCAAAAAAACTCCGCATTCATCTGTCTCTGGCAAAATTTACTTTCCAAAAATAGTATTGTATATAAATTCTACAACTTCTGTTGCATTCTGAGAGGGCAGGCTGCGAGCCTCTGTTTGGGATTTCTCCTGAAAGAAGGTACCTCCGACAATGCTGCACTCCTTCGCTACAATATCAGCCTGGTATATATGGTATTTTAGTAGGTTTTTATTGAAGGTAAATCAACCACACAAAAAAAAAGTAAAATTTGCATTAATAAGAACCCTGCATTTTTAAAGTAACAAATTGACTCACTTGTCTTTGTGGTTCAGTGTCACAACTCGACTCTGTGTTGACATATTTTTATCAGAAGATGGAAATTGGTCTAATAGTCAGAAAATGAACTTTTCACTGTATTCAGAATGACAGCTTGGAGGGGCCCTGAATCTGATGAGATTCCACCCCTAGGCTTTCCAAGACAGTAACAACTCAGGTTAGAGTGGAGATGGCTGGAAGCATCACAGAGAGTCTGTTGGCATGTTTTAATTACTGCGTTATACATATTATTGATTTCTATTTGGCTAATGTTCTTAGCAGAGTGACCTTTTTAGCTGTGATTCTCTCATTTCACCAGCAGATATGATGAATGTTTATGCTCCTTAATGAGCTAATATTTATATCTTTTGGGCAGATTGTCTTATACTGAAGCTCAGGGGATAAATTGGTTGTGCTCACCACTTGGTATATGCTGAGGGAGGATTTATTAAAAGCCAAACAGGAGCTTGCCCTTCTGATGGTTCCTGTGATAATTGAGGTACTTGTTGCAAAACAAAGCCATAGAAAAAGGACAGGTTCTCATCTGTTGAATACAACCCGTTGAATCAAACCCGAGCATTATTGGGAAGGGAGAATGGTGTTAGAACTGGAATGGAATGAAGAAATACAAAACTGCTTGCATTCACTGTAATGATGTTGGTTAGGATAGCTATATTACCATTTCAAGTGAATGCTTCTCTCCCCTAAAGCTCTTTTTATAAGACACTGAGAGTGTGCCGTTTATTAATTTTGCAGTTGAAGTATGGAGATATTTCCATTAAAAGCAATCAACCAGGATCTATGATTGAAATATCTTGTGTAGTGAGGCTTTTCTATTTCCAGAAATGTTTAAATGCTATAGTGTTGAATTTCTGATGCAGATACTTCCAGCATTACATTATTTTTGTTATTTAGATAATTGTCATGATGCTTTTGAGTGTATAGATTTCAGAAGACTCCAATATAATTGAGCTCCTTTCCTCTTCCCCAAGTGACTAACAATTCACTTATCTGTTCATTTCCATGTTTGGATCCTGTAGTGACCTAGCAGGTAAATGTTTTTCATTTGTACATGGGATGTAAGTATCATTGCCCATAACTAACTGCCTTGGAGAGGTTGATGTGTTGCCTTTTTGAACTGCTGCACTTTGAGAGTGAGTTGGAAGACCTGGGCTGGGAGCAGGTGTCTGGCCTCAGTTTGGGAGTGAGCAGCAGGGAGGTACCTTTGAAAGTAGCATATTCACGAGTCAAGGAATCATGTTTTACTTGGTGCATAGTATGGTGTTACTAGCAGCTCTGCAATTATGGTTTATTGTTCTGAAGGGGAATTCATATATCAGTTCTTGATTTTGGTATCTAATATTGGTGTGCTTCTGTGATACTGGACTAGGAAGCCATGACTTCAACATCCCATTGCAGGCCTTAATGACATTGAAATCATTAAATGTGAATCTTGGTGAAAGCTACTGAATTGTTGTACTGCCAGAATTGCTTCAGCGAAGCGAGCCTGCAACTCATAGACAATCTGGTGTACACTCTATCTGTGCTGGGCTTACTATGACCTACGTTTTGATTGATTGCACCAATGAAAATAACTTGTGTTCATCTAGTGTTTGTAACAATGAAGAGCATCCCACTGTGCTTCACAGAACCATAATCAAGCCAAAGGAGGAGTGATTAAAAGTAGTAAACACAAAATTGTCAAAGAGGTGGACCTTAATTAGGGTCATAAAAGAAAAGAAAGAAGCAGAGAGGTAAAAGAAATAAGTTCCAGAGCTCAGGGCCACCAGTGGTGAAATGAAGGAACAGGGAAATGCTCAAGTGTCCAAATGCAAACGAAGATCTCAAGCAAATTGGAAGATTATAAAGAGAGAGGAACAAGGCCTTGATGCATTTGAACATGAGGATGAGAATTATAAAGTTAAAAATCATGCAACACCAGGTTATAATTTAACAGGCTTATTTGGAAATACTAGCTTTCGCAGCACTGCTCCTTCATCGGTTAGCTGTAGAACAGGATCATACGACACAAAATTTATACCAAAAGGTTATGGTCTCATGCAACTATAATGACATTTGAACAAACCTTAATTGCTGTTAAGACTTCTATCTTTTAGAATGGGTTGCAGATTTTGGTTAATTAATATGTAAATCCCGGAACTACTTTGAAGTCACATTCTGAAGATAACTTAAGGTTTTATTAAAAAAACAAGTGACATCTCAGCTCAGATAATGTATTAAAGGTGTGAGGTTAGAGTCTGTCTGTATCCCAATCTTGAGTCAGACTGGTTCTGTTTCCAAAGTAGGAATTTATAAAACGCTATATGGATTGACTGCCTACATTGACTACCTGCAAGTTGTGTGCTTTTTGAGCAAAATAGAATGTATCTGCAAATACAATTCTGCAAATGCAAATTCACCCCACAGACTTATATGTGTGTGTCTATGTACATGAGAGAGTGAGTGTGTGTGCGTGCATGAGAGAGTGTCTTTGCGTGTGCGCATGTTTGATATGTGTGAGTGTGATAGAATATAAGTATGTGAGTGTGGGAGGTGTATGGATGTGTGTATTAGAGAGGGTCTGCATGAGTGTGTGAGTATGTAAGAGAGTGTTTGTGTGATTGTATTTACAGATGCATTCTATTTTGCTCAAAAAGCACACAATCTGAAGGGAGTCAATCCATATAACATTTTATAAATTCCTACTTCGGAACACAAGCACACATACACACTTTATAGCATATTCACGCAAATCCTCTGTGATACACACGCACATAAATCCCCCACACTTATACCTACGCACACACTCTCTCACAGGCTTATACTCCGTCACCCTCAGGCACGCACTCTACCACACACAAACACATGCACTCTCACATGCTCGCACCCACTCATGTGCACATACTCATTTTCCGTCTCTCATGCACACGCAAGCACATATAGGTTGATGGGGTGAATTTGCATTTGCAGATACATTCTATTTTACTCAAAAAGCACACAATCTGTAGGCATTCAATCTATATAACATTTTATAAATTCCTGCTTTGGAAACAGAACCAGCCTGACTCAAAATTGGGATACAGACAGACTCTAACTTCACACCTTTAATGCATTGTCTGAGCTGAGATGTCATCTTTTTTAATAAAACTTTACGTTATCTTGACACTGTGACTTTAAAGAAGTTCTGGGATTTACATATTAATGAACCGTAACCTGCAACCCATTCTAAAAGATGAAAGACTTAACAGTAATCAAGGTTTGTTCAATACATCATTTCAGTTGCATGACACTGTAATCATTCTGTGTCTTATGATCCTGCTCCACAACTATCTATTGATGGAGCAGTGTTCCAAAAACTAATACTTCCAAATCTATTGGGTAGTAACCTGGTGTCGTGTGATTTTTAACTTTGTCCACTCCAGTCCAACACCAGCACCTCCACATCATGAGAATTATAAAGGGAAGGCATTGATTATCCCAGAGCCCATACACGTTATTGAGTGCAGGGCCAGACTTTGCAAATTCCTGGGAGTCTCTCTGGAATTTTGGTTTGACTTCTGGAGCATTTCTGCTGGCAATGCAGAATTGTAAAAGATCCAGACCCATCCTTTAAGGCTCGAGTCCAAGAAGCCCAGTCCTGTTTGTATTCATGTCATATTAACTAGGCTGTCATGTTTCACTTTTATAACCAGGATATGTAAAACACTGCTCTTGGCACTGTTACTTTGTTGATGGAAGATTTCCAAATTAGAATACACAAATGTTAGTCACTTGGGACCTTTGCAAATTAATGGGAACATTTATCTGAGTTGTACGCATGGAGTTACAAACCCATAGGGTCCACTCAGGCAACAACCTGCCATTTCAATTGATTCTAAAAATAACAAGTAGATGCTATAGCATTGATAATCCTTACGGGGAAATAATATATTACAGACACCTTAAATCCGACCCAAGTGAAAATTAGCTCAGCGTTCAAAGACAGATGAGAAAAAGTAATGCTTTCTGATATAGTAACAGTATTTTGGAACAGAAGGGATATCACCAAAGATATGGAGGTAATTGGGGTTTGTGTATAACAGTGATGTCTTCTCGGATAATGAGAGATCTTAGCAAAGGGGCCGGTACAGTAAAGACAAGGTATGCTTCAACCACGTAAAGAGCTGTGAAGAATCCTCAAGCAGCACTTCTGCTGGAGAAGTGGGAAGGAAGGCAAAGGGGGACTCCAGTTGAGGCAACTTAATTGAGAGGAAATAGTCAGTAGGCATGCATGGATGTAGGTATGCATGGAACAGAAAGGACCAGAGATTATGAATTAGCAGAATCCTCAAAAGGAGTACTGAGATATAGTTGTAAATTAGGCAAGTGTCATGTGATCAGAAGTCACAACCAAACCTCCAGGAACACCAGTGGGAGTTGGAATTCCTAGAAATGATGGACAAATGGAATTTTCAATACGTTTGAGGAATTGCCTTTGGAATGAGGTAATTGATATTCATTTGGCAAAGTATATACTGTCGGTGCAATTGGGATTTGAAGATTTCCAATTTCCCTGTTTGGATTTGCCTGCAGCATTAGTTGTTAACAGTAAAAGATGAACTTTACATCCTTGTCACAATTGATGAGTAAAGTAACCTGGAAGGAGAAACTTAAATCCATTCGCTGTAAGAGTATGATAACATCACATGTAATGTTTCTGATTTGAACCTTTTTAATAAAAACTGGTTTATTTATGAAGAACTCCTTTTTCTAACAGTGTGTGGTGCCTTTAGTCAGATTATTAGTAGCGGAATGTATAATAATAAGATTTCACTGCCAATCTGTTTGGTAAGTGTAAGTTATAATACAGGGGAATCCACTCATAGAACTGGGCGCAGAGTCAGTGCAGTGTTGGAGGGTAAGGAGTTCATTAGATTAAGGCATGTAAATGGGACTTGATTTCCATTCTAAAGTTGTACATTTTGTTATTTTCAATTTTAAATTTCTTTGCCCCAATTTATAGGAATTGCCTTGTAAAATTGTCACTGTGTTATGATATTCCTTTCCAGTAGAGTACCTCCTGAAATCCTCAAAGCTTTTACTTTCTAATTCTGCCAATTTTAACAGCGGGAGTTAGCAATGATTTGGTTGATACTAATCCAAACTTAATAAAGTTTAGAGTGTTAGTGAAGACTGAAAGCAAACAAATATAATTCCAATATGTTGGCCTTGTGAGGAAAATCTAAAACTTGGGCCATGAATATAAGATTGTCTCAGATAAATTCATGAAGGAATTCCCAGGACTTTTCTTTACTTGGAGAATGGTTAGAGTGTGGAACTTGTTAACAAAGGAAGTGCTTGAAATGAATTGAGTATCTGCATTTTGAGGAAAGCAAGAAAAGCATACAAGAGGGAAAATGTTACTGCTGAGGCTGATGGAGTGCTTAGCTGTTCCAGCCTACTCTCATCAGGTCACAACATAAAAAATCTTTTCCTGGTTATCAAGATGGCCAAATACTACCAATATATCTTTATCACGTTTTAAAGAAAAGTATCTATCAACCAGTTTTAAAAAAATAAATACAATTGTTTTATTCATGAAATTAAGCTTATTCCAATTGTTATGAACATGTGGGTGTACTATACCTTTAAGAATTAAAAACTAGCAGTGACAGCACCACATGTTCTCAATTAAACACAATGTAACATGTGCTCTTGCTCCTGGGGTAGCTCGTTGCCTGGAAACAGCAAAACAGATTCGAATTAGGCCAATCAGTTTAAATTATACCTCGAAAAGTACCAAATTCGAATCAAGTTTGAATTGAGTATATTGACAACCTTAAAAGCCAATGACACAATCCGGTGCTTTGGGGTATAAGACAGGGGAAAAATTAACAGTTGGGAGGAGAACTGCCACTAGACCAACAGCTGTAGACTGCTAGTCAGAATTCACTGAGAGGTACCTATCTGGAGAAGGAGTTTGCACAGAGGAAAACCTGAACACTGACTTGGAGAACCAATCTACCGACAAAGATAAAAAGAAGATTCGACTGCTGGCTGGTTTTAAAATTTGAATTTTTCTGTAAATCTTAATTGGGAGTTTTATCGGACGAGTATTATAGAAGGGAGGATTAAGATAGGTTAGAGAAAGGAGGTGTATGTAGTTATGAGTTCATTATTTTCTGTTATACTTTAAGAAATAAAGTTGTTAATTTTTACTTTGAATAGTTCTTGGCCTCTCAGATTTTCACAGATTACTGCATGGGATAAATCTTTTCTGTGTTGCTGATTTAAATTAAGCAGGAGGGTTTACCCTGTGTAGTAACACAATGAGGCTGCACTAACTGATTAATACACTCTGTAATATTGAATATAAATGATTATTCCTCTTAACATCAACACATGCACACACATATGCTCATATATACAAGGTACAGGATGGAAAAATTGATTTCTATGCAGAGATTCACTTTTTGAAGTATACACTTTGGCCAGTAAGTTACTTTGAGTACAAAAAGGATAAAAGATCAAATGTTCCAAAGTGTATTGCTCTGATTTTCTGACATGTCTGATCAAGTTACTAATCATGGTTTTACCTGCAGTCTTGGCAGACACCATTTGTTCAGGAAATACAATATTGAGAATTTCCTTCAATCCCTCTTTGAAAAGAACAAATAGATTTCACCCTGATCACTACAGGAAAGTTCTATTCAGAAAAGTAGGAGAGAGAAACTGGTTGCCCTTCCTCACAAGCATCTTTGTTCCCCAATCACAAACCAAAACACACTCCATCCAGTCACTTTTCAAACAACCCCAGTAGGGATCTCCAGAAGAGCAAGTAGTAGTCCCAGTTGTGTAATTTCTAGGAAACTTGCTTAAAATTTTTTTCCAGATTCCATGGTGATATTTCAACAACCTCTTTTAAAGAAACCATGCTAGGTATTCAACAAAGATTGAAATGATTCCAATTTACCAAGATCCTTCAAAACTTAAGTCCTCTAAGAAATATTAACATCTTTGTAAAGAAGGAATGGAAGGATATATTTTTGGTGTTGAATAAATAAGATTGGAAGAGGATTTGTGTGAGGCATAAACATAGGCACACCCTGCCGAGCCCACTGGCCTTATGGTGCATGATATTCAAATTAGTTTTCTATGGGTCAGTTGGTGTAACATCCATGTTGGGTTAAATATTTGATTCCACAAGATATTATAAATGTGCTTTTAATTATAGAATGCTACAGCATGATTTTAGACACATTGTCTTAATGCCCACTAGATTAGCAAAAGGGACTGGCTCGAATCAATGAGAGTAATCTTGCCACAATAAGTTAATTGAATTTACAAAAGGCATTTGATATATGTAGGGTTTTTCTGTTTGTTGCTAAATAATGTGGGTCATTTGAAAATGGGGTAGTGAGCTGTGAATGATACTAAATGGAGAATGATCCATTCTCAGTCAGCATGGTGGTTCAGTAGTTAGCATAATTGCCTCACTGCACCAGGGTGCAAGGTTTGTTTCCAGCCTCGGGTGACTGCAAATTCCAGCAGACTTTCTCCCCGGTCTCTGTGTGTTTCCTGCGCGTGCTATGGTTTCCTCCAACAGTCCGAAAATGTGCAGGTTAGGTGGATTGGCTGTACTAAATTTCTCCATGGTATTCAGGGTTGTTCAGGCTAGTTGGGTTAGCTTTGGTAAATATGGGGTTATGGGGATGAGTTGGTGGGGGCGGGGGGAACTTCAGAGTTTTGGTGTAGACTTTGATGGGCCAAGTGGCCTCTATCTGCACTGTAGGGATTCTGTGATTCTAACTGTTCATGAGTAACTGGTGGTATTCTACAGTCATAACTTATTTGATCAGAGCGCTTGTCAGTATTAGTCAGGTAAATGGAACAGTACGCCTTTCGCAGTAAATTTATTAACAGAATAGAGTTCATTCGGCAATACGTGAATAAATAGTCGATTAACTGACTAATCCTTGTATTGGAGATTTCAACTCTACAGCAGTATCATGCCAAGATGCTCAACTGCTTTTACTTGAGCTGCTTTCAGAAGCTTCTGAAGATCAGCTGACAGGGCAAAATATCAGACACTGAGGTGCTGGCATGCAAAGCATCAAATCCTTTAGGGACGGCTCCAACTGAGCCAGACCGACTGTGTAAGCAGAAAGCCTACACTAGTTCACCAGGACAGGTTTCTCTGCGGATTTTGAGTCTGGGGTGTGCTGAGGAAATGCTGTAAAAACCCACAAAGGAGGCTTCAGTTCAGGAATTTTGATTTTGATTTCACATCCTAGCAGAAGATCGCCCACAATTGCTACTCCCTGTACAAATTAGTTATAAAACAATGCTGTTCCTACAAAAGCAAGCACATGTTAAAGGCAAAGAGAAAGTGCACGTCACAAGTTTTAAAAAGCCCATTTTTCAACTCCTTTCCATTCTGAAGAACAGTCATACAGGATTCTCAACATTTACTTCTGTTTCTGTCTCCACAGATGTTGAGTTCCCTCAGCATTTTCTCAGCAAATACTTCTGTACAGTTGTTCTTTCGGGCATGTGAAAATAACCAGTTTAAATATTTGCCCGAGCTGTCAGAGATGGTACCTGCTCTCCTCTTACCTTGGGTGATATTTTAATGTAAATGGGAGAGCATAGGTATGCATGTGTCTAACATATTGTATTGAAACTGCACCACACATCACCATGTCTGGCAGACGCACCTTTAGTGAATAAATTGTATTTCTTTGCCATTTAATGCGGGAAGGGAGCTAGAATTTCAGTAAGCCCAAACTTTTTAAAGCATTCCTGCTAAAGACAGGACTGCTAAAATAAATGAAGGCACCGCAATATTCACAGATAAGCACATAGAATTCCCAGTCCATCTGACTGAGGTTATGTGGCAGTGGACAGGGCCAGCTCAATGAAGACAGTTGCAGTATCGAGCCAGGATGAAACATTAATACAGTAAATGAGTCTAGTCCTCACATTGAATCCTTCCTAAAAACATAGCACTTAATGATCCTAGGACTGAAGGGTATCTCAGAATTAAGGGACACCAATTTAAGACTGCGATGAGGAGGAATGTCTTCTCTGAGGGTTGAGTCTTTGGAACCACTTACCACAAAAAGTTAAGGAGGCAGAGACAATTTTTATATATATATAAAGCTGAGATAAATTCTTGATCAATAGGAGAATCAATGGTTATGGGTAAAATGCAGGAGAGTGGACATGAAGAATCTCGGGTTAACCCACAATACTATGGAATGGTGGAGCAGGCTGAATGGCTAGCTTCTGTTCTTATTTCATATTGTCTCATGGTCTAACACTCTTGCGAGGTAAAGCTGTCACTGGTAATTGCAAATCCAGACTATGGAAGGCACCTTGAGAAAATTATAACAAGTGCAAAGTCTTGGAAAGTTACTCCAGTTGAATAAAAACCAAGGAAACTTGATTGAATTTGCATGAAATGCACAACAAACATCAGGCTTTCTATCAGAATCTACCCAGTTCTGATGACAATAACTGCATAAGTTGTGTCAATAAAGTGAGATTGGGAAAGGTTTTGTTAATTAAATGTAATGGGAAATCAAGGACTGAAACAGGGACTATTTCTGGGTCCCGCATCCACCTCTGCAGTAGGAATACCAACCCTGAGTTTTATGCTAGAACCCACTTAATAGGCACGAATATAGGTGTAATATCCATTTGATGGCATGAAGATGGGATTGTGCAAGCGATGTAAGCGGATCACAGCAATTGTTACTGGGGCTATCATTTTGTTGCATTATTGAAGGAGCAACACTCTGAAAACTAGTACTTCCAAATAAACCTGTTGGACTATATCCAGGTGTAGTGTGATTTTTAACTTTGTGTTATTTGCACTTGGAAAGGCATAGGCCTGACTCCATTACCTATTTTCAGGTGCTCTCCTAATTTACCTTCCGTTATATTTGAAATCCTTGATCCCTCTTCCCCACCTCCCCAACTTCCTTTTGCTCATTGATGCCAGCTGGGTGGCAACTTTCCCACACTGCTAAAGTGCTTGCTAACAAAACTCCCCACAGTGTGCACTGGCCTGATTCCTGTGTGTGAATAACAAACCTTCATCTCACCATTCTACTTTTCGCCCTTTTGTGAGGTCCACTGGTATCCCTGGATTGTCATGACTGGCTCTCCACTGCCTATATGTCTCATTTGGCTATTTGTACACTTCTCTCAAAATCAGAATGTGCCCTCAATGAGCTCTTCAGTGGTCTTAATAGCCATGGTAATGGGTTGAGCAAAAGTGTGCTGTTGCCCTCACTCCCCAATGGTAATGGGCTCAATGGTAATGGGCACTGCGTTGGGAAACTGGCATGTTGGCTAATACTGATACTTTCATTCCGTTTGACCTGAAATTTCAACCTCAAGTGTCAGTAATATCAACTGTGGGAAAAACAGAAGCAGCAAACATTTTCTTTTCTGTCAGTGCCTGGTGTCAATTCCCTTTTGTAACGAGTTTTCTTTTAATGTTCTCTTGTGAACCTTATTTTATCAATAAACAAATGATTCTACAGTGACAACAATATTGAGATTGTCTGTTGAATTATTTAAATTGCCTGTGAATTGAGCTCCAATCAATGGTCTGAATGGTGGTGTGACTAATTGATTTGCACAGCTCTGTCATGGTAAACTTGGAAAAGCACGAGCATGTTTAAATTTAAACTTTTAGTGTTTAGTTTTCATGAAAACTGAGGTATATCTATGTCCTTAAATAAGATAGGCTACTGCAGTACCTCTTCATTGCTCAGCTTATCCGATAATGCACCCAGTCAAAGCTTGGCAAGGTAATTCTAAAGTGTAGGGCACCTGACAACTCAGCTTGAAACTTTAAACATTAATTTCGCCCAGCTGACAGTTCCTTCTGATTGTCTGATAGATTTTCCCCTTCTTCTACCAATTTCTCCCCAATCTCTCTCCTAGTTTCTCTTTGCTTTCTTCCAGTATGTTCCAGTTTCCGACTACCCTGTCCCTGCAGATTTTCCCGACTGTTTCTTTCTCTTTTTTTCTGTTTGTCCTTCTCGGTGCAAAGTAAACCCTTTCAGTATATATCTTTTAATTTATTTGAGAATGGTGGTTGACTGTGGCAAAGGTTGATTTGAAAGAAAAGCAAACTTGGCTTCTCAATTCTATTAATCTACTGCTTAAGCAGATGCTGATAGAAGCAATGCTGCAAATGTTAATGAGCTCCACAATGAACCACAGTGATTTACAGATTCCAAGTGTTGGAACAAATGCTGCCTTTAATTGTTGGTAGCATACTGGAGCTATAGCTAGATGGTGCATGAGGAATCTGCAACATAGAGCGATAGGGCATGGGTGGGTCTTGCAGTTTTCATATGCGTCTAATCTGTGGCTACGGTTTTACTGTTGGGGCTGCAAACAGGGATTAAGCTCTTTCAATAAAACAGTGAGATATTAAAAAGGAAATCATCTTACATGTGCCTGAATTGTTGTAGTGAACAGGTCAAAATTAGTATTGGGACAATATGAGAACTGTTGCTCGCCAAATGTAAGAATGGAACATGAATTGTGAATATTTGTAATTGGAACAGTGATTCTATCATCGTCATGAGGGGCCAAAACTACTCAGCAACAGCAACTTGTATTCATTTAGTATCACCACAATAAAGCTTCCCAAGATGATCCACTGGAGTGACACTGTACAAAAATCTAGCACGCAGCCATGTCAAGATAATTAGGAGAGGTGACCAAAAAATTGGATGAGGAGGTCAGGAGCGAAAGAGAGATAAGGCAGTGTGCAGAGGAGATTCTAGAATGTAGAGTATAGAAATCCAAAGTCACAATTGCCAATGGTGGAGCAATCAAAATTGGCTCTTGCACATCCCCAATGTTGAAAGAAAGTTGAGATCAGGGAGCTTTGTAGATACCATTCTTGTATTTTTCTTGTAGTACAAGGACAATTTATTTAGGTGTGCAGACCTTTAAAATGTTTTGTACCACCCTTGATGAAGAATGCAGAATTTAGTGGAAACATTGGTTTGTAGGGTTAGAGGTGTTTCATCATTTTAGACCGAAAAAAGACGACTTTATTGATTAAGGATTCAATACTGATGTTGTCTTTGGAGATCCACAATAGACTTGGACAAGTGTATGTTTAGAAGATGGCAGTATGCCCCAAATCTTTATCCACATCCTTCATCCACTTATGGCAGTTTATGTCAAAGTAAATCTCTACGACAACTCAAAGACCAGTTAGGGGTGGGCACTAAATGCCAGCCTTGCCATGTGACATTCACATCCCTAGATTGAGTTAAACATTCACATTTTCAGGAGGCATCACTGGGTGGGGAGGCATGAAGAGGAATATTCTTGTTTCAATATTCTTGTGTTTTTTTTTTCGTTTCAAATCTGACCCAAGTAAGACAAAGCATCAGTTTATGTTTGAATCCTAGCTTTACTTTCTTGAGTTGTGCTTTACGTTAATTACACCTTCCTCAGGAGTATTTGGTAGTGGGGAGAATAGAGAGGCAGGCAGGGGAATAGCATGGTTGCTTTTGCAGTCTGTCACTGATGGAAAATTCCACCAATGGAAGACAGACTTACATTTCTGCTTTAATGACACATAACGCTTCACAACACTTCAGAGTCAGTAGTGATCTTGAAGTATAGTGACTGTTGGATGAAATGTGGCAGTAAACTTGTGCCTAGCAAGGTCTCACAAACAGCAACATGAAAATAGTCAGATATTTTGGTGATATTTGAAGGATAATAATCGATGAGGTACTGAACTTGGTGGTGTAACTGCTCTGCCTTTCAAAATAGTGCCACAGGATCTTCAAACTTCGACTAGGTTGAGCAGAAAGGGCCTTTGTTTCATGTCTCATCTGGCTGATGGCACCTCTGGTAGTACAGCACTCCCTCAGTACAGCACTAGGACTGTCTGCTCAAGTCTTTGGATAGAAAGGATCAAGACGACTGAAGTGATGCAGCTTAACCCGAATTCTTCTCCCTTGTTTTAACAGTTGCCCAAAAGATAGTGGCCACCCGAAAGAAGCAGCAGCTCTCCATTGGACCATGCAAGTCGCTGCCCAATTCTCCAAGCCACTCGTCAGTGTGCTCTGCTCAAGTCTCTGCTGTCCACATCAGCCAGGTAAATGATTGAGGGAAGATTTAGAAAAAGCAGAATGAGTCTGGGAAACATATCGAATGAAACTGTCATGCACTGCAGGGCAATGACAGGCTTCCCATTTTATCTAGAGCAGCTTCCTTCCTAGAAGTTAAACACATATGAGTGGAATCATACTGGAAAATGTATTATACTTTAGCTGTGCTGTCCAGAATAGTTCAGTAGAAAGCTACACCTTACCCAGGGTTTAACAGGGTTCCCAAATATAACAAAGTTGGTCCCAATGACTAACATATTGATAACAAGAGGGTACAGATTTAAGGAGAGTTACAAAAGTACAAGAGGCAAACAAGGTTCAAGATTTGATCCCAGTGCTGTTCCCCTTGTGCTGTTTTGATGTGCCAGTAAAGATGTGGCAGGTGAGTTCATTGCCTAAGGGGAGGGAGAGCTGATTTGCCAAGCCATTTAGGCAAAAGTGAGGGTCTGCAGATGCTGGAAACCAGAGTCTAGATTAGAGTGGTGCTGGAAAAGCACAGCAGGTCAGACAGCATCCGAGGAGCAGAAAAATCGACGTTTCGGACAAAAGCCCTTCATTATCTGTTTGCTGTTCTGATGAAAATTATGATGAAAGGTCATCTTGCCAGATGCATCAAGTCTCTCTTTCTTTCCCCAGTGCTGTCTGTCTCTTTCCTGAATATTTCCATAACTTTTTGTTGTTGTTTCTTAATGTGTAAGTATGCTTACTGAAGTGTAACCATTCTGAAATGATGCACAGCAAGACCCCACCTGAGTACACGCCTTATCTGAAAGCCAGCATTTCCTTCGGTTTCTCAGTACTGCACTGGAAGACTGGCCCCCAATTATGTGCCCACGTCTCTGAAGTGGGACAGTAACCCACAACATCCCTGAGGCTAGATGGCCACAGCTGACCAGAGTATAACTTGCATATGTCTTAAATGACACAGGGCAGTTTTCTTCCTATCTTTAATTGCTTTCTTCTCTGCTTTGTAGACAAGCAATGGTGGAGGAAGTTTGAGTGATTATTCCTCTTCTGTCCCTTCCACACCAAGTACAAGTCAAAAGGAGCTGCGAATTGACATTCCTCAAACTGCCAACACTCCAACTCCTGTTCGCAAACAGTCAAAACGGCGTTCTAACATATTTGCTGTAAGTAATTGCCTCACCTTGTACAGATCTAATTAATCGATGTACCTATATAAATAATGGACACTGATTAGCTGAAACAGCATCTGGATAACCAAATGACACTTATGTACGAGATTGGTTAGACCACTGCAATACCTTGTGCAATTTAGGTCGGCTTACTTGTTCCCAGTCTAGTGGGACTGTCTTATGAAGAGAGGTCGGGCAAACTGGGCCTGTATTCTTTAGAGTTTTGAGAAATGAAATGTGATCTCACTGAAACTTACAAAATACTTCCAAGATATAGACAGCTAAGATGTTTCTGCTGATTGGAATCAGCGGGCCCAATTTAATAATAAGGGGGAATGCCAATTGGGTCTGAAATGAAGAGTGATTATTTTATTCAAAGGGTTGTGAACCTTATGGGCTGTGGATGCTCGGGTTTGGAGTATGTTTACAGTAGAGATTGATTTCTGATTATTAATGATGTACAGAGTTGGGGTTGGTAAAAGGCATTGAAGTGTTCGGTCAGCCACAAATTGTATTGAGTAGAATGTTAGCCTTGATGGACTAAGTGGCCTACCCTCCTCATCTGTTCCTTGAGCAGGTGTGGGTATTAAGAAGATGAAATAGCTGGTGATATTACTTTCCTAGTTTGTTCCTTGGCTCTTAATTATTTTTATTTCCAGTACAGAGATAAGCATGTCCTTTACCCCAATAAGTAGCAATGATAGTGAGATATGTGCTATCAAATCCATCTGCCTTATTGCTTTGAAATAGGTACTTTCACACAATTTGTAAGCATGCTTCCAAAGCTATCGCTTGTCTTTGCTGCTCAGATACTCCATACTGGAAATTGTACACTTCTAGTTATTGATTGCTGTGCAGCTTGCTCATAATGCCTTCAAGGCAAAATTACTTGACACTTATTGACTCAGTGAACATATAAAGAAGGGTCACTTGAGGAATGTACTGAAGACCTGCTACTATTTGTGGACCTGCACCCATGAATCAGTGGGATAATAAAGGTTGGGGTTATGTGAATGGTCCTGATATACAATCATTTCACTCACGTAAGGCCCTTGCAAAATATATGACTAACTTTGGCAGAAGTTGCATTCTGATTTTTGACTGTGCATTAAAAATTTTAAATCTCCATTAAAATATAGAGTCACTTAGCTGAAATCACCTTATCCTCTCTCCTCTCTTGAACTGCAAAATGTTTGCAGAATTTGCTATTTTTATTTCACATTTGCAACCCCCAAAGTGATTTTGAAAACTGCTGCAGAACTGGATTTCTGCCACTAGATGCCCTCGCTTAGCTATAATTCAGCAATGGTTCACATTCCCTCCAACACCATCCCACATTTTAATTAACATTTGCTCTACATCCTAATGACAGATCAAAGATACTGAGCCCTGAAAATAGCAAAATGTCTCTAAAAGAATGAATTGTCGAAAAATACAAATACATAAATATTGTTTAAATGTTATTTGAAAAGTGAAATTCAAGCAGTCAAGCATGCATTTTTGGTTTCCTGTCCATCACAATATTTTTAAACTCTTGCTATATTTAAAACATGACAAGTGGTGATTCACAGCGTGAGTTATGCTGAGATGTAATTACATTCAAGGACAAATTAAATCTTGATACTACTACCCACCCACTCCAGCTAAAAAAAAAGTTTAAATTAAAAACACATTCCTAATTTTGAAGCAGATCTGGAACTATGAGTTTATTTTTCCTCCTCTGTGGCCCTGAGTGGTCTTTGGAAATGTACATGCATGTTGCTGTTTGCTGTAAGATGCATTTATTTAGCCAAAGGAATGCTGAAGCTATTTGTACAATATACTGTCACTGGGGGAAAGAGTTCAGCTGAAAGATAGTAAAGAGATTGAGGAAAAGACCTCAGAAGACCAAGAGATAAAATATAATGATGAGAGTTGGCATGCTGTACTGTGCCCTGCTCGGGAAGATTTTAGTGCACAGTGATAGTGAAGTGTGCATTTTCATCCTGAGTTGATTTGGACTGTCAGAAACTGCAAATGATAGTTTCAGTTTGTGACCTTCAGAACTCTGGAAGTGTCTGAAAAGAGCATTTTCACCAATGATGTGTTGCTGTTTGTCAGTTTGTCACAGGTGATGGTAGTGACAAGAGATTGAAGTTATAAATTGAGGTTATCACACAAATTACATCAAATGAAGAGAATAGAATAAGTTGACAAGCAATTATTTCTAATGTATTATTGTAGCCTCCACACTTTCTGGTCCTGCTTATCATAGTCAGATGCTTCTATTCGACAAATGACACTAAGTGTGTATCTTATTGCAGGAGACCATTATAACATGTTTAAAACACTGACTATTTAAGATTTTTTCAAATATCTGTTTGCACCTGATTAACTGTACTGTAACTGTCTGAAGTGCATAGGAAGTTTTGTTTCTCCTTTCTTGATTTCAAACTTGGATGAGACAGCCTACTTCCACTGACCCCTGTGCAACACTATCTCCTCCAGGCCGACAAAAGATAAATGTATTCTGGGTTTCAAGTTGGTGGAGAGAAATCAGAGTTAGCGTTTCATGTCCAGTGACTCTTCTTCCGAACTGATGGTAGATAGGAAAAAGTTGGTGTTTCAAAACTTGGATTAGACAGCCTACCTCCCCTGGCCCCTGTGCAGCTCCATCTCCTCCAGGCCTATCTTTTCTGGCTTCCTATCTGGCTCTTGACCCTTTAGCCCTGTCTTCACAAGCCCTGCAATGGGTCCTGATTGCACTCCCTGCTCAGTTAGGATGGTTGGTTTTTAAAAAATCAGTTCTGAAGAAGGCTCACTGGACCCAAAACATTAACTCTGATTTCTGTCCACAGATGCTGCCTGACCTGCTGAGTTTTACCAGCAATTTCTGTTTTTGCTTCTGACGTCTCTTTCCCTGGATTTGGTACTCTGCAGAGTTCAAAGGCTGCTCATCTTCAGCTTCTTAGGGTGAAATAAATTCAGTTCCAATAATTCTCTGAAAAAAACAAAGAAGCGAATATTCATCAAACAAATAATGTAAATCTTCTGTCTCTCACTTATGTGACTCAGTAATGTAATGAGGGACTAAAAGTGCCATTAACATTTTGCAGTACTGTATTTAAATCAAGTTGTTCGTGCACAAAGTTTCTTGGTATCTTGTAACTTTTAATCCTTGCTATTTTACAATGGTCATTTTCTTTTTCTAGTCTCGAAAAGGAAGTGAGCTAGACAAGGAGAAGAAAAATCTTGACACCAGAGCAGACAGTATTGGGAGTGGCCGAGCAATCCCAATTAAGCAGGTAAGGTGCTGTTTTCCCTTTCTCCCCACTGCTCCTTTTAATTGGAGGCATGGAGCAACATGGTTTCAACTCTGTAACCTGCCTCTTGTTTTTTCCCCTCTCTCTGTTTATTTGATGCTTTCCATTTCATTAACATAGAAGTTGCACACTTGACATCAATTAGCTGGGCCCTAAACGTGCTAAAGTAAGATCATTAGAGTAAGATGCTCGCGACACCGTGGGAAGTATTAAGAACTGGGTCTAATTAACTGCAATCTGCAGCCCTATCTGCATATGGAGTGCTTCCAGCTTGGAATGCTTCAAAGACCAGCTTTGTCGGAGTGCCATGGTTGGAACTGAAATAGGCGAGTGTCTGAATCCGATCATTGAACAGAACTCTTGTGATCTCGTATATTGTTTGACTTGGCCCCAATTTGCCAATGCAAGAGGACATCTGAACACGACTACCTCCACTTGCCAAGCTGAGGCAATTAGTTCTGATAACGATGGCCAGTGCACTGACTATTTGCTCTTGTTTGCAATCTCTAATGAAGAGGCTTCAGTAACCCCTCAACTAATGTGCAAATTAACTTACTTGCTTCAATATGGGGGATGGGGAAATTCTTTTGACAGCTGCAAGTGTGGGCTTTGTGTCAATCTTCCCCATGCAATCAGGCAAAAAAGGTATTTTGACAGTCATGTGGTGTTTGTTCAGACAGAATCATTTTCTTTTTCTTTTTTGAATCCTGCTTTTTAAAATGAAGTTGAATGTTGTCTTAAGCAATGTAACATTGACATTCTAGGTTTATGTTGGCTTGACATGTGGAGTCTCATTGAGTTTCTTCTCTGAATGAAGCACAGAGCACACTGAGAGTTTTGTTTTTCACAATGGAATTCACAGAATAAGTTTCTTTCTTTCCTTTTTAAATCTAAATTTTAGATTTTTTTTCGCATTGGCAAATCACTAGCTGAAATACTTATACTTTTTCCTGTATCGCAACTTTTGCAGTTAACTCAATATCCTGCACACAAGACAGCTAGGAAATTTACATCAAAAGTAACCATACTACCCTTCTGCATCCTGACATACTCTCCCTATTTCAATAGGGAATAATGGACCCCCAGAAAGAGTTACTGGCTGAAATCTGTTCAAAATTTCGGTTGGTATATGTTTAGATATATAGGTGTATATATAAAATAATAAGATATGAGGAGTGAGAGGCTGAAATCTAATCGAGTGTTTGAGTGGTATACCGATGTATTAATCAGTACAATAATAGACACCCAAAAATAAAGTGCAAGCTAGCAACTTATAACAGGTATGCAGGAGTTAATTACTTCTCTTGAACATAATCAAAGGGTTTGGAGTGGTCTGTATGTCCAACAGTAAATGCCTGGGAGTGCATTATAGGTTGGAATCTAATTCAGGCTGGAGAAAGTGAGGACTGCAGATGCTTGAGATCAGAGTCAAAAAGTGTGGTGCTGGAAAACCACAGCCAGTCAGGCAGCATCCAAGGACCAAGGAACAATTCAATGATCCTGATTAAGAACTCATGCTCAAAACATCAACTCTCTTGCTCCTCTGATGCTGCCTGACTGGCTGTGCTTTTCCAGCACCACATCTGATTCAGGCATTCAGGTGAGCTCTCCTAACCATGACAGTGAACTCTGAACTGTTTAGAATAGCCATTGTAAAATTAGTAAATCAGTGTTGCCTGTGCTTCCTGGCTTATGGTGTACCTGTTATAAATGATCCAGACTTCCTATGGTCTAATATTTGTGTTCCAGTATTGCTCCAGATCCTTGTCTCCATGTTGACTTTCATTCAGAAACATTAATGGAAGGATTACCACTATCCCAGTTTCTTGAGGATGTCATTTGCAGTTGATTATCAGAAAATTCCATGTCAATCAATATTAGATTAGTGGGCCAATACCTCCACGTCGGCCAGCTTTGATTTTTGTGATAACTAATTAGAGTGGTGCATCATTTCTTCTGTGTGAATTCAAGAAGCTGAGATGTGAAACATGCCAAGCTGCCTTATTGCAGTTATTTATCTAATAATTCCAGTTAGGTAAGCTAAATTGATTTATTACAAGTATTTATTTATTCTCGATGACTGAAAGAGCTGCTTTCAGGTAAATTAGCGAAAGATTTTGATTAATTCCAATGTAAAGCAAACTCAATGTTTTCTAAAGAAGCATGCAAATGCTTTAAAAGCTAAGCAGAGGGAGAAAAAAATCACAAGAGGCTCTGCTTTGTCTTGACTGGGCTTGTCATTTATTAATTTTTCATAGCAGGAGAATCGTACATACATAATCACTTGATTGCAGTGGGAGTTGGCAAGGTCCTGTGGTCTCATTTGCATAAATCTTGTTAAGTCAATGGCAGTTAATGAAGTACAAATGAGCTCAAAGAAGGTGACATGGAAATGGCTGATGGCAGATGGGAAGTCTGTTTATGCGATCGCAGCTGTGTGTGTTTGCATGTGTATGCACACCAGTGTGTTACACACTCATGTTATGCACTAGCTGGCTATGTGTTTGGGTTTTACAACATCCTCATATGATCTCAAAGTCCTCAAAGGCAAGACTGTGCCTGCTTTTCACATCAAATGCTGAGATGGTGAGTAAAGTTCTATTGATGTCCTCGGTACTGAACTATTTATAACCTGTTTCCCTATGCATGCTTTGGTCACACTAGGTCGTGGTGCTAGGTGCATCTCTTTGATTAGCCTTTTGTGCACTGAAGGAAATGGAGAACTGAGTCTATATCTCAGATACTGTCAAAACCCTACAGAGAGGGAGTTCGTGGAGATCATGTGGAATAAGATGAGTCACCTTGAGAATTGAAGTAAATAAGGGGTTAATGGAAGTAGGTAGCAGGGAATGATGTTCAAAGAACAGTTGATACTAAACAAAGAATTGTAGTAGATGGCCAGCAATGCCTTATATTAAGAAGAAGGGGTAACTTAGGACAATAATGCTTAGAAGCCAAAAGGAGGCCAGCAGAGAGGAGGGTAGTGGATTAGATGTGAAATTTGGAGAAGAGTGAGGAATCACCAGTGAATTACATAGAAGGGAATAGTAAGCTGACAATAAGTTGCATGAAACAATGGAAGGGTGGTTGTAGCGTGTGTAGATAGAGAACTGAAGCCTGCTGGTGAGTTCCACTATTAAAACCAGGTGCCTGAAAGAAAATTAGTTAGTGGAAATGTAGTGCCAGTGGACGTTTATCAAGTAAAAAAGGTTACCATACAGCTATGTGAGGGTGAAGAAGAATAATAACAAAGTATTGGGCTGGTGGAGAATAACAACTGATGCTGAAATAGAGTAGCACTAGTAAAGAAAAGAAGACTGTTGGTGAATAGCACTGATGAAGAATGGAAGGTCACCAATGAATTGCATTGGTAAAGAATAGAAACTACTGGTGAAGAATAGAGGGGAGTTGGGGATCGAATAGTGAAGACTAGATTGCTGTGGGTGTACTGCTGTTGAAGAACAGAATTCAAATAAATGGTGCTGCTGAAAAATAGAAGACCAGCAGAGATAGCAACAGGCAGGAGAGAAGAACAAAGGTATGTTACATGGGCAGACTAGAAGACAATTGAAGAATTAAATTACACAGGCAGAGAAGAGTGCCAATTATGCTTGTGTTTTACAGTATACAAAGACTTTTCTATTATCCCTTGCACACATTGTTATCTTCTAATCCAATTATGTCCCACATGTTGCATAATACAATATAAATGTTATCTGTGAGAAAATAGCCTTCAGGACAAAAGTTTTAGTTGGAAAATAGTTTCTTCTCACATAATCTGATGAGGAAACAGACTGTCGTTTGTCTCCCGTCAGCCTGTGTTAATAACAAGAAATAGATGGCCTTTTTAAGCAGCAGTTGAGTTCTACTGAAGACCCAATATTTGATGCTGGATGCCTACCCCTGTCTGAACAGATTCAAGGCTCTAGTGATTCATACGTGTAAAAGAAAGTTCTTCTGCCTTGGCTGAAAATCTCAATCTTAAAAAGCCTACCATTGAATTAATTTTTCTTGTAATTGTTTGATTTATATATACAATGCTTTTACCCTTCCTGTCTTGTCTGCTGCTTTCACACAAAACCAGAGTCTGACCCCTGTCTCTGTGTAAATGACACCAAAAGAGGGTGAATAGTGTTCCCATAGCCTGTTGAGATGACTTCACAAAGGTGAGGGAGGCTGCCATGTCTCATTGTAGTGCCTTGCTGCCTTGGCAAGCAGAGCTGTGATATACCCCAGGCGACCATGCATCATCTCTTTCGGATATCAAAGAAGTGATTCTTCTGCTTCCATCCAGCTGTCTGTAGCAATGTTTGATATCACCTATTCTTTTATTCAAACGTTTACTTACACACATAAGTGTCCTTGTAAATCTTCCTCCAAGTTCCAGGAAATTCCATGTGACCAGAAGCTTCTAATTGTGGACATAACCAGGCAATGATAATGCATGTACAAGTCTTCTTCACGGCCAATTGTTTATGATTCAGTTCTCGGCGTAAACATCGTTTAATTTGACACAAAGGGAACCAAGCTGGATTTGAAGTGGATATAAATGAACTCTTGTCTTCAGCTATCTTCCCTTTTTTCTCTAAAAAAATAGGTTTTCTCTAATTGATTTTAATGCTAATATTCCTTTTGATATTTTGTTTGAACATGGAGTGAAGATTATTGATCTGAGAAAAATTATTGACCTGTAGGGATTAGAATGCAAACTCTGGTGAAGTACTTGATTAAATCAGCTCAATTGGCTTAGATTTCTGGACTGTCTTGATTTTAAGTGTCTTGAGTTACCTGCTGCATCTGTACCAATATGAATCTGGCTCCCCTTGCACTGTAGCCTGAAATGACCAGACTGTCTGTAACTACTATATTTCTGTTTTCGTGAATCCAGACCCCATGCACTGTAGGGCTCAGTGGTCAGTGCGCTGTGTTACTGACTCTGTTTGAATTGTTGTTAGTCTAGCTCTCTTTGTCTCACTGTCAGATTTAATCACTTATTATAGCCAGGACACTTTAATGCCAACTTTGATTAATCAAATTCATTCACACTGCTGAACTCAACATTTTCTTCAGGTTTTTTCCTGCTTTCAGCACCCACAAAACATTTATTTAAGTGTGAATGGAGCATTTCTTTTTAAAGCATGATTGATGGGAGGTTGTTTCAAGCTGCAGTTAACATCCTTTTTTCTAGGCCAGAAGCCCCTGGTTCAAGTTCCATATGAGGAATTGAAGGCCAAAAAAAGGTGCATTCCTATTGTGCCCTGACAGGTTGAGTATTGACTTATAAATCCATCCAACATACGCCTTTGGTGGGTGATAAGAGTGGGAGAGATTGTTGGTTAGCCATGTGATAGAAAGAAATTTAGAACCTTCACCATAACTGTTCATAGCACTACATTACAATGTGCATGTAAAAGTATATGTTACCACAACAACTCAGACTCCTTAAGGGGTCACTGTGGATTGGATTGGTGCCACTATGGTAGGTTTCAATCCCCAAATCAGAACCTCTTCACCTTCCCTGTGAAGGAGATCATGGGACTGTGGATCTGATGCCTTTCGTTCAGAGAACTGAAAAACAACAACAATGGATGCCAAATCTATCATCAGTAGACTTGGAGTCACGATAGTAGGTGAGAGTCCTGAAGAAGGGCTTATGCCTGAAACGTCGATTCTCCTGCTCCTCGGATGCTGCCTGGCCTGCTATGTTTTTCCAGTACCACATTTTTCAACTCAGGAGATGAATCCACACCAATCTTTAAACGTAGTGGCTACATGCAAAAATACAAATTTAATACTCAAAATGGAAATATCTCTATTTTATAAATGTTCCTTGTCCTATGCTACCAAGTCATGCTATTGCATTAAGAGAGGCAAGAATATCTTAGACATTGGTACCTACAAATTTTGCATTTTTTTATGTGTCTGTGAGTCATATTGCCAGAATCTTACACTCAAGGAGGAATGAATTTGATGTTGATATTTGCAGAAGTTGAATGTCTTATTTTGGCAAAAGGTTCCCAGTCTGGTGCACGTGGAGCTGTCAGAATAGTTTTCGCATGAAAGAAGTAAGTGGTACGTGATTGTTGAAATGTCTGCTGGCCAAGGCGGCAATAGTGTGGAGTGTAGCAGCTTTGTGTAACAATAAAACAAATGGGAAGCAGGGTTGTAATAGGGCCTTTGTCACTTTCTGGTCTCCCCTCTCCCCCTTCTTCTTCTGAAGGAGGTCTGATTCTTTCTGGAGCCCAATGTCACAGGTACCTGATTGCCTTTCAATACAGTCAAATGGCTGTTTATAGCCTGTGTATCTGCACTAAATCATGGGGCTGCTTGTCTGCTCTTAGTTTTAGAGCGAACCCCAATGTCGGTATACAAAAGCAAGTGAAGAGTGAGCATAAATGTTTGTCTTTGCCGTCCCTCCCCCACTCCCTTTTCATATGAGGGTGCTGAGCCGAACCTCAGCTTGAAATTCAATGTGAAATTGAACCTGATTCACTCCTGGTCTGAATTGCAACAATCCACATTCAGCTGCATGTTCATGCTTTTTGTATTGCAAGGGGTACACACACCATTATAGTTTAAAAATGTGCTAGAAAGTAGACAAGTGAAAGATGTTATCAAGAATAAAAAGCATAGAAAGCATGTTATTCACTTATTAGAAGTGGTCTCTGAGAATCAAATGATTTGGTGCTGCCTTTGAATCCATCCTGTTTTACAAGCAGCACCGGCTCCCCCTGTTAAAATTCGCAGTGAATCAAATTAAATTATACGGTTGATAATGAAAAAGTAAATGTATGAAGAAATGGACTCCGATTAAAATTCCCATTAGTCTCTCTACATTGTTAATGTATCTTCACAGGGAATATTAGGACACTGATGTGAAGGCAAAGCAGCAGGAGCAAGAATCTATATTTGAACATGAATCTATTTCAATGGCAGTGCTTTCAGGAGTCTGTAAGTTGCTGAGGGCAGTAAGGAGTCAGTGTTAAAAATTCAAGCCTTTTAAATTGCTTATTGTGTGTGTTTTACTGAGGTTGTGATAATAGTGTCTTTAATAGGATTTTCTTTGGTTTGAATAAAGCTTTCCTTTAAGAGAAACCTTGTAACTATGTTATTAGTGATTGTTGAGGTATTTGTCAGACTTGGAGATGGAGTGTGACCCCTGTAAACTCCTCCTTAAGCTTTTATGACCACGGGACTCAATAGTAAAGCCTTTTTTTAAAAAAAAAAAGCTGCTCGTAGAATAGTTAAAAGGCTGCACATTACTCAAATGTAAAAGATACAGTCTCCTGCAAGCAGCTCGTGATAAAATTGGACCTTGACTGGACCGTTAATTGATTTGAAAGTTCCCTCAGGCTTACTTGCTTGTTTTTTTCCCCCCTGCTATTGTATACGCGGTGTAGTCGCTATTCCCACAGCAGTCCAAATAATTCTTTCCAAGTAATTAGATAAACTGTGTCCTTACACCAGAAATGTGCGATGTATGTATGCTTCGAATTTCATAGCACTTAGATGGAACGTTGGGGATAGAATTCTGAACTGTACTCTGTTCAGTGCAGCCACTTATAACTAGTGAGTGATTTTTTTTCCCTCCCTTCTTTTTCTGTCCTTTTTTAACTACTCCTTCCTTTACTCTTTCCTTTTCTCATTTCCTTGCAATATTTTCTCCCTCTTGTACTTTCTCGTTCCTACACTCCCTCCCTCCACCCCTTTTGCACTTTCTCCCTCCCCATTCTCCTTCCAATTCCATCCCTCATGAAGGCAGCATTTCCGATGGGGATGTAATTCAAAAATAAGGTGGGGCAGGAGATAATTAACAAATGAAGGGGATAAAAATAACAAACTGAGTGTGTTTGCCATATGAAAAATATTGATCCAATCAGATTTCTGCCTGCTTAACCCCGAGAGAAAAACAGAAGATGCTTAAGATACTGAGCAAGTTGAGCAGCTCTGTGAAGAGAAAGGCAGTCCACGTTCAGGCCCTTTTTCCGAACCTCTGGACTAACTGATCAGGCTGGAGCATTGTCTTCTCCAATCATGTTAAATGTGCTGAGTTCATGAGTTTGAGCCAGAATTTATATTAATCGCCAAGTATGTAATGTGTGGAGAATGGAACCAGCAGCCTACTTTAAGGAGAACATGGTTTCAAGGCTCTGGTTAAGATAGTTTCCAACTTGGTGTTATTGTCTCGTTTAAAGTACAGTCACTAAATCAGGATTCCACAAGCAGCATGGACTGTGTCTAGCCTGAGAACTCTTGATGAGATAGGAATACTGATAGCTCTGCTTTCCATTCACATCTGACCAGAGTATTAGCGGTATATATGACATTATCATCTCACTCCCCTTCCTTAATGAGTATAACAATAAAGCTGAATAATTATTATCATATAATGACGCTCTGTTAAGCCTGAAACAGGTTTTTGAATGCAGAAAACTATTTTCATAAGGAGCTGCAAGTGGAAAACAGTTAATTTGTGTATGTGTCTTTCCACCTTTCAGTATTTAAAGCAATATAAAACCTGCCATCATATTGAACACCACAGGACACCATCCACAATCTTTATCTGAAACATCAATACTCCACGGACCTCAACAAGTTTCATCTTGATAATAGAACAGTTTAGATGCCACAAAAAAAGTAGCCATGTATTCTTGAGTTCTCTCTTCAACATTTTGTTCAGATTTATTCCCTGTTCTTGCTGTAACTGTGTTGTTGGCCAGGACTGAAGGAAATACTGGCTTGATTTTACCTTGTATCAGCACGTTCATGTATTGCCAGTGGAGACTCAGATATAGCAGCAGAGAGGATGGACACCAATTGAGTTTTCCGAACGGAACCTCCTTAACATGCGTGCTGCTATGCTAAAGAAAAAAGTACATGTACTTCATGTCCTCAGAACATCCTAAAGCCCTTTGCAACCAATGAAGCATTTTTTGAACAGTAATGATTGTAATCATTAGGAAATATAGTGACCAATTTGCACACAGTAAGCTCCCACAAATAACAACGCAATGATGATCAAATAGTTTTTTTATGGTAACATTGTTTGGGAGGTTAAACATTGTTTAGGATTTCAAAGAGAACTCTCCTAATCGTCTTTGATTGGTGTCCAGGGATTTTTAATGCCCATGTGTGAAAGCAGATGCAGTTTAACATTCCATTAAAAAGATGGCACCTTCAACTGGGCTGGGTGTGTCTGTCTTGATTTCTGACTTGGAGAACGGAGTGCTACCCATTGAGCCATGGCTGATACCATTACCTACAAATGAATATACCAGTTATGAGCAAATGGCCATTTAACCCTGCAGGTCTGCTCGAACAATTGATGGCAATCTGATTGTTGTCACAACTCTAATTTCCCCCCTACCACGATACCTTTTAACTCTTTTGTTAATCAAAAATCTATGTAACTCTGCATAAAAGTTTTCAATGGCCCCACTTCCACTCCTCTCTGGAGAAGAGAATTTCACAGACCAATGACCTTCTGAAAGAAAATATTCCCCTCTTCTCCATCTTAAAAGGGAGATTGCTTATTCTTCAGCTGTGTGCCCTAACTCTAGTCTTTCCCACAAGGAGAAACATCCTCTCACAATTCACCGTGTCAAGTCTTCTCAGGGCCTCATACACTCAATAAGATAATCTCTCATTTTTCTGAACTGCTTCAAATGAATTTATATCCATTTCGAATAGGCAGACACAAATTATGTATGGTATTCGAGATGTGATCACGCCAGGGGCATTGTATGGCTGCAGTAAAGTTTCTGTATACCTCTAATTCTGATCTCTTTGCAATGAACAGCATTTCATTTGCCTTCCTAATTGCTTGCTGAATCCACATACTAGTCTTTTATGATTCATGTACCAGGACACCAGATCCTCTGTACAACCATCTCTCTCCATTTAAATAGTACACTTTTTTTTCTATTCTTCCTGCCAAAGTGGGCAAGTTTGCATTTTCCCACTCTGTACACTATCTGCCAATTATTTGCCCACTAACTCAGCTTATCTATATCCCTTTTCAGACACACTACCTCCTGTTGACAATTTACTCCCCTACATATATTTGGCTCATCAGCAAATTTAGCAACTATACTTTCCATCCCTTTATCCCTACATCCCCACATTGATGTGGTCTGTAAATATCTGAGGGCCCAGTACTGATCCCAGTGACACTCCATTATATCTTGCCAACCCCAAAACAACTAATTTATGTCTACTCTCTTTCATGCTAATGAACCAATCCTTCACCATGCTAATATGTTTAGTCCATGAGCTCTTACTTTGTAACCTTTGATATGGTACTTTGTTACCTGCCATCTTCTCAGTCAGTATGGTCTCAGTCTCGGCGACAGAGACCTCACCTTTCCAATGTCATGTGTGTTACAGCTTCTTAGATTAGATTAGATTAGATTAGATTAGATTAGATTAGATTAGATTACTTACAGTGTGGAAACAGGCCCTTCGGCCCAACAAGTCCACACCGCCCCGCCGAAGCGCAACCCACCCATAACCCTACATTTACCCCTTACCTAACACTACGGGCAATTTAGCATGGCCAATTCACCTGACCAGAACATCATTGGACTGTGGGAGGAAACCGGAGCACCCGGAGGAAACCCACGCAGACATGGGGAGAACGTGCAAACTCCACACAGTCAGTCGCCTGAGGCGGGAAATGAACCCGGGTCTCTGGCGCTATGAGGCAGCAGTGCTAACCACTGTGCCACCGTGCCACCCACAAAGTACTGGAGGATTTTGCAAGTTTACATTAAGATGAGAATGTCAAAGATGAAAGCAATTTTCAATATGTTTTCTCTAGGTTTTTGTTAGTTCTGGTTGTGTGCAAGCTGACTCTTAGTCTGCCCATAAAGACTCATTTGTTTCACTCTGAATGTGCAAAACTTTCGTAACTTCTCTTCACAATTGAAAGAACCGTTAGACATGTATGCCTGCATGCCTATCCATTCATGCTGGAATTTGGAAAGTTCAGTAGCCTGGCTGTATTTCTGGATTATGAGCAGTTATACAGATAATTACAGTTATAGGCATTCTATCAATTCCACAGAATTGCTTTGTTGTCTGGGAAAGCTAGCTTCTCTAATGTGCAGCTTCTCTATATGTACTTCCAGCTATATATACAATAAACAGTAGTATTTCTGTACCTCTGAGCCAAAAATGATGACAGTTGTACTGTCATTAATAAATTAGCAAGATTTACAAGCATTGTTTACAGACTCTGTTTGCCCAGTGAAATTGTACTAGCAGCTGTTTTGTGGTACTAATTAACAGCTAATTACCAAAAAAACAGTTTGTGTGTTTGCCAATAAACTGACTCATGCATTTTTCAAAGAATGCTTGCAAATTAATTTGCATGGTGCAGGGCCAGTTCAGTGAATAAACTTAGAACCTGGGAATGAATTTGATATTGTCACTCGCAAGGAAAATGCTGCATTCTCTTGGATTTCTCATACCTGCTGCCTTTTGTACTTCGGATTGGGAAAACTGGAGTCATCAGTAACTAGGGGTGCACTCGGACTTGGGTTGAACAAACGTCAGTCTGTTCATAGTAAGGATGTGATTTTTGTTTCAATTCATTCTTAGAATGTGAACAGTAGCAAGACCAATGTTTAGTGTCTGTTCCTAGTTGCCATTGAAAAGGTAGCTGTGATTACCTCAGTTCTTCAGCATAGTATAAATGGAAAGGTATGAGCAAAACGTGGCTCTGAGCTTCTTGCCAATTGTGAGGATGGTAATGACTTTGTAAGGAGGTCCTGAGCCACTTTCTCAACAGTTTTACAAAATTATAGTATTCCAGTTCTGAAGAAAAACTTTGTGGGGATCAAAACATTAACTCTATCTCTCTGCGGATATAGCCAGACCTGCTGAATATCCCCAGTACTGTTATTGTGTCAGAATTCCAGCATTACAGTACCAATTAGTTTTGGTGGTTTAATGGGTTGGACCTGTGACCTTCTGGTTCAGAGATAATTGTTGAGTTATGCCATTTTGCTCTATAACTCAAATTGAATCCTATGGCTTGGTGTGAAACGTACCTAGGGGCACATACTGAAATATTGAGGATGCTTTTCAGTTTGTTTCTATTATATTTGAATTCCTGCAGAAAGTTCCAACAAGCATGTTCTGTTTTTGTTGAGTTGATATGCCCATTTCTACTCCACAAAATACTACGTTGCTATCACTTTATTCACTAAATAATTTGATAAACATAATGTACAACACCATGGGTGTCCACCCGAGATGGTGCACAGCACCTCTGACATGGAGGCAGTTTCTTGCTACTATTCAGTACTATCAGCTAGTTTCTGTGGTTTAATGGGTTGGACCTGTGACCTTCTGGTTCAGAGATAATATTGAGTCAGAGTTCACCAATAAGCATATCAAACCCAGGGCCACTCGGGAGGGCTCCAGCATGGGGAAAAATGGTTGAATACGATTCTGGTATGATGCTGCCTCAAATAGCTCTCAAATACAGTACAATCACTTTGCTACAGGACGTTGCATCCAATGAGTATTAAGACTGTACAAAAATAATTTGTGTTTAGCATCTATGCACCTTTAGCATATGAACATTGCCCAAAGCATTTCGTAGGAGCATTGTCAGACTGAACTACAATTTGACATTGGACCCTATAAAGCAATATTACTGAATAATGAGATAGTCTATTGAATCTTTTTGTCTTGCTAATTGTCCTTATGAATGCAAGATGAAAAGCTGCAACAAAATGTCTTTTTTAGCAATGCCCAAGGGTTCAGTACTCCTGTATAAAAACATGTTAAGACAAGTAACTGAAAGCTCAGTCAAAGTGTTTTGTTTAAAGCAACATTTTGAATGACTGGAGAGGTACAAAGATGTTGAGGTTGAACGTGGGAATTGCATAACTGAGGGCTGAGGCAGCTGATATTACAGCTACCAGTGATGAAGCAAATGAAATTTAAGATGCCTAAAAGCAAGAATAAAGAGATGTGTTGCAGGATTTCCCCAGTTAATCTGTTGTCTTGCATAAGCAGAATTTCATCATTAGGTGAATCAAGTTACTGAAAACCTCCTTTGGAGGCAAGTTTATTCTTGCCCAATGCAGATGAAATTATAATTTGCAAATAGTAAGCTGCCATGACATGGAGTAATTGAGGCAGTTACCATAGAAGTGTTCAAGATAAAGCTTCAAAAGTACATGAGGGAGAAGGATATAGAATGATGGGTAAATGAAGGGAGGGAAATTGTGCAGAGCTTAAGCACTGGTATAGACCAGAAACAGAATTGGACCAGCCATAAAAATACTCGAGCTTCCAGAGCTGATCAGAGACAGGAAATTTTGCAATGACTAACTCACCACCTGCTTTCCCTCAATCTCTGCACCATCTACAAAGCTCAGGTTAAGAGTACGATGTAATACCCTCACTTGCGCACACATTCACACATGCACACTCACTCCCTCTCTCTCACACACGCTCTCTCACACGCACACACTCACTCACATGCTGTCTTTCACACACACACACACACATGCGCTCTCTCTCTGTCTCTCTCACACACACAAACATTAATATACACTTCAGTGATTCAAGCTCAACATGATGTCAAGAGTGATTAGCTGTGAATCATATATGCTGACTTAACCAGTGACACCCATGAACAAATACTTTATTTTTAAAAAGGACCAGTAAAGAGTGAAGCTCACTTTTGCGGTCATGTGCTGAGTGTATCTTGGGAGATACTGTGGCACCATGGTAGTATCTGCTCTGGCCAGCTATCTGGGCCAAATGGCTTATTTCTTTGCCTTTAATTATGCATAAATCATTGTACGTTGAGACCCTACCTCTGTTGATCTTTCAGTTGCCCAATTTAAAGATCCTTAAACGTTGCAATGGGATTTCTGCCCATATTAGAGCAACAGGGAGAAATCGCAGTTAAGCTGGTTGCTTAATACAGGGACATTAATGTTATTTACTTTGCAGTTCATTCCTTTACCCTGCCAGTGGCAGCTGACAGGCTGTAATTTCATGTCTTGCAATGAAAGATGTCCTGAAGTCTGCTTCATTCACTAAGGCAGAATTTAATTAAATTAACTACTGTCTTAATGGTACTACTGTGTACTTAATACCTCCTGTCCAGTTTGAAATTTAAAGATGACAAAATTTGCCTCATGTGGGATTTTTCAACTTTATTCAGTTTGCTTTTATTTAACATTACACAGAGGGACTGTTACATTTTTTAAAAATAGCTGTCATTTCTGCCTGTTATCCAGAGGTGCTTTGTAGTTACAGTGGTTGTGATGAATGCTGCCCCCTACCCATGGGAAATGGTCATTGCTGGTGAGGCTGTCATTAATGCCTTTCTCTAACTGGCCTTGAGTAGGTGCGTGTGAGCTGCCTTCTTCGACCTCAGTGGTCTGAATGGTAAAAGTGCTTCCAGTCTTGTGCTAGGAAATTAGTTCTAAGCTTGAACCCAGTGAGTTACTACATCTAGCAATATCAAGTCGGGATGGTGAATGATTAGGAGGAAAATTCAAATGTGGCAGAGTTTCCATGCACCTGCAGTGTTTTTTTTTCCCCAGAGGTGAATGTTGCGATATAGGAAGTGCTGTGCAAGGAATATTGGACTGTTGTTGGAATGCATCTTGTAGATGACACACATTGCAGTCGCAGTGACAAGGTCTGGGAGTTAAGTGGGATTTTGCATCCAAGTTCTTCGCTCTGAGCATCATTGCCTTGAACCATTTTACCACAGAGAGTGAAGACTGAAGCAGAAACCTTTTGAGATGAAAAACCAATGGTCCTGTAAACTGCTGATGAAGTTCTGTCCTTTTTTTAGGTATTAATTTAATACATTCACTTTTATTTTAAAAAAAACTCAAACCGAGATGGCTAGTTTTGTGCATTTTGTATAAATGAAGATGGCCCAACACACAGGGCAATGCAATTAAGTACAAAATAAAGGATGATGTTACTGATGCTCCAAGATAGTCTTGCGGTTTCCAGGAATTTTTGCTTTACTATTCTTTCATTGAATATGGGCATCACTTGCAGGGCTGACCATTTGTTGCCCATCCCTAGTCAACCTTGAACAGAGTGGCTTGCTAGGCTCATGTCAGAAGGCAGTTGAGAGTCAACCACATTGCAGTGTGACTGCCTGGTTTGGTGAGGATGACAGATTTTCTTCCTTAAAGGACATGAGGGAACCAGTTGGCTTTTTGCAAGATTTGATGATAGTGATGGTAGCTATCATCACTGAGACTCGCTTTATGATTCAAGATTTATTAACAGAGTACAAGTTTCACCAGTGTCATGGTGAAATTTGAAACCTTGTCCCCAAAGTATTCAACTGGGCCTCTGGATTAATAATCCAATGGTGTTACCACTATGCCACCACTTCAATTTTGAAATTAATTTCCTGGGCAATGCTGTGAGCAGTGCACAAGGAAGATTACAGCAGAATTGAAATCAATTGAAATGTTGTTGTGGTTCTGTTCACCGAGCTGGAAGTTTTTGTTGCAAACGTTTCGTCCCCTGGCTAGGTGACATCATCAGTGCTTGGGAGCCTCCTGCGAAGCGCTTCTTTGATGTTTCCTCCGGTGTTTATAGTGGTCTGTCCCTGCCGCTTCCGGTTGTCAGTTTCAGCTGTCCGCTGTAGTGGTTGGTATATTGGGTCCAGGTCGATGTGTTTGTTTATGGAGTTTGTGGATGAATGCCATGCCTCTAGGAATTCCCTGGCTGTTCTCTGTCTGGCTTGCCCTATGATAGTAGTGTTGTCCCAGTCGAATTCATGTTGCTAGAGGCATGGCATTCATCCACAAACTCCATCAACAAACACATCGACCTGGACCCAATATACCAACCACTACAGCAGACAGCTGAAACTGACAACCGGAAGCGGCAGGGACAGACAACGAGAAACACCGGAGGAAAACAACGAAACGAGGAAATACACAACCAAAAGGACTAGCCACACTACCATACATCAGGAGCATCTCAGAACTGACAGCCAGACTACTGCGACCCCTAGGACTCATAACGGCACACAAAACCAACAGCACGCTCAGACAACAACTCACCAGAATGAAGGACCCGATACCCAACATGAGCAAAACTAATGTAGTGTACAAAATACCATTTGAATAGTGGAAGATGAATTTTGCTCTGTGTTACATTTTTGAAAATAATTGCTGAACTGGTACGGTTTGATTATTTGGGTGTCCCTCTTTATTTTGTGATCCCTTAATGTTTGATGATATCTGAACTTCCTTCTTTCCCTTTCCACACATTCCCTAATGTTTAAGTCGAGGCACATATCACAGTTTCCAAGTCTCTTAAGTCATGGGGCAGCAAACCTCGGAACCATTACCTCATGCTTTCCTTCTGATAATTTCTAAGCTTTTAAAGTGCAACTTAGTATTACCTAACCATAACTTTATGATTTACTTGACCTTCTCTTATTACCTTTTTCAATCTTGGCAATGAAAGACTTGCACTAATAGATCCTTTCACAATTTCATGATGTCCCGAAGAGCTTTACAGCCAGTTAAGTACTTTTGAAGTGCAGTCATTGTTGTAAAATGGAAAAGAGAGCAACCAATTTTCTCACTGCGAAAGGAAAGTGAGGCATTGAAAAGTGGGGAGAGTGACTTGAGGGGAGTGAGTGGTCTGAATATGTGAAGCAGATCTGAAAAGGAAGAAGGGGACTGCCAATAGGAGAAAACAGTTCTAAACTTTTCAAAAAAGGGATATTTGTAAACTGAAGTAATGAAATCCTTGCAAATTAATAAGGAATCTGTAGCTTAAAGCTGTGGGAGTTCAGGAGTTAATATTGGGAGTAGTGTGAATGTAATAGATGCAATTAAAGTAAACACTATTTCATTTGAATAATTCCATATTGAATCTTTATTTCATAAAGATTTGTATATGTGTTATTACAACCGTCTTTGAGTGATGGCTTTTGCTCTTGGAAGATTTAGTTTTTAAAAACAAAATAATTTGTTGCTAACTTACACCAGCTCTCTTGTCTCATTTTAAATACTGAGGTGTCTAGGCAGTTAATGCTTCATTCTGTGTTGTGGCTTTAAGTACAATGGACTGGTGATTTTTGTTAATATTGATGAACTCTTCTAATTTTGCTTCTGTATGAATCCAAATTCCCAAAATATCAACACAAACGCAGACCATATTGTTACTAAGTGACTATCATCTACCAAAGACATTAGTGAGATTCAAAAAGGAGCCCATGAAAACTAAAGTAGTAGACGCCAAAAAATCATAAGGTAGACCCAAAAATAAAAAAGGCCTACAATAATCAGCAATGTAATAATGCTCAGTTCATTTTTTTGTGATGTGGACTGAATGTAAATATTGACTAGAACATCGAAGAAAATGTTACTTCTGTTCTTCAAATTAGTGCTGCAATATCTTTTACATCTATTCAAAAGGCCAGGCAGACCCCCAGTTGAACATCTCACCTGAATGATAGTAAGTCTCTCAGTACTCCATTTGAGCATCAACTTCTTGTGCCCACATTTCTGGAGTAGAGCAGAGAAAATAGTCCTACTTGTGAAGCCATGATTGAGAAAATTGTTGCCTCAAATACATGGACAGGCTTGAAGAAACCATTCCCAGCAAATGAATGCCAGGTTTCTGAATGCCTGCTTGTCATAACAGTTGTTAAGAGAGGGTTAAATGGACTGACCTAAATGGAAAGTGATTGTGGTCTTGATTGTTTGTAAGAAAGTACTCGCTGCTCAAATTTTATCTCTTAATGAATAGAGACTACTGAAGTAAGGTTTGGGTAATTGAGTTTATAATTAATTACCCATAACCCTCATCTGATAAACTGGTTGCAGTGATTTTTTTTTCCCTCTTCTTTTCCTGCGCTCCCTGGGGCCTGCCCTTCTTTGTCCTTGTGTTGACAGGTTGCACTTATCACTGTTCTTCTTAAGGCCTCTACCCTCTCTCTCTATTCTGTGGTCACTTCTCCCTTGTTGAGAGTGAGTTTTACAATCACAGTGACTGTCTAGGGGTCAGATGATGAATTAGCCATAGGAGGTAACATTAAGGTTTATTACAGATCAGCCAGCTGATAGGGCGGAACTGTCACTGTTTGTCCATCATTCTGCTGTGGCACTGACTGGCTACAGACAGCACAAGACAAAAGGGACTACCATCTGAGATTTACAGAAAGCAAGAGACCAAGTATTCATGACACAAAAAGAGCTGCTGTCTTTTCAGTTTGTTGAAATTAAAAGTGACATGCCTGATTTCATTGCTATCTGTATTCGCATTCTTCAAAGTGCCTAATAGTTCACTAATTTAACCTATTGAACAACAATGGCATTTTATACATTTTAGAACTTAAATAAATTCACTGAATTCCCTAAAATTGCTGCACCCGAGTGAAGGCAAATACAATTGTGTAAAATACTGAACAAATTAATACTGCATTCAATAGAATATGGGTTTCAGTATGCAGTTTCTCATTGTATCGACAACTTTAACACATTAACGAACTAATTTTAATCAAATTCATATTGAAATCCTTCCTTATTTGTATTCCACTGCAGAAAATAAATGTATGAAACTTAGAATTAGCTTATTGTCACCTGAACTCATATGAGTACAGTGAAAAGTTTACAAATCACCACTAACAGCACCATCTTAGGTACAAGTGTGCCTTGATACAGATCCTTAAGTATATGTTTTTAGGGGAAAATTAGAAAAATTAAGAAATAAAAAGTTCAGCATGACAGATTACTATGCCATCTTAGGTAAAACTTCCTACGTTCCAGGGAAAGAAGTCCCAGCTTATCTAGCTCCTCCTCATAACGCAAAACCTCCAATCCCAGTAGCATTCTTGTCAATCTTTTCTGAACCATCCAATTTAATAATATCCTTCCTATGGCATGGTGACCAGAACTATACACAGTACTCCAAAAATGGCCTCACCAACATCTCAATATTGCATTCCAACTCCTAAATTAAATGGTCTGAGCAATGAAGGCATGTGTGCCAAACATCGTCTTTACCACCCTGTCTAGCTGGAGCAGGTGGTTCACATTGTGAAATTGTTAAATTCGATGTTAAGTCCTGAAGGCTGTAAGGTACCTCAGTGGAAGTTGAGGTGTTGTTTCCCCGATAGTGTTAACCTTCATTGAACCAGATCTGAGATAGAAACGTTGGGATGGAAACCAGTGGTGTGTTGAACAGACAACTGGAAGCTCGGTCATTTTTACAGCACCCCTGAATAGCCTTGTTCAAATTTTAATATTCTACCCTGTTGTTCTGGACTCTTTCTTCCGCCCCAATAATCCTGCTCAATCAGAGCAAATGGTCTTTCTATATCAAATCTTTTAATCATCTCAAGCACTTCATTAAATCAACCTTTAGTTTTCTACACTCAAGGGAATACAAGCCTAGCCTTTATAAATTTCTCCTCATAACAACCTTTTCAACTGGGAAGCTTGGTTGTGGTAGATGTTATAGGAAGACTTTTTTGTTCTACAACATATGATATATTTGTATAATTGCAGGGTCATATTTTCCAGATCATAAGCAGTTTCATATGTTCCTCTTTGGTTTCTAACTTTTAGTAGACTGGAGAAGCCATCAGGCGTAGAATATAAATTGGACAGGAAGTCAATAGGAATTTGTAATTAAAATAGGTTAGTTAATGGGTCATCTTCATGTATTCAATGAAAAACTAAACATTCAAACACATTCTGATGAACATGATTTTATTTAGTCCAGTATTTATGGGTTTGCTTTTGTTCAGTCTTGTGGTCATTCAGCAGTGTGTATAAATAAATAAATACACACTGAGGCACTCTCATGAATGAACCTGCAAGATGAAACAGTAAAATACTTGAAGAATCCCTTGATTCAGAGAGTTTTTTTTTCAGTACTTTAGGGACTGCCAGTACTCGTGCAAATTCAATGGATTATTTACAGGAAATGTTAAACCTTGATAATAACTTGTAACTTTTTCTCTAAAACCCTTGCTTCCTGTCTTGTAACAGCTTATTATACAACTCTTTCTCCTCACATCTGACATCTGAAATTGTTATTATTCTTTTGTGGTTTGAATATTCCTTAATCATTACCAAAAAGAGGTATGAAGTTGTCTTTGACTTACACTCATTAGGACTGAAGCCTAGAAAACCACCTTTAGAAAGGGACAACTATTTAGAGAGGGACAGCACGGTGGCACAGTGGTTAGCACCAGGGTGCCAGGTTCAATTCTAGCCTCAGGCGACTGTCTGTGTGGAGTTTGCACATTCTCCCCGTGTCTGCGTGGGTTTCCTCCAGGTGCTCCGGTTTCCTCCCACAGTCCAAAGATGTGCAGGTCAGGTGAATTGGCCATGCTAACTTGCCCATAGTGTTATGTACATTAGTCTGGGTGGGTTACTCTTCGGAGGGTTGGTGTGGACTGGTTGGGCCAGAGGGCCTGTTTCCACACTGTAGGGAATCTAATCTAATCTAAAACATGACAAGAATGTGCTGATTGGTTGGGCTATGGTTGGCATTGAGATGCAGTACGAGCTGTTAACTATCAGTCTTAACTGATTACATTCAAACCAGGCAAGTTGCCTTTATTGGTCACATTTTTGCTTTGGGAATGCAGCTGGATTGCTTATCTCCATACTTCGTTCGTTCTTCTTTGAGAAAAGGTATAATGTGTAGACATACTTCTTTTGTCTACAAAGACCAGACTCCTTGTGAAACTAAGTGCAGGTTTCAGTTTGTGCAAACAAATCACACTGCAAGTGTAACCTTAACTTTGTACACTCATCAAGCCAAGACATTCTTCCTTGTTTGTGTCTTGAGGTCGATCTAATTTTGCACATTGAAGCATTCCACAACAAATTACTTTGAATTGCCTCATTTGATGGGATTGCAGTCCGAATATAGACTTAAATAGCATCTTCTATGACCACTCGATACCCTAAAGTACTTTACAGCCAGTGGTGTATTTTTGAAGTGTTATTTCTTTTGCCTGAAATAGAGAAGCCAATTCGCACACAGCAAGCTCCCATAAAATGTAATGAGATAATAGTCATATTTTAGTGATGATGATTGAGGGATTAATATCGATTATGACCACATCTTGGTCTGCTTTGAAATAGTGCCATGGGGTCTTTTAATCCATCTGAAAGAGCGGGTGATCACTCTGCTCATCCAAAAGATGCAGCCCTCTTGTTTTTGAAAAGGACCAGAACTTAGAATCTCCCAATTCAGATGAGAACATGACTCACTGTACTATGACTGACATTAAAATACCAGAGTTTCTCAGTAGGCCTCAGAAATGACGATGCACACGAAATTCTATCTATTTTAGATACCCAGCTAACTAAAGTAAGAGAGAAATGAATTTGTCGAGAAACATTTTCTAAATATAACAAGAATGCTATGTTTGAAACGGCTTACAGCTTGTTAGGTTTTCATTGTAACCTAACGATCTGCATTCTATTGAGCTACTCTGCCCGAGACTACATATTGAATAGGTACCTCTTTTCAAAAAAGAAATCATACCCATCCAGGTTGCCGGATTAGCCAAGCTAGACACTTCTGAGGATTTTCAGTGCAAGGGCACCAATTTATGTTTTAAAATTAGTTGTGTTGTTTTTAGCTTGAGGTTAAAATCTTCTAGGAGAAAGTGAGGACTGCAAATGCTGGGGATCAGAGCTGAAAATGTGTTGCTGGAAAAGCGCAGCAGGTCAGGCAGCATCCAAGGAGCAGGATGCTCCTGCTCCTTGGATGCTGCCTGACCTGCGCTTTTCCAGCAACACATTTTCAGATTTAGCTTGAGGTTGTTTTATTCACTTGTGACCGAGAGAACGTTATGGCATGAGTTGCATTTGGCAAGGCACTGAACAGAGGTCAGGTTATTTTAGATGCTGGGAGTAGAAAGGTTGAGGGTTAAATGCATAAGACAACATGAATCCATCAAAACCTCAACTGGTCTATTCAGCAATTGTGGACCCTCGTAACTTGACCAATAGTACTGCAGTGCCATAGAAAATTGCTGTTCAAAATTCAAGAATACAAACTGAAGCAGAATGCAGCAAATCGCACAGTGTTGCAGTGTTTCAAACCTTAATACTGTATTTGCAATGGGATCATTGAGCAAAACAAGACACCAATTGGAATTAATTAACTTGAGACGTGCGCTGGTATAGATTGAAGCTCAGTTACAGGGAATAGAGACCAATACTGCTCAGAGAACTGTATGCTGTCTTGTTCCAAGTTCAGAATTATTGTGGCTCTCTTGTATTCTAATTTTCCTTTGCTTATTCAGGATGTCAGTCATACTAAACATTTGCTGTTGGTGATGAAAATCTGAAATAAAAAACGTAGGGTTCTAACTACTCAAGTCAGGAAGGCAATCAGCTGGTAGTTCTAGTTTAAGTCTCTTAATATTCCACTCCGAAGCAAGATTCTTCAGGCCCAAAAGTTTGACTATCTGAATTTTGTTCCCTCAGTTGTTGAGTGTTTCCTACTTTTTCTGTTTTGGCTTTGTTCAAAGCCTGATTTCCCGATTAATAGGCAAGGGTGGGAACCTGCTCCCAGTCTCCAATCTGCTTCTTTTATAGCTTGAGGATGCCACGGTGAGCTTGTCCACGAGGAATTTTCTTTGTTCCCCTGTTTCTCTGCAAATCTTCATTCTTGTAATACCTAACCAAGTTGGACATTTCATTATATTGAAAATCTGGGACCCAGATCCAGAGAATGGCACCTCTGAAACACTGCCACACCAGTGGAACATATACTGTTGGCAACTCTTAAGCAGAAAAGATCAGCAGAAAGGTGATATAAGAGTGTTTTAGTGTGAGGTTTTAAAATATGGTTTTGATAGCAAATGTTTTCATGTTAAGTGGAAAAGTATTCACACTGAAAATGGAAAAATGTATATTATTTTCAAGCCTTTACCACAAATTATGTGTGGAAATGATCAGATTAAATGTGAAGTAAATCTGTATGTGCACCCTACCCCCGCATTGTTTACTACAGTTTCAAAAGAATATCGGTGTAACATGTTAATTGTCTATTATAGCTGTTGCTGAAAGCAACCTATCGCCAGAATGATACCAAGGCTACAACAGTTAGGTTACAAGGACAGGTTAGGCTTGTAGGAATTGATAAAGATAGAGAGAAAGTATGTCCTGTCATAGAAGGAGTTTTCAGAACAAAGGGGCATAACATTAAAACTAAAGCAAGGCCATCAATTTGTGAAGCCCTTCATACAAAGGGTTGTGGATACCGGGTCTCTCTCGACGCAAAAATGACTTTTCAAGACTGGGAGGTCAATTAAAAATTACAAAATTGCGATCAATAGAATTTGTTTCGCAAGGCTATTAAAGTTATAGAACCAAAGTGGATAATTGTAGGAATAATTAAGATCCAGATTAATGTGATTAAAGCTTCTTTTTGTATCCATTTTGTGCTTTACAGCCAAATGTCTATGAATATTGTGACATTGAGGGAAAAGGCAGTTGCTACATTTGACTGTTCCAAAATGCTAGTTGCCTTCAATAATACCAAACAGTAAGGGCACAGCTTGTTTCAAAGTTTTCATCAGATTACTGAAAACAGTTAGAGTTAGTGACCAGTCAGTTTTGTCAGTCAGAGCTAGTCAGAAGAGAAGGTTGCTCTGTTTGCCCAATTAGTCAGGTTTTGAGGAGCAGGAAGAAGAGGCTCCATTCCACAGTGGTACTGCTGTAATAGGATCAGATCCATTGAGCCTCAGGATGGGTCTTGTGAGTCAGCCAAATCAGCTAAAATTGGGGGTTAGGGTTCAGATAAAGCCTCAGAAGTTGTGGGGGCTCAGAAGAAATCATGAGCCATTAATTATTCATGCAACTGAGAACGAGGATAAAGGAAGCCCAAAAGAAATGTTTGCTTTGTGCAACTGACCAAGATTAGAGATTGGAAATATAGGTTCAGAACCAACTTGGTGAAGCTAGCTATATGTGAAAAGCTGAAATTGTGTCTGTGAGTTGGCGCTGGAATGTATTTCAGAATTCAGGGTTGAGGCCCACAGTCCAAGTTGGAAGAGTAAACAACCAAATGTCAACTGGTGCTAAGGTCAAGGATGTCACAGAATGGTACTGATGACATAGGTAGCTGGTCTGGCCTACATGAGAGTCCAGACCCACAGCAGTATGGTTGGTTCTTAACTATCTTCAGGGCAATTAGAGATAGGCAGTACATGCTGGCCTAGCCAGCAATGCCCAAATCTGGTGAATGATTTTGATTAAGTGTTGGAATTTCTGGAGCTAGGCAGAAAGTAAGCCAAGAGCTCTAAATTAGTAATCTCTAGATTACCCCAGGTGCTGCATGCAGGTCACTATGAGAAAGGAAGATAAGGTAAATGGACATGTGACTGGAAAGATAGTGCAGGAGGGAGGTTTTTAGATTCCTGAGACACTGGGACTGGCAATGGGGGAGATGGCACCTGTGCACGCCAAACAGATTGCATCTGAACAGGGCTGAGTCTAAGTTTCCTACTGAGTTTTGCAAGTGCTGTTGGCGAGAGTATAAACTAACTCAGCAGGGCGAACAGGATATTAGAAAGTAACATCAACATGCATGAAATACTGAGAGAAGCCGATAACATTAAAATAGAGAATAGTAAGTTAATAAAAGGAATTAGAAGTAAGGGAAAAATGAATGAAGTCTAATCAGAGTTACATTGTATGTATGTGAATGCACAGAGTATAGTATAATTAACAATATTAAGGAGTTACAGGCATGGATCACCATGTTGGATTATGATGATGTGGTGATAACAGAGAGCTGGTTTAAGGAAGTGCAGATTTGGGTGTTAACTGTTCTTGATTACAAGGTGCTCAGTAAAGAAATGAAGAGGGGAAAAACCAAGGGGGGAATTATGTTCTTGGTTAAGGACAGCATTGCAGTACTGGAGAAAGAGGCTATATCAGAGGCTTCAAGTAAAGAATCCTTCCAGAGAAGATGCAAAACGTGACCTACGCTTGGGAAATAAGGCAGGGCAGGTGACTGAGATGTCAGTAGGGGAGCACTTTGGAGTCAGTGACCATAATTCTACTAGTTTTAAAATGGTGATGGAAAAGGATAGACAGAATCTAAAAGTTGAAGTTCTAAATTGGAGGAAGGCCAATTTTGACGGTATTAGGCAAGAACTTTCAAAAGTTGATTCGGAGCAGATGTTCACAGGTAAAGCAATGGCTAAAAAATGGGGAGCTTTAAAAAATGAGACAATGAGAGTCCAGAGACAGTATGTTTCTGTTAGGGTGAAAGGCAAGGCTGGTAATTGTAGGGAATTCTGGATGACTGGAGAAATTGAAGTTTTAGTCAAGAAAAAGAAGGAAGCATATGTCAAGTGTCGACAGCAGAAAATGAGTGAATCCTTAGAACAGTATAAAGGCAGTAGGAGTATACATAAGAGAGAAATCAGGAGGGGAAAAAAAGCGGACATGAGATAACCTTGGCAAATAGGGTTAAGGCAATACGAAGGGATTTTATAAATACATTAAGGACAAAAGGATAACCAGAGAGAGAATAGGGCTGTTCAAAGATCAGCAAGGCGGCCTTTGTATGGAACCACAGGAGATGGGAGAGGCACTAAATGTGTATTTACCATCAGTGTTTACTGTAGAAAAGGGCATGGAAGGTATAGAATGTTGGGAAATAGATGGTGACATCTTGAAAACCATCCATATTACAGAGGTGGAGGTGCTGGATGTCTTAAAAGGCATAAAGGTGGATAAATCCCCAGGATCTGATCAGGTGTATCCTGATACTCTGTGGGAAGCTAGGGAAGTGATTGCTAGTCCCTTGCTGAGATATTTGGATCGTCAATAGTCACAGGTGAGGTGCCGGAAGACTGGAGGTTGGCTAACGTGGTGCCATTATTTAAGAAAGGTGGTAAGGAAAAGTCAGGCAACTGTGGACACGTGAGCCTGACATCAGTGGTGGGCAAGTAGTTGGTGGGAATCTTGACTGACAGTATGTACATGCATTTGGAAAGGCAAGATCTGATCAGGAATAGTCAACATGGCTTTGTCTGTGGGAAATCGTGACTCACTAACTTGATTGAGTTTTTGAAGAAGTAACGAAAAGGATTGATGAGGGCAGAGCAGTAGACGTGATCTATATGGGCTTCAGTAAGGCGTTCGATAAGGTTTCTTATGGTAGACTGGTTACTGAGGTTAGATCTCATGGAATACAGGGAGAATTAGCCATTTGGATACAGAACTGCCTCGAAGGTAGAAGACAGAGGGTGGTGATGGAGGATTGCTTTCGAGACTGGAGGACTGTGACCAATGGTGTGTCACAGGTATCAGTGCTGGGTCCACTGCTTTTCGTCATATTTATATAAATGCTTTGTATGTAAATGTAGGAGGTATAGTTAGTAAGTTTGCAGATGACGGGAATGAACTGCCAGAAGAAGTTGGCAGATGGAGGCTGGTACAATTACAACATTTAAAAGGCATTTGGATGTGTATATGAATAGTAAGGGTTTGGAGGGATATGGGCCGGGTGCTGGCAGGTGGGACTAGATTGGGTTGGGATATCTGGTTGGCATGGACGGGTTGGACCGCAGAGTCTGTTTCCATGCTGAACATCTCTATGACTCCATGACACCAAAATTGGAGGTGTACTTGACAGCGAAGAAGATTACCTCAGAGTACAATGGGATCTTGATCAGATACACAAATGGGCTGAGGACTTGCAGATGGAGTTTTAGATAAATGCAAGGTGCTGCATTTTGGAAAGGCAAATCAGGGCAGGACATATAAGCTTAATGGTAAGGCCCTGGGGAGCCTTGCTAACTAAGAGATCTTGGAGTGCAGGTACATAGTTCCTTGAAATTGGAGTCACAGATAGACAGGATAGTGAAGAAAGCATTTGGTATGCTTTCCTTTAATGGTCAGAGCATTGAGTACCAGTCATTGGTTAGGCAACGTTTGTAATATTGTTTGCAGTTCTGGTCTCCTTCCTATAGGAAGGATGTTGTGAAACTTGAAAAGGTTCAGAAAGGATTTACAAAGGTTTTGCCCGGGTTGGAGGGTTTGAGCTTTAGGGAGAGGCTGAACAGGCTGGGGCTGTTTTCCCTAGAGTCTCAGAGTGACCTTATAGAGGTTTATAAAATCATGAGGGGCATGGATAGGATAAATAGACAAGGTCTTTTCCCTGGCGTGGGGTAGTTCAGAACTAGAGGGCATAGGTTTAAGATGAGTGGGGAAAGATTTAAAAGAGACCTAAGGGACAACTTTTTTACGCAGAAGGTGGTGCGTGTATGAAATGAGCTGCCAGAGGAAATGATGAACACAAATATAATTACAACATTTACAAGACATCTGGACGGATATATGAATCGGAAAGGTTTCAAGGGATATGGGCCAAGTGCTGGCAAATAGGACTAGCTTAATTTAGGATATCTGGCTGGCATGAACAAGTTGGACTGAAGGGACTGTTTCCGTGCTAGACATCTGTATGACTGTATGGCTCTATGACTGTAATTGAGTTGGTTGCAGCGACATTATTCAGTACGGTATATAGATCATCAACCAGTGTAAAGAACATGACGGAACAAATCTGCAAGGAAATTGCAGAGATGTAAACATCAGTTATAATAGGAGACTTTAATTCCTGTATGTAGACTGGGATTGTGGTAGTGTAAGGGGCAATGAGGAGCAGGCATTCCTAGGTGGTGTTTGGGAAGGTTTTCTACTTCAGAATGTATCCAGTCCACCTCGAAAGAGGCAGTGCTGGATGGAACCAGTTCTTGGGGACGAGGTGGGCAATGTCATTCAAGTGACAGTGAAAGAACATTTAGGGGACAGTGACCCTTGTATCATAAGCTTTAGGATGATTGTGGAAAGATCATTGATCAATCCAAAGAAAGAATAATCAACTAGTGGAAAACTGACTTCAATTGGACAAAAACGGAGCTGAGCTGAATGGACCAGAAACAAAGGTTGTTGGGAGAAACAGTAGCAAAACAATGGGCTTCCTTCAAACAGGGAGATATTTCAGGAATGGTTGAGGTCTCTTTTCCTCAAAAAAAGATAGGTCAAATAAATACAGATCTCCCTGGATATTAAAGAAGATATAAATTAATGTTTGGAAGAAAAATAATTGCTTATAGCAGGTATCACAATACTATTGAGAACCACGCAGAATACTGAAGGGAGGTGAAAAAGCAAAGAGGAATTATACAAAAAAGACAGGCAGGTAACTTAAATTGAAATGCCAAAGTCTTTTATAAGCATATCAGTCATAAGAGGAGGAAGAGGGTTGGTTAGTGACCAAAACATTATTTACATATGGAGGCAGGAGGCAGTGTTAAATGAATGCTTTGCATCTGTCCTTACCTCTAAGGTAGGTATTGCCCAGGGTGACAGAGGTGGAAACTCAGTCACTAAAAAGGCTTAAAATTGAAAAGGAGCAAGCAAATAGTCAATATTTAAAGTTGATAAGATACCAAAACCTGATAAGACTCAACCAAGAATATTGTCGGAAATGAGACTGGAAATTGTAGAGGCACTAGCCATTATCGTTTAATCTTCCCTGAATTTGGGGCTATTGTCAGAGGATTGGAGGATTGCAAATGTGACACCGTTGTGCAAAAAAATTGTAAAGATATGTCCAGCAATTACAGACCAGTCAGTTAGATTTTGGTGTGGAAAATCTCTCAAAACAATTAATCAGGTCAAATAAATAGACACATGGATAAATGTGGATTAAATAGGACAAGTCAACTTGGATTTTGTTCAGGGCACATTGTCTATCTAACTTGAAGAAGTTTTTTGAAGAGATAACAAAAAAGGGTCATGAGTGTAAGGCTGTCGATGTGATATATATGGACTTCAATGGTATTGACGCAGGTCATTCTGCTGTAACACATGTTTCGTCAGCACGAATTGGCTATAATGAATTGTGGAAGTTGTTTTGATAACGCAAACTTTCTCCTGAATGTGTATAGCGATTTTTCTATTAGTGATCTTCTACAGCATGGATTTCTATAGCGGTTTTCCATGGCAGGATATTAGAATTAGAATTCCTACAGAATTAGGATTCCCACAGTATGGAAACAGGCCCTTCAGCCCAGCACACACTGACCCTCTGAAGAGTAACCCACCCAGACCTTATTACTCTACATTTCCCCCTGTCTAATGCACCTAAACTACACACCCCTGAACACTATGGTTAATTTACCATGGCCAATTCACCTAACCTGCACATCTTTGGACTGTGGGAGGAAACCAGAGCACCCGGAGGAAACCTATGCAGACACGGGGAGAATATGCAAACTCCACACAGACAGTCACCCGAGGCTGGAATCGAATCTGGATCCCTGGCACTGTGAGGCAGCAATGCTAACCACTGAACTACCGTGCAGGACTGCAGAGGAACACAACTGTTAGAGCAGAACAGCCTGTACAGTGTCACATGATGAACTTGAAAAAAATTGTGGAATAAAAGGTACTGAAGCAACATGGATACAAAGTTGGTTGAGGGACAAGAAACACAGTAGTGGCTAATGGGTGTTTTTTTGAGCTGTAGAAAGGTATGTCATAGAATTCCTTGGGGGCTAAGAATTGGGATCCTTGCTTTTCCTGATATATATAACTACCTAGATTTTGGTGTGCTGAGGACCATTTCAAAGTTTGTGTATGACACAACATTTGGGAGAACTGTAACTCGTGAAGAGGACACTGTTGAATTTCAAAAGAACATTGACAATTTGGTGGAATGGACAAATGAAGTTCAATATGTAGAAGTATGAGATGATAAACTTAGTTTTTAAAAAAAGCATCGTATACAATTAAAATGTAATCTTCTAAAGGGTGGGCAGGATATGTATGTGTGTATAGGTCTCTCAAAGCTGGTAAAAGAGGTCGATTACTAAAACATGGGGAGGCAATGGCTTAGTGGTATTATCATTGGAGTAGCCAGGTAATGTTCTGGGCACAGAGATTTGGATCCCACCATGTCCGATGGTGGAATTTAATACTGAATTTAAATCAAGTCTAATGATCATAACATTGCAAATTGTTGCAAAAATCCTTTAGGGAAGAAAACTACTGTCATTTACTGATCTAGCCTACATTTGACTGCAGACCCACAGCAATGTGTTTGACTCTTAACTGCTCTGAAACAGTTCGATTAATCACGGGAAAATCTCAAAAAGGAATCAAACTGGATAGACCACCTGGTATTGACTAACCCGCTAGATATCGCAATGGCAAGCACAGCCATGTCGACCCAGGAAAATTCTCCACACTGTGGCATGTGCCAAAATTGGGAGAGCTGTTTCACAGACAGGTCAAGCGTCAGCCTGATATAGTCATACTCTCGAAATCATACCTTACAGTCAGTGTCCCGAACATCACCATCCCTGGATATGTCCTGTCTGGCCAGCAAGACAGACCCAACAGAGGTGGCGGCACAATGGTATATCTAATTGGGAGGGAGTTGCGTTGACAAGTCTCAACATTGACTCCAGATCCATGATGTCCCATAGCATTAGGTCAAACATTGGCACACAAATATCCTGCTGATTACCACAAACTGCACAACCTTGGCTGATAACTGTAATTTTGTTGGGGATCTCCAATGTCCATTACTAAAAGTAACTTGACAGTACCACTGCTGACTGAGCTGTTTAAGTCTGAAAGGACAAAGCTGCAAGTCTGGTTCTGTTGCAGGTGGTGACAGAGCCAACAAAGGCAGAAAAACATGTTCGACCTCATCCTTACCGATCTGACTGCCACAGATTCATTTCTCCGTGCCAGTATCAATCACAGTGACCACGGCACCATGCTTGTGATGACAAAGTCCCACCTTCAAGGTGAGAATGTCCTCCGTCATGTTGTGTGGTACTACCACTGCACTAAATGGTATTGACTTTGAACAAATCTAACAACTTAAGTTTGGCTTGCATGTGGCTCTTTAGCCATCAACAGCAGCTGAATTATATTCCCAATGCTATCTGCAATCTCATGGTCCTACATAACTCCCAGCTGTACCTTTGCCATCAAACCAGGGGATGAGGCTTCTGTTCAGTTAAGGGTGCAAGATGGCATGTCAAGAGTAGACCGGGTGTATATAAAATTGAGGTGTCAACCCGGTGAAACTACAAAATAGGACTACTTGTGTGCCAAAGAAAATAAACAACAAACGATAGACTTAACATTCGACAACCAACAGATCAAATTTAAGCTCCGTAGACCTGCCACATCCAGTGAATAGTGGTAGAAAATTAAGTAACTCTGAAGAGGAGAAAGCTCCACAAATATTCTCATCTTCAGTAATGCGGGAGCCCAACATATTAGTGCAAAGAATGAGGCTGAAGCGTTTGCAGCAGTCTTCAGCTAGGAATGCCAAGTGGATAATGTATCTCGCCTTTTCTCAGGTACCCAGCCTGAAAGATTTTAGTTTTTGGTTCATTCAGTTCATTGCACATGATATCAAGAAATGACTGGAGGCTCTGAATGTGGGTCCTAACAACATTCCAGCAATAGTCCTGAGGAGGCATGCTCCAAACGTATTGCTCCCCTAGCCAAGCTCTTCTGGTACAACTGTAAAACTGGCATCTACCCAACAATGTGATAAATTACCTCCAGGTACACCCTGCACACTAAAAGCAAGGCAAGTCCAACCTGAACAATTACTGCTCGATGTGGATAAGGAGAAACTATCCCTGCTGATAAGATTGATAGGGCATGTTATTAAGGGCTTTTCTAAAAGAAGCAAATGTGATATGCAAAATAACCTTTTCGGTTAGTGAGTGGTCATGGTCTGGATTATACTTCCTGCAAGTGTAGTGAAAGCAGGTTCAATTGAGGTCTTTGAGAGGGCATTAGATGATGTTTCTATTCAACAATTTGCAGGGAATAATACAGAGGGAAAATACAGGAGATTGGCAATAAATCAGAAATGCTCAAAGAGCCAGTACAGACATGATGGCTGAAATAAAGCCTTTTCCATTGTAACAGTTGTGTGATTCATGCCATCAAAGAAGACTAAAATGACATTGAAGTGTAAAAGAGCAATATTCTCATTTGCCACACAATTCAGCAGCATATCCACTAGGTGGTCATGGTTTCACAGTTATAGACTCCTCTCCAGGAATGGTGTGAATGATCTGAGCTTTGCTGCTATAACATGAGATGATCTGAACTGTTTAATGGGATTACATTCATCCCTGTAATTATTCCAGCATATTTATTTCATGTACAAACCATCTGAATCTCTGGAGTAAATTACAACCACGGAGTCACTTTCAGGAAACTATTTTTTAACAAGTATTTGCTCAATAAGACAAAATGCTCAGGAATCATGAAGAAAATACTTTGTAAAATGGAAAGGAGTGTTTCTGGAACCACTTTTACAGCTGTACTAATTTAGTTCCCCTTCCACAAGGGCAGTGCCAGAATTCCTTCACCCCATCATTGGTCGCCTTATCTTCAGCCATCCAGACAACATCACTGCAATTCCCACACCACCCCCAACCCCTGCCTGCCCCACCCACCTCAAACTCTAGAAATCCCTTGTTAATCCTCTCCACCTCCCTGCCTGTGCCTTTTCCTATAAGACCTCTTTAAAACCTGGCTGTTTGGCAAAGCTTTTGTCACGTGCCAACATTTCATACAAATATTGGATGAAGCCATTTGACCCATTATCCAATAATTGCTTTAATTCTGTAGCCCCGATTATTGACTTGACTGCTAACGGCAATAGATCATTCCTATGTGCTCCATCTAGATCCTTCATAATTTTTATGTCCCTCAATTAAGTCTGTCTCCAGCCTCCTCTGTTCCAAAGAATACCACCCGAGGCCATCTAATCTTTTTTTCTCAGCCAAAACTTAACATTCTTGACGGTATCTTCATACTCTTTCTCATGTGATAACATCTTTCCTGTAATGCAGTAACCAAAGCTATACACAGTAGTGCCTGCACTCTTAATTAATGTTTCCACAGTTATAGCACAACCAGCCTGCCCTTAAACTCGGGACCTTGGCCAATAAAGGAAAGTATCCCCACTATCATCATGTCTACTCATATACCTACTATCTTTAAGAGCCTAATTTAAAGATCCCTCCATCCTTTCACCTTTCAGAGAAGCCTACCATTTATTGTGTATGGACTTGCCTTGTTATCCTCCCAAATGTGTGGCTTCATATTCCTCCAGAATAAATTCCATTTGCCACATTTCTGTCTTCCTGAGCAATGAATTAATCCCTGCAGCCTTCCTTGCGATATACCATTCTCCAATGTTCATACGATGTGAAATTTCTGAATCATACTTCTGCATTTAAGTGTATATCCATGATATACTGTCACAAAGATCAAGTGACCCAGTACTGAGCTCTGCAAAATCCTATGAGAAACTGTGTTTCTATCAATAATTATCCTTTGTGTCCTGCCACTGAGTCAATTTTGGGTGTAACCTGCTACTTATCTTTGGATAAGCTTACAATTTTGTGACCAGTCTGCTCTGCAGGACCTTGTGAAAAAACCTACTGTAAAATCCAGGCAGACTAGAACAAACACACTACCATCCTGAAACTTCTTCCTTACCTCACAAGAAACTCTTTCACGGTAGTCAGTCATATGCTGACTGGCCTGTCATGATCAAGCTGTAGTTTCCACCCTTTTTAAACAACAACACAACATTAACTGTCCTCTCGTACTCCGCCGCCAAACTTTTAGCCAAGGAATATTGGAACATTATGATCAGCAGCTGATATAATTAGAATTTTCCTTTAATTTCTTTTTAACCAAATGGCATACACCATAACTGCAAAGTTAATTGTAAAAGTACTGAAAGTTAAGGCTCATTGGTAGCACTCTTGCTTTTGAATGACAAAGTTCTGGATTCAAATCCCAGTCCAGCACTTGAACACAAAAATCAAGGCTATATTGACAGAATATTAAACTGTCAGAGGTTCTGTCTTTTGATCAAGGTGTGAAAAGAGGTCCCATCTACTTAGGTGAATAATAAGTTACATGGCATTGTTTCAAAGAGTTGCAAGAGTGTTATCCCTGGAGTCCTGGCCATTTTTTAATCTTAAACAACATCATAAACACATGATCTCATCATTATATTGTTCTTGGTTATGGAAGTTTGTTTAACACAAACTGCTTGAAAATTCAAACAGTGATTACAAATGGAGGTCATTGACTGTAAGTCACTTTTAAGCATCTGGTGTATGTGAAAAATAAATTATTTATGCACCCTCTTGTGTGCAGTGATCATCTTCTACCCTACCCCTGGACCGGGAGGCCTGAGTTCAAGTCCCACCTGCTCTAGTGGTGTGCAATAATGTTTCTAAACAGATTGATTAGAAAAATAGGTTAAATTTTTTAAAAATGAAAATCATTCTTTAATTTTTATTGGAGATAGTCACTTTATTCACAGCCACAAAATCTTGTGTTAATAAAATAGTAAAGTATTTTCAAACAAAGTTTGGCACTGAACCAAATGAGTCAAAATTGGACAAGTGAACCAGTGTTGGTTAGATGTAGTTTGTGAGGAGAATTTCCAAGGTTCGGAGAGTTAGAGGTTGAGAGAGAGAAATCAAAAGCCTAGAAGCCATGGCATCTGAAGTAATGGTCACCAATGGCAGAGTTTAAAAAATCAGGGGTGTTAAGAAAAGCCAGAATTAGAGGTGTGGAAATACTGGAGTGGGTTGTAAGGCTGGATAAGGTTACAATAATAGGCAAAAGGTTTTAAAAATAAGAATGATAATTTAAAACTTGAGTCAGAGTTAGACTGAGAGCCAATGCTCAACACTCTGTTGATTCATGAATTCCTGTTTGTGATTTATTCTCCTTTATTCATTCTCTATTAACTCCAGTCTGTAGGTGGATTTTGGATTACCATACAGAGGTTCTGTTTTCCTTTCCTATAATTTTCACTTGTTTCTGTTTGTCCATTTCAATATCCAGTGTTAACCAGTCATGAAACAATGCAGGTAAAATCCCATAATTTTATACTGCATTCGCTAACAATGCCTCAACCATTCAGGGTTATCTTTACTTTTCTGAATTTAAACAAAAGCTTATGGAATAACTGTTCCCTGGTGCATCCTTCATGATGAAGACTTGACCAATGGAAGTCCACTTGCCAAATTTTAAACACCTTATTTTCCTCATGCAGTATAAATTGTTGTTCCTTTTGCAATTTGGCTTTCTTGCATCTGTCCTGATGAGTGCAAGATGAAAAATGTAACAACATCTCCCTCTTTTGATAATAATCCTGATTCTGAACTACTAAGTGACTATTTGCACTGAATTTTATCTAGACTATCCTCAGACCTTTCTGATAACTATGCAGAGCCTTTAACACTAACCCAGGAGTGTTGAGGGAGTGGAGAAGCACTTATTAACTCATTGTTTCCCCACCCCAGCCCCAAAGAATGGCACAATTTGAATACCATGTATTTCTTGATTAATTGTTTAATTGTTCACTGTAATCCTCGAGGGTCATTGAGGAGCTGTGACAAGGCTATGTTTTAGCCAGTTGAATCTTCTGTACTTTTTCTTTCCCTGAATGGTTATAAATTGAGCACCCAGTGACAACCTGTTCATTACCTGACACACATACCACGATCCATTTGAAATGAGCCCCATCTTGAATGGACATCAGGTGCAAATTACATCCTTTCAAGTGCCAGTGGCAGACAAAAAATTAATAAATAGCTCTGTAAATGGTGCAGATACTTAAGAAAAATTGGCCAGCTAATTTACCACAGCTTGAACTAAGGGTGCCTTTTGCTAGCTGCAGTCTGGAGTAATGTTGTCGGAGCCTTTATTAATTGCACTTCGCAAGCAGTGACAGTTTTGTTGCTATTGGCAACTTTCTTCATTAAACTTAAAGCCTGTGTCAAATCCCATTAGCTGAACTGTGGGTACATTACATTTGTATTCTTCACGATCTCTCAGTATGACAGTTCCAGTTGTGTGGAGACAAGGCGGGGGAGACGTGCTCGAATGTAATAAAGCGTACAACCCGTTGTCGTAAGGGCCGAAGTGTGTCAATCATGACGAGCAGCAGGACAGACACTCACTGGCTGTTTCCTTTTAACAATGGAGAATAAAGTGTTTAACACATTGGTTTTTATTTCAACAAGATTGCTTCCCCCATTAGGACTTGGATCCAGCTCCGGCTTTAACCACTTTGATGAGTAGATTGTGTGATGGGCATAGCACTGTGGGAGGAAATGAATGGGATAATGATGAGAAGGTCACCTCAGTTCTCCAGTCTTTGAGAGGGGGCAAGCTTTATGGATGCTAATGTACCTGACACAGCAGGTGCCCACAGTATAAAGAATAAAGCTGCAACACCTCTGCACCATCACTTGGTACTTCAAACACATTGCACAAAAACATGATGAGATTGCCCTGCTACCTCTCTCCATAATAACTTTTACAGATAAAAGTTCCAGTTCCCGGTTGTAATGGTATCTTAAAAATGTTTATATAATGTGTTTACAATTTGGCTTCACCAAATGCCAGAATAAAATTTTTTTTATTAAGCATTGACCATCTAACAGGGCATAGATTATGGTGTCTGTGTGTCTTCATTCTGGCACTAAATTTGGAGGATATCTTGTATTGGGGACAGTAAAGTGTCAAGAGGATGAATTATGGTATAGCAGGACTATAGTTGGGGGCTGTAACATGAAAAGGATCTTTTAAATGGAAGGGAGCAAAAATATGTTTCACCGTACTTAGTTATGGAAATAATAGAAAGAGAACAAGGTTGGGAAAATAAAATAGACCTACATTCTACTGAATTTTAGATAATTTTTATGTTTAGCTGAAGTATGTGTTGTCTATTTTTTAAATAATTATATAGAAAATACTTTAATTACACCACTTTTAAATGTAAAATATTCTTCTTCATAATAGATCTGAAATGCAATCTGGAGTGTAGGTGTGTCCTAAACTGTTACAAGTCGTAGGATAATCTTTGAATATCAATCTGAGCAGTGAGGCAGCATTTTATGCTCTGTAGAATTAATCAAACTGTTTCTCCTCTGGATATGGACACCTTGAGGTAATTAGATTCATGGCTACTTCCCTGTGCTTTTGATACCTAATACTGCACACACATGGTGTTACATAACAGAACCAATAGATATCCTACCACCTGGTTGGCAAACTAGTGAACAACTGCATCACCTCTTCTAGAGAAGATCTCAGGGCAACTAAGACATATATATGCAAACCTTTCCTTGAATGAGACCACTTGAGGATCCAAGGCCACAGATGAATTGTGTTGGGTGGGAGTCAGCACCAAGCACATGGGGTTAGCTCTCAGCAGGACCATTCTTCATTCCTGATGACCAAGTCCTTTGATCAAACACTGAGAACCCTAGGAAATGGATCCCACTGGCATCCTGCAAGCAAATCTGCCCTCTGATTGGGAGCCCATTTACTGTTGGACTGAGATCAGCAGAATAAGGCCTTTAAGTGGGTATCAACTGCTCACCTGAGGGCCTCAATTGGCTACAGGGCAGAAAGGCTACCCATGGGCTTTCTTACCACAGGCCTTACAAGCGTGGAGGTACACAGGCAGCTGGGTCGCCACCCTTCTGCCTTATTAAGTGTGCACACACGAAGAAATAACCTAATCTCGAAAAATCTTGAAGCAAGATTTTTCCTCTCACTTGATGGCACATTTGCCTCATCACAAGCCCAAGTCTGTCCACAGCAAAAAGAATCCTAAGTTGCTTTCTAAATGAATAAAGCACTCATGGTTTGAGCAATGAAGAAACACAGTTCCAATAAGTACCGTATTGCTGCGGTACTCGTTGCAACCTCTGGAAGTCCCAAAGCATTTTATGGCCACCAAAGTATTTTTGAAGTGTATTCATTGTTGCAATGTAGAAAACGCAGCCTCCAATTTGTGCACAGCCAGCTCCCAATAAAAGCAGAGCTGATTAGCAGTGTTGGTTTGAGGCATAAATGTTGACCAGGACAGCAGACAGAACTTCCTTACTCTTCTGTGAAATTACTTTTAGGCCCACTTGATAGGAGAGATGGTGCCTCCTGCACAGCTGAGTGCTGCATCTCAGTACCACGACTGCTTTGCATTAAGTGCCATGGGATTCCCTTGCAGCCAGTTGAACAAAGCCTGCAACCCAATAGATCTGTTACAAGATGAAGCACCAGGTCATCTGGGAGACGTGATCTTTTCACAATGGCATAAAGCGGACTCTTTCCAGTTGCAAATTACTCGGTAGGTTGAGGGAAGCAGGCATTGGAGCCTAATGTCCTGCAGTTTCCAAGAAGTAATGTGCGACACATAATTGAACACAAAAATATCAGAAGATAGTAAAAGTGGAAAAGTATAACCTATGTGTAACAGCATTACATAAACCTGCTTCAAAGACAGAACCAGATTACAGAGGATAAATCAAGCCAGCAAGGCTTTCATTTAAATCCCATAATGGAGTCTCTGCATTTGTGGTTTCCTCCTAAGTAAATATGCAACTTTATCATTAAATCTTATAGGGAACCCCACTGTTGACTAGCTTGGAGTGCTGAAGGGGCAGTGCTGGGGATTTAATTGGTCGGTGCAACTTCTTCCCATCGAAACAGGACTACTTCTCCTCCGGAGTCACCTGAACAACACCACATGTGCAAATGACAATCCCAGGGGAGAGTTTCACATGACTCATCATTAGTTGTTTGCACTGTTGCAGTAATGATCAGGAGGATTTAACCTGATAGTGTGAGTTACTGCCCTGTGGCACCCTAATGCTTCAGCCTCACTGAGTGATTGGCTCAGTTAGCACAAATCTCTGGTGGCAAGTGCAATCAATAAATCTTTGTTGGTAAATAATTGCTATTGAGCAGAGTTTTAATATAAATTTATGAGCAGTGTTTTATCATTGCTGGTGGGTAAAGTGCATTGCTGAGTGATAGATTTTCAAATATTGGTTACATTTGTTATATATACAAGTTTTTAATATAAAGTGTTTTCTGCATTATTTAAGTATTGTGGACTTAATAGTTCAGTCCCTTTGCCTTTTCCTCACGGGTATAATAACAGGAATTGTAAATTCACGGCCGATCTAGAAACTGATTAATATACTTTCCACTTGGTCTCAGTGTGTCCACTTGCAGCACAATTAGACATTGAACTTCCCAAAAGAAGGAGAAACTTTGGATTAATCTGAATCATACAAAGTCAAAAGTCAAACTTTTAGATGTATTCCTGCTTCCGGTTTTCTCGCCTACCTTTGCAAATCTTCCAAGTATTCTTGCTTCCAAAACAATATCCCTCCTTATAATTTGGTTTCCCCTTTATGTTCAGGGGAACAAAGATGTTTAAAATGTTTCCAACATTCTGGTGACACTATTTCATTGCTATTTTCTTTATTTTCTTTCTTGTGTCAATTTAACCTTAATCCTATGGATATAGAGTTTGAAGCTCAGCTCCAGGTTAAACAAATCACTTGACATGTAATTGTTCTGTGTCACACAACAGAATATCATTTCTCTGCCAGTTTTAGCCACTGGGGAGTTCAGGCTTTGTTTCAATGCAGGGGTTAGTTATTCCTGTTTCCCAAGTTTTTATTTCATGCTAATTTGCTTTTGACTAGGCAGAGCTGTATTAATCCTACTGTGCCACGTGATTGACCCCGCAACCCCTAGGCAGAATGCCATGTATTGGGGAACTCCTCAGAAGAATGCTCCCTCAGGACAAGTAGACAAGATAGCCATCAGATTTCACAGGGCAAGGCATAGCTATATACTTCCTCTGATAAAGCTTGTGGGATGGCCTTAATAAAGGAGATCTGTAGGATGATACTTTTGAAGTGTTCCTGCACCTTGGTGATAAGAATCAGTTTATCTTTTTCCACCATTATCGTGGGTGCTATTGGAGAACCCATTTCTGTTGGCCTTGTAGAGAGGGGAACATTAACTTCATTCAAAGGTGCTTATTCTGACATAACAAACTTGTTTATGCTTACACTGGTGAAGAGGTTACTGCAGGCAACATCCATCATCTTGAAGAAGTGGCGTGTCGATTTTGTCATTACTTACTCGATGTGCTGCTACTTCTAAAGACTCTTTTAGATGTAGTTAGATTTAATTTGCTGCTGCAGGGCTGCAAAATAATGTGCTATAAGAGCCATACATAGTAAATTTTTTAAAAAAATTATTGTTTAAAGTTTCACTGTGCCTCTTCGCCGACCACCAGGATACATGGGCTGTTTTTCCTGTGATAACAGGAAAAAAAACCAAAGATGCTGAAAATCAGTATTGTTGGCCAGGCCATCATGTATTTCCTACCTCTTGAGACAGTGGTGGTAAACTGCCTTCTTGAATGGTCCATGCAGTCCAAAAGCAGGAAATGCTGGAAAACCTTAACTTGTCAATACATGGAGAGAGAAGGAGAGCTAATATTTCAGATCTATCTCATCGGAACTGGGGAGAAAAGTTAAAAATTATTAAAGGCTTTAAGCATGAGAAAGCATGGAAGGTGGGAAGTAAAACAAATGGAAAGGTCTGAGATTGGGTAGAGGGTAGGAAAGATTACACCAAAATGTTTTGTGGTGCAACACCAAAAGGAATGGTGATGGCTCAAATAAAGAAGTAAAAGATGTGTTCAGAGATGGGGTGAATAGCATGATTAATATTGTGAGTGAGGACACGTTGAGACAGAAAATATTGAGGCTCAGTGCAATGCCCCATGGGTGAGCAGGCATCTTGCAATCACTATTCAGCATTAAGTGTGAAAAATGGCCAATTGGGTGAAATACAGGGATACCGTCTGAGCTGTAGCCCTAAGATGATTCACTGCTTTAAAGAGAGGAGAGAAATTCGTCATCCAAAGCTGGTTTATTGCACATAGAGGTAAAGGATAAAGCTGGGAGCAAAACAGTTCTCCCCTTGGGACCTCAATGTCAGCATTGGTATCAAAAAAAGAAACTGCTACGTGGGGTCATCATTTGGAGACAGAAGGAGAGTCAATATTTTCAGATTGGCAACATTTTAACTGAGATGCAGCTTAAACTGGTCACCATTGGTTTCTCTAGAACCCTTAGAGAGTCCAGTCTGGATTTGAACTGAAATATGACAGAGCATCACTATTGAAGCACAACTAAATTGGCTATGTTTCTTGTAAATAACTCCTTTCACGTGTTTTTGCTGAAAATATTGAAGACTCAATGACAGAACAAGATTTGTAGTGATTGCAGAGGAACATTCTGAAGTCACTCCAGAAATAAAATGTCGATTGTCAGAACTTAGACATAACCTGCGCAAACAAGAAAATACTGTGTCAGCTCCACTAATCAAGAGAACTAAATTCTTTGTACTGCCACGTTACAAAGAGCAGCAGGAACTTCCTTAGCCTAAGAATAACTCTACAAATTATTCAGGAAGAAATATTATGGAAATATGGTTTTGAACCCTCTACATTTGGCGTGATCTGACACTCTAATGAGAGTATATGCTCAGATCTCTGCTGCTCCTTCCATTAAGCAGTGCATTACTTTCTCTTTCTCTCCCATTTATTTATTTTTATGTAAAAAATTATCAAACCTTTGTAGTAACAAGTTTGATAGATATTATAAAACATTAAAGTGATCGCTTTAAGCCAAGTAAAGGAAAGGCAGCTAACAAAATTGTAAACATAATGCAAGTTATTTTATCGTCTTATATATCACCAAATGAGACATACATAACAGTTGCTAGAGGGAATTTGATACAGCTACAGGCTCATGGACGGAGAGTAAAAACAATTAGGGGAAATGACTTATATATTGATTTTGTACGGTTGAGAATCAGATGAATGTAGATCCAGTGTAAATCCCAGAATTAATTAGCTTTCTAACCATAGTAAGATCTCCTATATGCTGGGGACACCCAATGCAGAACATTTCCCTCAGTCTATAAGCACAACCGGAATTTCCTGCCTCCTGTCATTTCGATTTCCCTCCTTGTTACCCCTCTGACCTTTCTGCTGTTGAATTGCTGCTGTGTTCACTGCAAGCTCCAGGAACAGCACCTCATTTCTCAATTGTGCTCTTCATAACCATCAAGATTCAACATCGACTTCAACAATTTTTGATTGTAGCCCATGTCCCCAGTTTGTTTCCTTTCTCTTTGCTGCGTTTTTCTCTCTCTTGTTTTTCTTTTAATTCTTCCTCTTTGTTTCAAATAGCAACTATTCAAGATCCTGTATAACTCCTACTCTTGACTCCTTTAGTTTCCTTACTTAGCCCATTGCCTTTCACTTTGGCCTTACACCATGAACCCTTTTGTCATTTAATCTTTCCTGCTTTTCACTCTACTGCAGACCTTTCCCTTTGTTCTTCCCACCCTGCCCGCATTTCAATTGCTCATTTCAATTCTCTTCCAGTTCCGATGAAAGGTCATGGACCTGAAACATTAACTCTGTTTATCCATCTACAGATACTTCCTGACCTTCTGAATATTTGTTGCAATTCCTCTTTATTTCAATTTTTCCAGAATTTGCGATATTTTGCTTTGATGTTGTTGAAGTTTTTTTTTAAATCTCTATTCATCTCTTCCCCTTCACCATGTGCTAGAGAAGAATTTGCTGATGCTAACTGTGAACCCAGCTATTGGGTGAGGAGGTGTGGAAAGGATCAGCCACTGGCGTTGCTACTGGGCATTCTTCTGAATGCTGACCCGGTTTCTAGCGGTGAGCAGTTGTACCCAAAGACACATTTGGGCTTTGAACTTCAAGACTTAAAAAACAGAAGTTGATTTGTATAACCACAAAATAGAACCATGGACACCATGTAGTACAGACTCGGAGTATGCAAACTCGCTTACACACTCCCTTGAAACTATCGTGTTTCTTTTTCATAGGGTATGTTACTCAAGAGAAGTGGGAAGTCACTGAACAAAGAGTGGAAGAAGAAATATGTAACGCTGTGTGATAATGGAATCTTGACGTATCATCCAAGTTTGCACGTAAGTATTTGATTACAGCAGACTCTTCTCAAACTCTGGGCTATTCACCCACGCAGTCAAGCAGAAAAAGCCGCTGTTGGGAGAGTTGAATTGGTGGGAAAAGCATCACTTCTGCTCATGTTGTTTGTTACTTTGGATTTCAAAATCCTAGTGGCTTGTAACTACTTAAAATCACTCTGCAAACCTTGAAAACTACATATCTGTTTAGATCAAAACAGATTATGTAACCCAACTGGTTTGAAGCATAGGAAGATAGAACAGAATTCCTCCCCCCCGCCCCCGCTGGTTCTCACCTTCCACCCCACCAATTTCCAGATACTATGCATCATCCTCCACCATTTCCACCACCAACAGTCAGACCCCACTGCCAGAGATATATTTCACACCCTACCCTTATCAGTGTTCCGCAGAGACCATTCCCTCTGCTACTCTCTTGTTAGGTCACGCCACTCCCCCACCCCACCCACCAACCCATTCTCCACTCTTGGCACCTTTCCTTGCTGCCACAAGAGGTTTAAAACCTGCGCCCACACCTCCCCCTCACCTCCATCCAAGGCTCCAAAGGATCCTTCCACATCTGCCAGAGATTCTCCTGCATATCCAAACACCTCATCTACTGTGAGAAAGTAAGGTCTGAAGATGCTGGAGATCAGAGTCGAGAGTGTGTTGCTGGAAAAGCACAGCAGGTCAGGCAGCATCCGAGGAGCAGGAGAATTGACATTTCAGACCGGAGTCCTTCAGTCGATTCTCCTGCTCGTTGGATGCTGCCTGACCTACTGTGCTTTTCCAGCAACATACTCTCGAACCTCATCTACTGTGCCTGTTGCTCTCAATGTGGTCTCCTCTACACTGGGGAGACATGACATCAACTTGTGGAATGTTTCAGAGAACATCTCTGAGACGCACGCACTAAACAACCCCACTGCCCTGTGGTTGACCACTTCAACTCCCCCTTCCACTCTGCCATGGACATGCAAGTCATAGGCCTCTTCCACCTTCAAATCCTGGCCACCTGATGCATGAAGGAAGAACGCCTCACCTTCTACCTTGGGGACATTCCAACTGCATGCCATCAGCGTGATTTCACTAGTTTCCTCATCTCCCTTCCCCCACCTCATCCTCCTTCCCCCCCCTCATCCTAGATCCAACCCTCCAACTCTCCCTTATGCGAGCCACTTCCCATACTCTTTTCTCCAAGATTTTCACATCACGAGTCTACGTTAGTTCTTTCTACGTCACTGCAGATTATCACTGTCAGTCCTGAAGAAGGGCTTATGCCCAAAACGTCGATTCTCCTGCTCCTTGGATGCTGCCTGACCTGCTGTGCTTTTCCAGCAACACATTTTTCAGCTCTGATCTCCAGCATCTGCAGTCCTCACTTTCTCCTTATGCCCGAAACATCAACTCTCCTGTTCCTTGGATGCTGCTTGACCTGATGTGCTTTTCCAGCGCCATACTTTTCGACCCCAACTGGTTTGAAGTCCATTCAATCTTAATCTTACCCTATCGACATATCCTTCCATGTCTCCTTAAATGCTATTCAGCTGGTCTCCTTGCTGTGATGTTGAGTTCTGCATTCTCAGTGATCTCTGAGTGAAGAGGTTTGTGAACAATGGCTGGCATGTAGCTCACATTTAAAACCTCACATTTTGTGTATGGTGGATGTGGCCTGATGGACAGATCACTGTTGCAGAAGAATACATGTAAAGGTAAGTGTTCTTATTTAAAGAAAATCCCTCAGTTTAAACAATTTTCACCACACTCGACCTCTCCTCCCTTCCCTCCACCCAGTCAGTAGGTAAAACTACAAACTGAAGGAATTGGCATAAAAGAGGAGGGACCAATTTTGCTTGTGCTATTAGGAAGGTGACATGGAAGTGGTATGGGAACTAGGGGAGTATAGAACTACCAACGTGCACAGAATGCTGGGGAGACAGATGGTACTACAGTAGAGAATAGTATGCTATTAGCTGGGAAAGATTGATAAAGTTTAAATCAAGGTTCTGTGCATTTATGTGAATGCATGTTATTAAGGCTGATGAGTTACAAGTGCCAATAACCATGTGGAAATATGATATGGCTGTGTCAGAGACCTGATTCACAAAAAGTCAGGACTAATTATTAAATATTCCAGGATACAAGGTATTCAGGCAAGATGGGAAAGAAACAAAAGTGTAAGGACTGGTGGTATTAATAAAAGAAAATCGCAGTCTTGGAGAAAGAGGATGTCCCAACTGGGTTGAGGACAGAATGTCTTTGACTAGAGCTAAGGAACAAAAGAAAAAGATGCTATTGTTAGGTGTCATCTATAGGCTACTGACTAATAGGGATGGTATAGAGGAACAGAGGTGTAAGGAAATTACAGAGAAATGTGTCAGTTGTCGAGTATTTGGAATGGAATAATAGTAGTATAAAAGACAGAGAGGACAAAAGTTCCTGAGGTGTTTTTGATAGAACTTTCTCCATGAGAATGTTTCCAGTTCAAGAAAAAAGAACACTATTAGTTCTGGTTCTTGTGGATAAGGTGATCCAGAGCAAATCAGGTGTCAAGAGGAGAACACGTAGCTGACAATATCAAGTGGGTCATAAGATTTAGACTGGCTACGGAGAAAAACAAGGAACAATTTAGAGTAAGAATATTTAAATGGGACAAAGCCAACTTAAGTCGGGTCAGATAAACTGGAATTACATCTTGTTGGAAAGGACTGTAACTGAACAGTGGGCTGCCTTGAAAGAGTTCACAAAAAGATTTACAAGGATGTTGCCAAGGTTGGAGGATTTGAGCTACTGGGAGAGGCTGAATAGGCTAGAGCTGTTTCCCTGGAGCATCGGAGTCTGAGAGGTGACCTTATAGAGGTTTATAAAATCATTAGGGACATGGATAAGATAAATAGAAAACGTCTTTTCCCTGGGATGGGGGAGTCCAGAATGAGAGGACATAGGTTTAGGGTGAGAGGGGAAAGATTTAAAAGGGACCTAATGGACAACTTTTTCACGCAGCGGGTGGTATGTATGTGGAATGAGCTTCTAGAGGAAGTGGTGGAGGCTGGTACAATTACAATACTTAAAAGGCATCTGGACGAGTATATGATAGGAAGGGCTTAGAGGGATATAGGCCAAGTGCTGGCAAATGGGACGGGATTAGGTGAGGATATCTGGTGGACATGGACGAGTTGGACCGAAGTGTCTGTTTCCGTGCTGTGCATCTCTGTGACTTGAAGAGAAGAAATATTTTAAGCACAATTAAGGTCTAGTCCCAGAAAGTGGAAAGTTATGGCAAATAAATCCTGGAATTTCAAAGGAGATAGAGTTTAAGATAAGAAAGGAAACCAAACTTGTAACAGGTGTCATGTGGACAATGCAACTGTGAATGAGGCTGAATACAGAAGGATCACGGGGAAATTGAAAAGCAAATAAGAAGCAAAGAGAGAAAATCAGGAGAGACTGGCAGCTAACGTACAAGGGAATAAGAAAGTCTTCCACAGTGATTTAAATAGTAAAAAGGAGTACAGTTAATTAGGGGCCAAAAGGGGATTTATACATGAAAGTCGAGGACATGGCTAGGGTGTTTAATACTTTGTCTGTAACTTCACCAAAGAAGAAAACAATGTGCAGGTCTTTGTGAAAAAGAAGGTAGTTTACACTCTGCCTGAAAGTGTAGTGGAGGCAAATCAATCAATGCATTCAAGAAGGATTTCAGTTAATAACCAGAAAGGAAGAATATCCTTCTGTGGAGAAGGTTCATGTGTGGCACTGGAGATCATTTCTTCAGAGACAGGTCAGACAGCTGAATAGCTGAGCCTGGCATTTCACCAATTCTCCTCATATCTCCTAGATCTCTCCCTGAGGCTTCTAAATCCTACCTCCAAATGTGCTAAATTAGTCAGCAATTGATAAGGTTTAATGGTGGTGCCACGTGACTAAAAAGTCAAATCATAGAAATGGATACAGGACAGGAGAAGGCCATTCAGCTTATCTCTGAAGAAAAAATCCTTAGTGTCACATTCAAACATTCTCCACAAAAGGATATTCTTCCTTCCCGGATATTAATTGAAATCCTTTTTGAATGCATTAGTTGAATCTCGTTGACTTATTGAGCAAACCATGTGATATTGAGCCCAAGTATTTTTACATTATTTGAGTTAAGTCCAGTGATCTCTCTTATCTGGTTTATTTTGTGATCAAACCTGGAACTGCTTTGTTTACTCTAGATTGTGTATGTGTCCCCTAAACCTTTGTGATTAGAGGAAAGAATTAGTCTATTCATTCACGTAGCATTAATATGAATTGAATGTTTTTGACTTAGCATCTCAAACACATATTCACTTTTATATTGCTAGGAAAGGGATGCAATATGCTATAAGACTTTTCAGCTTGCAATCATCTGGACAGATGCAAGAATCCCACATTTCAAAGGGAGCATCAGTTTATATTTCATGAGAGGCAGGTTAGCAAACCAGCTCTGGTTGGTCATGCAGGTTCCTTTCATGTAGGGGACAGGTCCATATCTACAAATACATGTTGTGTCTAGTAAGCATGAGACATGTTGCAAGCTCAACAGACAAACTTAAATTGGTAAACAAAAGAAAACAAAGAACAGCGGATGCTGGAAATCAGAAACATAAACAGAAATTGCTGGATAAACTCAGATCTGGTAGCATCTGTGGTGAGAAAGCAGAGTTAACGATTCAAGGCCAGTGACTCTTCAGAGTAGGAAACTTAAATTGGTTGTTTGTGTTATTCTTAACACACTAGGGATTGTTTATAAGTGCTTTTCAGTTATGAAATCCCATTGTTCTGAGTTTTGCAAACACAGGTTGGTTGAGAGTAGTCAGACAACAGTGGAAGAGAGATGCTACTTGATATGATCCACCATCTACTTTGGAAGCTGGGATTTTGAACAAATTGGAACAATTATTTCTATCTGTACATGTATTTGTGACTCTGACTGTATAATTCTGATATGGACTATAGTGTGCACGACTAGTCTGTATGTGCACAAATGGGACTATGCCCGTGTGACTATGTGTACCTACAGACAACTTCGCACATGTGACTGTTTTTATGGATGGATAGATAATATGTGAGCTTTGCAGTGTTGACTGTTTTTGGTGTAATTTAATAATTGTCCCTGTTGTGCGATCTCTGCATTTTTAATCATTACAATTAAAAATTGCAATAACTAGTGACACCATTGAGCTTCCTTCTTCCTTTGCAGCCATTTGTGCTACTGCCTGCTTACACTAATGTTTGAGTTTCTTGTTTTATGGAAATGAACCATGATTAAAGTAAAGCTGGGGGGGTGTGATTGTCAAAATAATGACTCCATCTGGAGCAATTTCTAAATTCAAAAATTGTACAATTCCTCATGTGAACAATTTAAAGCACTGAATTGTGTCCTGTGCATTGGTACTGTTTACAATGGCCAGGAACAGAACTGGGCTTCATCTTTGTACCTGGTACATGCAGAGTTTGATTTTGTCAGTGGAAGTAAGAAATAGAGGCAATCGTGAAAATTTGCAGTTATTAAAAAATAAACATTTAGTTTCACAGTTCATGCTGTTACAGTTCATGTCTTTGTGTCCCTTTATGCTTAACATTTAAAAGAAAACAACTGATTTTAAGAGTAAAATTCCTTTTCGGTAGAAGACATGGGTCCTTAATGATCTGTATGTTGTTTTATCTTGTGGCTAGTGAAGGCCTCACATACCCTGGGAGAAGTTGGTACTCTATTACACAATTGGGAGGAATGGCTCTGTGGGCTTTGGTTAAAGGTCCATAAAATAATTGTTAGTTTGTTGAAATAAATGTGACTGCATTTAAAGGTTTGAGCTGTTCCTTTTCAGTAGATGTCGTGGTCACTGATTTTTTTTTTTGTTGAACTGTATAGCCTACTCCAATCTTCTCAAAACTTGCTAGCCTACTCAAAAGAGAGACCTATGGATTTTGCAGACCATACTTCGTTCAGGTGATTGATTCAGTTTAAAGCTAAGGGTCATTTTAGGTGATGGATCAGTTGGGCTGATGGTTTTGTTCAAAGGGCAGGTTTGTTCAGGTAACAGGTTCATTCAAATGACATGATCTAATCAGGAGTGCTATGAACATGAAACTGTCAATAAGTAAAACAATACAAGCAAGCTGTGTGATTTTGAATTTGATTGCTTTTATTTTGGGCACTGCTGTTTACATTATATGCCTGTCAGATATGAAGTATCGTCTATCAAAAACAATCTGGCTACACAGTATTGGCTATTTCCCTGCTGCAACTTTAGGCAAAATGTAGCTGATTGTTACATTAGGTTAAGCTGTGAATTAAATGAACCATGTCTTATTTGGGTGCAACTAGCTTCGAAGCTGTCTGCCCTCAAGGCCAGTTTATAGCATTTTATGCCTTTAAAATTAGCGCTGCTTCACATTAGCTGCAGGCTTTGTGTATTATGCCTTTGAACTCCAGAAGCAACGGGAACCTGGACAGCTTTTCACAGGTCGGCAGCTTGTTTTGCATCTTTTCCAGACACTGTTTGCCTTGATTATAACTGAAAAAAGCTTTAAAGTTTTTTTGGGAAATTGATCCCAATCACTGTCCAAACCAGCTGTTGTTTTACTTGTAGTAGTTGTTATATCTTTGAAGTTTCTTTTCAGTAGATATTCATTCCCTTCTGGCTGCAGTAATTCATGGTGGCATTGTTTACTGAAGTATTTTTATGTGAGGTATTATGCAGTATGGTGCATTGTTGTACACACTTTGACCCTACTGGTACATGTTGCTTTGCAATTTGTTCAGTCTACAGAATTTTCTTTGGAATTAACAACCTACTTTAACGATAACCAATCCCCACTTTTGGTAGATATCTCTACAGCCTGAAACAGTCAATTGTCCTTATGTCTCATTCTGTAATGACTGTGCATCTCACCCTCACCCTCAATTGAATACAACTTCTCTTTGCAAACATGACACTTACGACATGGCTTTGAAAAACCTCTCTTTTTGATTAAAAGAGCCCCCCCCCCGCCAAAAACATAAGACCACTTATAGGTATGGTTACTTTGCCTTTTCTTAAGCCAGTTCTCTTTTCTTTGTAAAAGAAAGAAAGGTATGTGCTTCTGTAGGATGTCCCCAAGCACTTCACAACCCATGAAATACTACTTGAAGTGTTGTAATGTACAAACCATGGGAATCAATTTGTGCACAGGAAGTTCCTACCACCAGCAATGTGACCATAGAGATGATCTATGTTTATTGATGTTATTTCAGGGATAAATGTTAATCAGAAGTCTGTGGAGAACTCACCTGCTCTTTTTTGTAAAAAGGCCATGGGATCTTTTATGCTCACTTGAGAGGATGAGTGGAGCTTAGCTTAATGTCTCAATGGAAAGATGATGCTTCCATTAGCACAGCACTCCCTCGATTAAGGCTTCCCAAAGTGGAGGTTGTGACTCAAGTGGGTTTGTGAGCTGAAATGTTGGAGTCACAGGTTCCAAGGCAGCAATGGTCACCACAATGCTCCATCCCCACCAAACCATCCACACACCCTCCAGCTGGAACTCGTCCTCTCCGCTAATTCTCTCTCTTTTTCTTCCTCTCGGCTTTTCTTTCTTTTTCTTTCTTTGATTACTGACCTCTGGTGGGCAACAACTCCTGGCCTCTGGCGACAGTCCCTGGCTTCTGGGAGCCTGGTGCAGCAGCCTTGCATAATCGTCTGCTAAAGTAATGTGGCATCCTCCTGGTCTCCCACAGCGGCCTCCCATCCTGGCATGTTGAGCTCCTGGTCTCCCAGCGTGGCATGACAATCTCCCAGCCTAGCAGAGCGGCCTCCTCCCAGTGTGGCATGGTGACCTCCCAGCCTGGTGCCGTGACCTCATGGCATGTTGCCAGCACAGTGGTGAAGCCAGGGCCCAGTGCAGACCGGAAGCTACATCCCAGAGTGATCTGCTGTAATGAACTTTTATTCTGTAATGCTGAAAATTTTATTTCTTTATTGTCTAAAGCCTTATAACTAAAGGAGCTGTGCCTAGATACTTCTGCATCGAAGTCGGTGCTTTAATTGGCAATGGATAAACTTTTCACTATTGAGTATATGTGACAATAAAGACTTTTCTATTCTACTCTGCTCTCAAGTGGTTTTTCCCAAAGAAGGGGTTGTGACAATTTGAAAAGCTTCAAAATGGGGCCACAGTAGAGTAAGGTTTGGGACTCAGAGTCCTAGAATATATTCTCAAGTCTCTGAAGTGAGTCCTAAACCCATCACCTTGTGATTCAGAGAGAAGCAAATGACTCATTGAACGATGTCTGAAATCATTATAATGTGGCCATCTCTCTTTACCTCTATTTTCACTTCCCAGCAAGCTGTGATGCAGAAGTACGCCCCCAATTACAATTGAACTCTGATTGCTGTTATCAATACAAGCTGTACCATGGTTAAAAACATATGACCCTGAACTGTATACTGCTTGGGAGGAAGTTCCAATTGGATATGGGTACAGAGCAGGCAATAGTGGGTTGATCATCCCTTCCGGAAACCTTGTCATCACATTTACTTGAGAGGTATATCACACCAGGAATATACTGAGTGTCATCAGTCCATTCCCTGCCCTTGCTATACTTGGATTCTACCTAATCAATATCAACTCTGACCACAGTCACAGCCACACCTATAAACTACTATGATCACTGCCACATCATCACTTTGCACAAGGTCTGATTAGACACAGCAACATCTGTACACAGCCAGAATTACTATCACATCAACACTAAAACAACTGCAACCTCACTATTACACAGCTTTGAATCACTGCTGCATTCATGCCTGTACACAGCTGGAACCACTGTCACACTAGTGCCTTTAAGTGGCTGAAATTACTAATACCTGTACACAACTGAATCCAGGCGTTATTTCTGACACCTCCAATGTATATCTATGACCACAGGCAAGCTTATGAAGCACTGTGCTATTTCCCACCTTCAGTCACAGCCAAGTGTGCATCGACACAGATATACCTGCACAGCACATGTTCATTGGTGCCGAACAATAACTGCAGCCACGGGTGCCACGTAGTCCCACTGCAGATTTTGACCCAAGAGCCCTCAATCCAGAAAGCTCCCCACTAATTGAATTATACATTCTAATAATGTTGAAACAGCACTCAATTTCTCAGTGAGCCCAGTAGTAAGAACCACTTTGGAAATTATGTTAAATTATAACTATCTTACCATGATTCCAGACGCTTGAACTTCCCCGCCAGTGTTATTAGTTGGAAGTGGAGAGGTAAAATAAACAAGGGAGCAACTGATTGACACCAGGATTTCTCATTTTTTTAAAATGTAGTTTTTTTTTAAAGCAGAATAAAACAGCACAAAAGAAGGGCATTTTACCCATTGTAGTGGTTCTGATCCTTTGGAAGAGTTACGCAGTCAGTCCCACTTGTCTGTTCTTTGTTGTGAACCGTGTACGCAATGTACCTTCCAGTATTTAACTTCAAAAAGTTAAGTAACACTAACTTCATGAATGATATAATGCTGTGCACAACTCAAACTGAGCTGCTGTGAAGATAAAATGCACAAATGTGTCAGCAATGTTAAGTCACCTCTAGTATTTGCTGCTTATATGAGAATAAGAGAGCCAACTGTCCTGGCTTCCCAATTAGTGCATTCCTTAATTTGAGTTGTTTAATTGTTAATGACACCCGAAGGTCCACACAATTAGATTGTTAAGTATAATTTCAGTTACCAGACAATTAAGGAAGCTGGTGGGGGAGATAAAAATATTATTGATGAAGATTTTCTGTTACATTAGGGAAATCACCAACCAAGATCACAGGGAGAAATTGCATTGTTTGAAAACCCATTTAGAAATGGGACTCGCATCTGTTTGGTTTTTGCACCAGGCAGGCAGACTTTGGATGAACTATCAGCAATTTCTACTAATGTAAATTGAATGCCTAGAGACTGCTCCTTAAAAGATTGCTTTCACTTCCACCCTACCAGCTTACTTTTCTAATATAAAGCCATTGATTCCTGATAAATTTATAATTACAGAAGGTTATGGCCAAGTGGATATTGCTCTTGCATCAGAGCCAATAAAGTTGTGGGTGTAAGACTACAAGGTGTTGGGCACTTGTTGGACTGTTGGAGATGTTGTCTTTCACAGGATGTTAAACTGAGGCCTTTCGTACCCCCTTAGGTGAAAGTGAAAGTCTGAGTGCTTATCCATCACCAGATCTAGCTAAAATTGATTATCTGATAATGTCTCATTGTTTGCGAGAACCTTCTGTGCACCAGTTGGTTATTGCTTTTCTTGAGGTATAGCACCAATTGCATTTTATCTGCAGTTCACTAGTTCTAAAACAGTTTGGGAAAATGCTGTATAAAATGCTATTCTTTGCCTTTCATCCAGTGCAAAGTAGACAATTACCAATCAAACCATTATGCCAAATCATGAACTATGCTCATCTTCTAGTCTTGCTTTGAACTTGAGAAAAGATGCCAGACCATTCCAGGTAAGTTTTGTTTCAGATACCTCCAGTAGTACATTTCAGTTCATCAGCAAGCTGTGCTGAAGGACCAGCACCATTGTCCTGGTACTACATATTCTGTTAGATTTAGTTAGAACATCAATTTGATGATGTTAGAAGAGATGCCCGTTGTTCCCCCCCCCAATGAACAAAAGGGAGGAAGGAAATCTCACGATGAATCACATGACATTATTGACAATTGGGATTTCATTAGTGTTAGTCAAAAGTGAGCTTGTATTTTTCTTGTGTCTTTCACAACCTTAGGATTTCCCAAAGTTTGTTGGAGCCAATGAGCTATGTTTTGAATTGCAGTCACTGTTCCTTGTAGGAAACGTAGTGGCAGTCAATTTCAGCACAGCAACAATCCACGAGCAGTACTGTGATTTTGACCAGGTCATTTTGTCAGTAACTTTAATGTGATGTTTCTTTTATAATTATTTGCCAGGACACATGAAAAAAAGATAATGTTTTTTGTGATAGAAAGAAAAAAATCTCAATATCAAGTTTTTTTTCTAAAGTACATTAGAAGGCAGGGAGTGAAAGTTGTCTGTGCAGTCAGATTTGATTATAAATTTATCACAAACATTGTGTCCATCTCATCCCCCTTAGGGTTTCACCAGTTCCATCCGGCACCCCCACACACCTACCTGAGTAAACATCTGCCCTCTCTGGTGATGTAAAAGATCCATTGTCATTAACTGCTGAAGAACTGAGATTTTTTCCAGGGCCCAGGCTGTTATTTATCTCAGCTAATATTATTAAATGAAAACTGATGGTCTGGTCTTTATTACTTTGCTGTTTATGGTGCTTTTCTGTGTCCATATTAGTTGCCATATTTGCATGAAATGCCATTGTGAATGCACTTCAAGAGTCCTTCAGCTGTGAAGTACTTCTGGGACATCCCAAGGTTGTGGAACAACAGATTTGTTCTTGCATGCAGAAATATTTGCATTTGTACTGTCAAGTTGTTCTATATCGTCTGTACCTTCCTACTATTGCATTGAGCTAGGCAACATTTGGCAAATCTTTCTACTTAATCTCAACGCACAGATCTGCACTTCCAAGGACAAGGTAGTGGTGGAAAACTGCAAACTCTAGATCACTATACCTTGAAACATCTTTTATCTGTTGCCCTGTGCCATTGGCTGATAAAATGGAAAGTGTTGGTGAGAATGTATTGCTTGAATATTGGATCCCCACTCCTTGAAGAATTGAGGGGCACAGGCCATAGTAGTATAAATTGCAATCTTGCTTCACTGAACCCAACAGAAATGCATATTGCCATTTCACAAAGCAGCATGTGAAATTGCAAATCATTGATAGATCCATTAGGCAATGCTCACTAAGAATTTCTCTCATTTTATGATGTCCACTCTGAAATGTTTCATCTTGACGTATCAATATATGTTCACATCTGGTTCTGTTTGGTGTGTTTGTGTGTGGGCGTGTAAATAAGTATACATAAGTATCCCAGCAGAGAAACTTAGTTATTCTACTGAACTCTGCAAACATTTGCCAGTAAGGTTCAGGTTTCCATTTTATTCAGAGAATGAAGCTCAAATAGTAGCTCCTTTTATTCAGTGTTCTTTGTCCTTATTGTTTCCTGACTGCTGTTAATATGTCCTCACTTTGTATCATAATTGTTGTTGGGGTGTTGCTGCATGTCATTATGAACAATGGTCATGGTCTAATACTTTGCATCATTGCTTAGAGAGGGCAACATTTGCAACATTAAGTCCCTCTGACTGGAGAATCTTGGCATGTTTAGATGGAATCAGAGCACAGTAGTGCTGCCAGTTGCTCAGGCTGTTCAAATAATTTGTACTCAACTTAGGTTTTACAATATGATTACATTTAACAAATTCTGTGTCATTGTTGTAGAGATTTTGGGTCAAAATGTTTGTGGCTGCTGTATGTACTGCCTTTGTCTGAGACCTGTCTGTGCCGTGGAAGAGACTGCAACATCTGTCCTTTTAAAAAGGCAGATTTGTTCAACCGTCCAGGTCTGCTCCCTTATTTAGAAGTGTGAGGGAATTCTTCATTCCTTCGATCTAAAAATGCACGGTGTCTGTTTTCCTCAATAACTTGCTCATAAACGGCAGCGACAATTAGCAAGACACCAGTTTATTGTGCATTGGAAGTCGCAAGCGGCTGCGCTGGAGGTATCTGAACTGATGCTGTCGCCCTGTCAGTGCTTAGAGAGCTGTGGTTTTGTGACAGAATCGCGGATCGCTAGCAGGTTTCCCTCATCGCACCTCATTTGCATCTGGGGCATCAATTAGCATGTTTGTTGAGGCTAATTGAATGAAACTCAATCATAGCTCTTAATTGCTTGACTATGTGAAAAGAAATCACATTAATGCAGCTAATTAAGTGGATGGCAATAGATGCAACATAATTAGGAGCCCAGTGTAAAAACAAGCGGCAGCATAGGAGCAAAGAGGGTGGATTTGAGCACCCGGTCACCTAGTTTATTGATGCTTTGTGAGAGGAGCAATGGCCCAAAGGCCCTCCCAGTTACGCTTTTTGGGGTTGATGAACAGCAATAAATGCAAATGGGTTGCAATTACTCTTTTCAAGCTGTTATGGGGCAGAGGTCTGCAAGGACCACACTTGTGGAGACTTGCATCAAGTAGTCTCCAGTGACTTGTTAAGAGTTGTTTGAGTACTTTGGTCTGAATTGCCCTTGTGTCTTGTTAAGATCTTTCTGTTCTGATCAGTACTTGGGACACAACTGACACAATTAATTATAGAGACAGCATTTGCACATGAAAACCAGGACAAACTGTCTTGAATTTCTGATTCTGTCACACACGCAATAACTGGGGCTTGATGTTTTCAAATATCTCGTGTTAGTTTCCTGGCAGTTTAATGGGAATAAAATGAGTTAATATAAAATAAAAAGTATTTTAAACTCGAGAGTTTTTAAAAATAAACTTGTTTTATCTATATGTTAAAGTTATTTGATATTTTTTTTAAAACCTGTGCAATCTGAACAAAAAGATTTTGATTTCATTTATTTTAGTGGTGACATCAAATGTGGTGATAACAGTATATTTTCTCTTGCAATTAAAGATTTCCGGAAGATATGTAAATCCACTTTGTACTTTTTCATTTTATTGTTTTATTTGGGAGACACATTCTGAAAATGTTTGTATGTCTGTACCTAGGATTACATGCAGAATGTCCATGGAAAAGAGATTGATCTCCTTCGAACTACAGTCAAGGTTCCTGGAAAGCGGCCCCCTCGTGCCACCTCGGCCTGTGCACCTCTCTCTAGTCCTAAAACAAATGGTCTTCCCAAAGACCTAAGCAATTTGCACATTACGCAGAACCCAGGTGAGTAATGCAGCGTGATCTCAGGGAAATTAACCACTGGAAATTGCTTGCATGTCTGTTATAGTCCTGAAGTGCACACATGACATGATGTTTGCACTGACTAGGAATAACTAGGAACCAGGCTTGAGTCCGTTCCGAAGTGGAGACCAGCTCTTCTGTTCATGTATAGGTGCTCTTAGTAATATGGCACTAGTCAGCTTACTTAGTATGGTACAATTTGAAGCTAATGTAAAGTTCTCTTTTACTCTGTTTTGTGTGATTCCCAGCCAGTTGTGCAGCTAATGAAGCAGCAAAGCGATCTGTCCCACTAAAGCGGCTGGCACATTGCTGCATCAGTTACTGAGACAGCTGCCTGTGAATTGTGAGGAGAATAGAGAAGGCTAAGTCGAAGATAATTAGCAAATTAAATGTGGGAACACAAGTACTTCTTGTATCAGATACTCTTTCTTGTCTAGAGGTTGACACAGTGAAATTAGAACAACTACCACTCCCCGCCCCCCCCCTCAAAGAGGAACATATTTTTTCCCAGTTGTTTCAAAAGGGGCTTGAGAAAAGTTGTTAATGCAGATTAGTGAGCTTGATCACTGACTTGGGGCTTTAATTTCTTATCGAGGCACACTGATAGATTTCTGTAATCTCTCAATTGCGCAATACTACATTTGTTATCCCATTGAAAATAAAAGGTTTATTCAAGACATTAAGCCATTACACAAATGCGTTTAAAAAGTGTGATTCAAGGTGCCAAAAGTTTGTTGAATTTTCACTTGAGGTGTCCTGCATCCCAACCATTGGATAAAATGACCTTAAGAAAATAAAGTCTGTTTGTTGCTATCCTTAAAGCTATCGTGACGCATTCATTCCTGTTAGAGCTTAGATACAGCAGATGAATTGTTTAGGGAGAATGCAGGACGGTGGTAAAGCTTGAGTTGACATTGAAATCTTTGACAAATCAATGCACTGTGTTCTGAATTAAGCAGGCACAACACAAATAGGCCTTTAATATTTTACTCAGAATGAGAGGCTGCTCAAAGAAGAACATTGTGTAGAAAGGAGCAAAGAAAATGATGATGATCCCTCCAAGTAAGCCTTTGACAACTAATTGTGTTTAATTCACAGTTGGTGTATATTTATTCATGAAATTGTTCCATGGTTTAAGGGTGGTTAAAGATGCCCTCCAACGCATCTCATCCACATCCTGCACCTCCGCCCTCAGACCCCACCCTTCCAACCGTAACAAGGACAAAACCCCCCTGGTGCTCACCTTCCACCCTATCAACCTTCACATAAACCAAATCATCCATCGACATTTCTGCCACCTCCAAACGGACCCCACCACCAGGGATATATTTCCCTCCCCACTCCTTTCTGCCTTCCGCAAAGACCGTTCCCTCCATGACTACCCGGTCAGGTCCACACCACCCCAACAACCCACCCTCCCGTCCTAGCTCCTTCCCCTGCCATCGCAGGAATTGCAAAACCTGCATCCACATCTCCTTCCTCGCCTCCATCCAAGGTCCCAAAGGAGCCTTCCACATCCATCAAAGTTTTACCTGCACATCCACCAAACCATTTATTGTATCCATTGCTCCCGATGCGGTCTCCTCTACATTGGGGAGGCTGGATGCCCCCTAGCAGAGCGCTTTAGGGAACATCTCTGGGACACCCGCACCAATCATCCACACCGCCCTGTGGCCCAACATTTCAACTCCCCCCTCCCACTCAGCCGAGGACATGGAGGTCCTGGGCCTCCTTCACCGCCGCTACCTCACCATCCGACGCCTGGAGGAAAAAGCCTCATCTTCCGCCTCGGAACACTTCAACCCCAGGTCATCAATATGGACTTCACCAGTTTCCTCATTTCCCCTTCCCCCACCTCACCCCAGTTCCAAACTTCCAGCTCTCCACCCTTCAGGCACTCTGCTTCTATTCCTGATGAAGGGCTTTTGCCTGAAACGTCGACTTTCCTGCGCCTCAGATGCTGCCTGAACTGCTGTGCTTTTCCAGCACCACTCTAATCCAGAATCTGGTTTCCAGCATCTGCAATCATAGTTTTTACCATGGTTTAAGGGTGGCTATCCTTAACTATTTTATGTATTTGTACAGTATATGGGGGAAGCACACTATTTTGGAGGAAATAATATTCATTGAAAATGATGCAGCCTCTTCTCTTATTTCTTGTTCTTTCATGAGATGTGAACATGCCCTGTGTTTTTTGCTCAACATTGTTTCATTTGAGTGATCTGCTACTTCAAGTAAAAACCATGCAAATTAAACTTTGCCCTTTATTATTAACTGTTGGATGGTTCAGACTTTTCTTGAGGAAATAAACAGGACTCTGAATTCAAAGTAGACTGAACCCCATCCCAAACAAAATCAACATTTGTACAATAAGTATTGAACAAGAATGTATTTTCTCTAAAAGCTGCTGAACCATTACTATATTACTTTATTAATTGTCAACTGTGGCTCAGTTAGTGGCAGCCTTGCCTCTGTGCCACAGTGTTCCACGTTCAAGGCCCATTTAAGGACTTGAACATAGGATGCAGCGTTGATACTTCAGTGTGATATCAAGGGAGCGATGCACTACTGTGTTGCTGTCATTCCAATGTGACATTAAACCAATGCCTCATCTACACACTCAAGTCAGTGTAGAAAAAATATGGCCTTATTTTCAACAGCAGGAGAGTTATTTCTGATATCCTGGTTGACCCTTCCCCCTCAATCACCATTAAGTAAAAAGAAATCCTGGGCACGTCGCTGATAGTGGGAGTTTGCCCTTCCATGTTAACTTCCATGTTCCCTATACTGCAACAGTGACTGCACATTAAAAATTCTTCATTTGTTTTAGAGCTCTTTTAGAACACACAGTGGTTGTGAAATGCTCTATATAAATGCAATTCTTTCATTTTTAGATGTCCACCAGTTAGGTTACTTTTTAAAACCTATTAAGCATAAGAACTCATTGCAGACAGCACTTATTAAAAAATAGTGATTCTCGGCATTTGTTGCAACCTTGAATTGGCTCTTGAGAAGTCAGTGATGAGCTATCATGAACTACTGCGTTTCCTCTGGTGAATATGCAATCAATGCTGTTAGGAAAGGAAATCTAGAATTTTGACCCAGCTCGAATGAGGATGCTGTGTGACTTGGAGAGAATCTTGCAGGTTGTAGTGTTTTCATATATCTGTGGCCCTTGTCGTTCTCGGCTATAGAGTCATAGAGATGTACAGCATGGAAACATGCACTTTGGTCTAACTTGTCCATGCTGACCAGATATCCTAACCTAATCTAGTCCCATATACCAGCATTTGGCCCATATCCCTCCAAACCCTTCCTATTCATATACCCATCCAGACGCCTTTTAAATACTGCAATTGTACCAGCCTCCACCACTTCCTCTGGCAGCTCATTCCATACACACACCATCCTCTGCATGAAAAGTTGCCTCTTGGGTTCCTTTTATATCTTTCCCCTCTCACCTTGAACCTAGTTCTGGACTCCCCCGCCCCAGTGAAAAACTTTGTCTAGTTATCCTATCCATGCCCCTCATGATTTTATAAACCTCTATAAGGTCACCGCTAAGCCACAAGCTGCTCCTTAAGAAGCCTTGGCTAAGTGCTCACTTTATCCTGTCGATAGAATTGGTACAGTAGTAGTTTAAATATGCCAGGTCAATTTTGTTAGAAGGCATCAGAAGTCAAATTGGACACAAACACAAAGTACTGGAGAAATTCAGCAGGTCTGTCAGTATCTGTGGAAACAGAAACAGAGTTAACATTCCAAGTCCAACATGACTCTTCCTCAGAAGTCAAATTTCCTTTTTATCATAAAGAACTGTCCAGAACATAGTAGAAAAGGCAGACTTTTGAGTCAAAAATGTGTAACGCTATGTTTGAGTCCAAAAAGTACATCAGCTAGCAGAACTGCTTGTATAAATCCAAGGGTTATAGAAAAATAATGTCTTGATAAACTTTGATACTGTTTCAAGAATATGTGTTTTTGTTTAATAGACCAACCACCTCAATTGAGGGAAGGGTAGTATACTGGCATTTGCTGGGTTCACATACACAAGATTGTGGCACCCAAGGAGACAGAGAAACTTGGAACCAGTGCCTGTGAATCAGATAGCTAACTCAGTGTGAGTCAGCATCTTCAGGAGAGGAATAGAGAAAACTGGATTTATATAGCGTAAAATAGCTCAGTAGAATAATGCACTGTGACATGTGATATATAGTTAGTTACACTAATTAGAGGGAAGTGCACACTTCTGTGATTCTAAAATACCCGCTTCCAATTTTTAATATATTCCTTTCTTGATGTAATGTATCAATTCTTTACTCTTTGGTACCTGAGGTGGACTAATTTATTTCTCAAACCCCTTAAAATCAGTTGATCAAATTGTTTTTTTTTAGCAACTCTTGAATTGAGGCATAAAGAAGGCATTTGCTGACGTGTTTTGACTATTAATCATCTTGCTGACATTAATGTGAAACCTCTCGTAAATTTCTTTCAAAACCCTCCAGGACATCATTAACTTATTTATATTTATTTGTGTGAGATCAGTAAACCTGCAAATCTTTTATATAGATAGCGTTTCTGCAAGTAAAGAGTGCAAACCACATATGCCAGTTCTATGCAGCTTAACAGGAATTATAATTGCCTTGTTAATTTTTTTGTTTCATCCGATAAATTCATTTATCACAGTTGTAAACTTCAAAGATGTAAACTTTCGGTCAGCAAGCTGCCAGTGTCACGTAACAAGGTTTTCATGCTGCACAGAATGTGAACGTGACAGAATTTTGATCTATAAAAGCCCGAGAATGCATGTCCCCTCTACGCTGACAGTAAGGACTTTGTCCAACCCATAAAACCAAAATAATAGCATGAATATTCAGTGACCTAGAATACTAATTATTGTCATGAATATTAATGCGATCAGACTTTCTTTCCAGTCAGACGTCTCTGAAGATGGGCCCGTAATGAGAGCAGTTAGGAGTGAATGCTGTTCACATGACAGTGAGTCGGGTAATAAGGATAGCTTGATTAGCACTGTTTTCGGAGATGAGAGGACTCACGTGGGGTGTGGGGGAGGCTCTCATTGCCTTGTTGAGCACCGCTGGCTGTGTGCCGCTGACTCAGATTAATGAGGCCTAAGAGGTGCATTATGAGCAGTGGCAAAGGTTTGATCTAATGGGTTCAGTCATTTTTTCTTTGACTGACAGACATGAGAAAGTAATTGGCTGTGTAGGAGAGCAGTTCATTGGCAGTCCTTAAAGAGACCCTATCCCTTTATTGTTGTGCTACTTCTGTTGCAGTTCATGATGTCAGAAATCAGAACTGCAGCATTTAGAGGAAAAATGTATCTAGTTTTAAAATGAATTTTCATAAATTCTTCTGACCCTTGGTTTTGCTAGTGATGTAGTCATGTCTGGATAGCTTGACAAGAACATTTTTATTCCAATAACAGGCACCTAGCCCCTAGTCAGCTTTTGAGTGTGTGGATTAAATTTAGTTTGATTACTTCAGCAAGCTGTAAAGATGAAAATAGCCTTTGCTACTCTGGTCTTCCCTTCCCAGCTCTGATGTTTGCTGTTATTTTAGGGTTTATGAAGTTCATTCTTTGGCACACATTAGGAATTCTACTCGAAACTACATTTTGGAAAGTGGCATGGATGATTATGTAAAAGCAATGTTAGTAACACTTGTGATTCCATGACATCTCTGTGGTCTGTCAAGATATTGGAGGCAGAATCTGGATTTCTTACATGTTTGGCATCCAGTGGTGGCATCAAGCATTCCAAAAAAATGTGGGTAAAATAAAAACCCTTCCTTCTATTTAAACAAGTCTGTTGAGTTAATTAATTGTGTGCAGTCCACTTGTACTTTGAATTTTATGCTTCTTTCACCTTACTGTCCTGAGGTTCCTTAGCATTAGTTAACTAACGCGCAGGATGATGGAATACATGCCAAAGCATGACTTCATGAAGATTAGAGTCCTCCTGGTGTTGTGATTGATTATCTTCCCTCAATATCACCACCAAAGACTGATTGATTGACGAATTGTTCATCTTCAGTGCAGTTTGTGAGATATCTCTGTGTAGTGATTTTACAGTCTCAGGAATCCCAAAGTGCTTTGCAGCAGTGAAATACTGTTGTAAGGCAGTCAATTTACACACAGAAAACTCCCACAAACATGAATGTCATCATGAACACTCCATTTTACTTCAGATGTTGGTTGAGGGATTGATATCGGAAAGCACACAGGATAAACTCCCTTGCTTTTTTATCCAAGCTAGTTCCATGGAATCTTTTACATCAGTAGGACTTATGACTGGATGGATATGCAGGAGCAGCATGGATATTGCAGCTTTAATTAAAGATTTACTAAGATTTTTTTTAAACAGTTATTATAGTCATTATAGTTTTTCGTATAAGTTTTTTTTCCCATTTTGTTTTATTAACATTCAAACAAAAAAAACTGAAAAAACCAAACAAAAGAAATTGCAATTTGTTTTCAAGTGGACTGCGTTTTTAAACAAACAAACATTTTTTAAGGATCTACAGAGAATGGCTCAGGTTTGTTTTTATTCTTAATTCAAAAACTTTTAATATTACAGTGTTTTTTGTTGTTGAAGAAATCAGTTTCCTTTTAAATAAGGAGTTGTGTTTTCATTCTGGAGAGTCCTATATGCGGTCAGCTCTGGAGAACATTTTTTTTTCTTCAAGAAATTTATTGAAGGGGAATTATTTTTATTCAGTTAATCAGCTAAGTGGTTGATCTTATTTATTAATTTTTTTCCATTTTAACATGTGTTTTAATAATGAAAGGCTTATTTAACATATAAGGTGTTATTGAAACATCCTTTTTTACGCTTAAAGTTACTAAGGCCATATATAAGGTACAGAGTGAGATGGCTAGTAGATTTAGAAAAGTTATTACCCAGCAGGATCAGTCAGATAGATGGGTGACTGTCAGGAAAGGTATAAAGGTAGTTCAAAAGTCTCCAGTGGTTATTCCTCTACCAAATATGTATTCAGTTTTTAGAACTGATGAAGGGGAATTAGATTGCCTACAGTATGGAAATAGGCCCTTTGGCCCAATGAGTCCACACCAACCCTCCGAACAGTAACCAACCTAGACCCATTCCCCTACCCTATATTTACCCCTGACGAATGCACTTAACACTATGGTCAATTTAGCATGGCCAATTCACCTGACCTGCACATCTTTGGACTGTGGGAGGAAATCTGAGCACCCGGAGGAAACCCATGCAGACGTGGGGAGAATATGCACACTCCATACAGACAGTCACCCGAGGTGGGAATCAAACCTGGGCCCCTGGCGCTGTGAGGCAGCAGTGCTAACCACTGAGCTACCATGCCGCCCACTAAATTGTAGTTAGTTCATGCAAGGAGTCTTACAGGTAAGGCTGATGAACTCAGGGCATGTTTAAGAACATGGAATTAAGTTGTCATATCTATTACAGAAACTTGGCTGAGGGATGGACAAGAGTGGCTGCTCAATGTTCCAGGTTATAGATGCTATAGGAAGCATAGAAAAGGAGGCAAGAAAGGAGGAGGGGGTGGCATTTTTGATTAAGGAATACATTACTGCTGTAACTAAGGAAGATATTTCTGCAAAATTATCCAGTGAAAATATATGGGTAGAAATTATAAAAAAGAGGGGAAAGATCATATTGATGGGATTAACTATAGCCCTCCCCCCCATAGTAAGAGAGAAATTGATAAACATAGGTAGGGAAATCTCTGACATATGTAAGTATAACAAGGTTGTAATAATGGGGATTTTAATTTTCCAAACATTGACTGGGACTACCATAGTGTTAAAGTCTTGTATGGTGAAGAATTTGTCAAATGTGTTCAAGAAAACTTTCTTTATCAACATCTGGTTGCTCCTATTAGAGAAGGAGCAAAAGTAGACTTTTTTTTGGACTGTAATGCAGTAATAGGTAACTGAAATAATAGTAGGGGAACACTTTGGGTCTAGCGATCATAATTCTATTCATTTCAAAATGGTTGTGGAAAAGGATAAGCCTTCCATAAAAGTTAAAGTTTTTAATTGGAGTAAGGCAAATTTTAATGGTACGAGACATGAACTTTCAACAGTTGATTGGAGTAGACTGTTTGCAGGTAAAAGGACACCTGACAAGTGGGAAGCTTTCAAGACTGTGATGATGAGATTGGAGGTATTTGTTCCTGTTAGAGTGAAGGGTAAGGCTGGTATGATTAAGGAACAATGGATGAACAAACATATTGAGGTTCTAGTCAAGAATAAAAGAAAAGTTTATTTTGGATATAGACAGCTTGGTTCAATTGAATCTCTTAATCAATATAAAGAGTGTAGAGGCATTCTTAAGAGTGAAATCATGAAAGCAAAAAGAGAATATAAGACAGCGTTGGCAGATAAGGTTAAGGATAATCCAAAGAGACTCTACAAATACAGTAAGAGCAAGAAGGTAACTAGAGAGAGGGTAGAGCCTCTGAAAGATCAAGGAGGGTCGTCTTTTTGTTGAACCCCAAATGATGGAAGAGATAGTAAATGAATATTTCTCATCAGTTTTTATTGTGGGGAAAGAATGAACTCTAGAGAATGTAGAGAAATAAACTTTGATGTTTTAAAACAGTTCATATTACAGAAGAGGATGTACAGGAGGTCTTAGAGAATATAAAAGTGGATAAATCTCCAGTACCTGATTTAACGTATCCCAGAACGTTGTGGGAAGTAAGGGAGGAAATTACGAGACCCCTTGCAGAAATATTTGTATCATCTATAACTACGGGTGAGGTGCCTGATGACTGGAGGGTGGCTAATGTTGTACCTTTGTTTAAGAAAGGTTGTAAGGAGAAACCAGGGAACTATCGACCTGTGAGTTTGACCACTTGAGGGTGACTTGTTGAAGGTGAGTATAAAAGATAGGATTTATGGACATTTAGAGAGGCAAAAATTGATTAAGAATAGTCAGTATAATTTAGTGTGAGGAAAGTTGTGTCTCACAAGCTTCATTGAATTTTTTGAGCAAGTTACCAAATAGGTGGTTGATAGCAGAGCAGTAGACGTTTATTTGGATTTTAGTAAAGCCTTTGGCAAGGTTCCACATGGTAGATTAATTAGTAAAGTTAGGTCACATGGGATTCAGGGTGAGCTTGCCAATTGGATGCATAATTGGCTTAAAGGCAGGAGACAGAATGTAATGGTGGAGGGTTGCTTTTTGGACTGGAAGCCTGTGACCAGCGGTGTTTGTAATTTATACAAATGATGGGATGAGAATATAGAAGGCATGGTTAGTAAATTTGCAATTGACACCAAAATTGGTGGCATTGTAGACTGTGAAGAGAATTATTTAAGATTACAAAGGGATCTTGATCAAATGGGTCAATAGGCTGAAAAATGGCAGGTGGAGTTCAATCTGGATAAATGCAAGATATTGCATTTTGGTACAACAAACAAGACTAGGGCTTATACAGTTACTGGCAGGGCATTGGTAGTGTTGTAAAACAGAGAGAGATGTAGGAGTGCAGGTACATAATTCTTTAAAGTTTGTGTCACATATACACAGGGTGGTTAAAAATGTATTTGGCACACTTGCCTTCATTGCTCAGTCCTTAGAGTAAAGGAGTTGGGAAGTCATGTTGAGGTTGTGCAGGACAATGGTGAGGCCTCTTCTGAAATACTGTGTCCCGTTCTAGTCGCTCAGTTACAGAAAGGATATTATCAATCTGAAGAGATTTACCAGGATGTTGCTGGGTATGGAAGGTTTGAGTTATAAAGAAAGACTGGACAAGCTAGGACTTCTTTCACTGGAGCATAGGAGGTTGAGAGGTGACCCGATAGAAATTTATAAAATAATGAGAGATATAGATAGAGTTGATCTTTTCTCTGAGGTGGGGAATTTGAAGATTAGGGGGCATATCTTGAAGTTGCGAGGAGAGAGATTTTAAAAAGGACATACATACATTTTTTTACACAAAGGGTGGTTCGCATGTGGAATGAACTTCCTAGGAAATGTTGGATGCGGGTACAGTTGCAACGTTTAAAAGATATTTGGATGGATACATGAATAGGAAAGGTTTGGAGGGATATGGGCCAGAAGTAAGCAGGTGGGACTAGTTTAGTTTGGGATTATGTTCTGCATGGACTGGTTGGACCAAAGGGTCTGTTTCTGTGCTGTATGACTCTTCGATTCTATGATCTGAGAGGGCAGATGGGGCCTCAGTTCAAGGTCCTTTCTGAAAGAAGGAACCCCAGACAATGCAGCACTCCCTCCGATCTACATGAGAGTATCATATACATTATGTGTTCACGACTCCAAAATTGGACCCAAAGCTATAACTTTCTGACTCAAAGGCAAGAGTGATACCTACTAAGCTACATCAGATTCCTGTGATCACGAGCTAATGTGTGCTGGTTTGAACAATTCTATTACACAGATCTGACATATATTCCTTGCGAACCACTGAACCTTTGTCATAATTTGATGCTTCTGTCCTACTGATGCTTAAAAGTTTGAAGCTTTCTGAGATATCCTTCAGTATTACGTATGCCATGTATTTAGTGGATGATTTAGATTAGATTAGATTCCCTACAGTGTGGAAACAGGCCCTTTGGCCCAACTAGTCCACACTAACCCTCCGAAGAACAACCCACCCAGATCCATCTCCCTCTGACTAATGCGTCTAATACTATGAGCAATTTAACATGGCCAATTCACCTGACCTGCACATCTTTGGACTGTGGGAGGAAACTGGAGCACCCTGAGGAAACCCATGCAGACACGGGGAGAGTGTGCAAACTCCACATAGACAGTCGCCCAAGGCTGGAATCGAACCTAGGACCCTGGCACCGTGAGGCAGCAGTGCTAACCACTGTGCCACCCCATTTATTTCAGACGTTCTCACTGGTTCATAATCTTGCTCACTTACCGTTACTGCCAGAATCCCACCAATAATACTTGGCAAGAATTATTTGGTTAGAAGCAGGGAAACATTTTTAACAAGTTCATTGGAAGGTCACCTATCCAGTAGAGGTTTAATTGGATTGGCCTGCTCGTATATGACAGAAGAGAATTGAAATTGGTTACTTATTGAAAACTTTTAATTGGAAGTTTGTACAAAGATGGTGCGTCTGTGGAACTCGCTAAGTTATATGTCCAATATGTAGGAAAAGGCAAAAACTGTTGTAACATGATTGTAACACAAAATATTTATTATGCTCTCACTGTGATGTTGCTGATGATACCTCACCCTCTTCACTGACATATTAAATACAGGTGTTTTTTTTTAAGGATGTTAACTGTACTACATTTTATTGGTTTGTTTATTAATCATGAAGCAGTCAGTCTTCTCAAGAACAAATCTGCCTCCTTGCCCATCAGTTGACCTTTCCCCTCAGTGTATATTGTCTGACTAGAATTATGTTTTCCTCTCTTTTTTTCCATTATTGTTAGTGCAGCTCATTCTTAGTATACTGCATAGAAACAGCAAATGATTATTAACTAGAGCTTCAGTTGATAATGATAGATCTGTACCTCCTATACCTAATTATGTAGCGCCTTTCCTCATTTAAGTTTCACTTTTCTGTGTTTAGGATCATGTTTTTTATTTGTTATTGGTTATCTCCGATTTCTAAGTAATCCAGTGTTGCCTATAGAGTTTGAGATGTGCATTCAACCCCAAAGGAAAGGGGATCCTTGGGCTAGTCATAGAACAGTCTTAGAATCTCTACAATGTGAAAGCAGACTATTTGGCCCATTGAGTCCACGCCGACCCTCAGAAGAGCATCCCAACCAGACCCACTCCCTACCTTGTAACCTTGCACTTGCATTGCTAATCCACCTAACTTTCACATCCTTGGATACTATGGGGAATTTGGCATGGCCAATCCATGTAACCTGCATATCTTTGAACTGTGGGAGGAAGCCAGAGCACCCAAAGGAAACCCACGCAGGCACGGGGAGAATGTGCAAACTCCATACTGAATCAAACCAGATCCCTGGCACTGTGAGTCAGCAATGCTAACTGCTAAGCCACAGTGGCACTCTATATTACAAGATAGGAGCAGGTGTACGTGCGTGTGGCTTAGCAGCTAATTTTTAACTCTACACTTAGTATATAATGTGGTTCCCTTTTCATAAATTAGGTGATAAAGTATAGTGGTCATTAGAGTGATTAAACTTCATCATCCAAAGTGAACCCTTGTGATTTTTATATTATAGAATATTCCAAGGACTTCCTCTAATGCACTCTGTGCAGATTTTGCTGGAGCAGGGTATCTTCGCTGGTTAGATTTTTTTTGAGCTGTAATTCATTAGAAATGTGAGCTGCTAATGGCACAGAGTGCGTAATGTGGCATATGGGATCTTAGTAAATGGCAGAACCGACACACACTCTCCTTAATCAATAAGATTCAAGGATTGGGAAAGAAATCCACTGAATTAGATTCAAGTTAAGCACAGAAAGGGAAACATTGGACTCGGTGAGAGACAAAAAAGGGCAGAAAGGAAAGTTTAAAAAATTGAATAATCAGTATAAAGAGTATCAATTAGACTAACTTCAACAATTTAGTTTCTGAAGTAAGGAAACCCCACAATTTCAGCACCAGAAAATTTGAATGCTATTTTAGGACCTTAAATTTCATTGTTAAAGGGTCCTTACACCATTAAATACTGACCCTAACCTGTGTTCCCTCTAGTTTTATTTTCTGCATGGATTTCTGAGATCTATGCACCACAGCAATTTACAGAACCAGAAGCCAGTACTATGGTCTGTGTCGGCATACCAATTGCACAGCCATGCAGCTTAAAGGGAGTATTGGCCCTAACTTTCTGGTGTGACCCGAATTTGCTTTTGCAGGAATTTCTGGAAACTCAAGCAACTCTGAAGACAAGCTGCTAATTTCACAAAGCCACCTTTCAGAGAAGTATAAATTGGCCAATAGTTGTGACAATTTGCCGCTCATATTGTCTCCCACCACAATATACTGTAACGTACACACCAATAAGTCACACACATTAACCAAGCAAACTCTGAACGACTATCACTACTACATTCTGTATGACTTCAGTGACAAAAACAAATCATTGCTTATCTCTCCATGCAATGATTGGTGGATGACTTTGAATATGAGCATTGTGTTGGGAAGGGAAGGCTGGTTAGAAGTGGGTTATTGATGGTGACTAATTACATGTAAGCAAAACTGTATAGATATGTCATGTTTTTTATTCTGGCTGTGCATGTTCATTTTGAGGTTAAGTACCCTAGCTGCTGACTTTGTCTCACTGGCATGTGGCATAGATCTTCAGTTATGCTGTCCTGATCTTGCTCTGTGCTTTCACACTGCTTGACCAGGGAGAAAAAAGGTTTTACAAGAAATAAAATGAGTGTAATAGCCTTGTAACTGGAACAGGCAATTCTCTGATGAGAAATAATGGGTGTTGTTTTTACTAGCGTAGTCGCTGCTGAAGGTAGAAATATGTATATTATTAATGTATAATTGAGACTTTCACTGTCCTAAAGTAATTTTATTTGAATACAAATACAGATTTATATACTTGTGAAAAGCGTTTATATTCCACCTCAAGATAATTTACTGCAAAAACTGGCTACAAGTATTTTGGCTTCCGCTTATCAGGAAGTTAGAGTTGCTTTTCATTATTGTGAATAAAACAGGCACAAATGTCATAACAAATTGTCTCAGGGGAGTGAAGGGTCTTGCGTTTCTTTACTGATGTTTGAGTGTGGTGTCAGTCATGTACGCATTGCACTCTGACCTTTTAGAGTGAGTTAATGGCCATTTCATTATAACGGACTGATAAGCACCATAAACCAGCTGCTGGCAGATGAAGCCGGCACCCAACAACTGACTGAAACGTAGGCTAGAAAGAGTGCGGAGGTGATCATGGCAGTCTGAGGGTCATACCTGATAACAAGATGAATATGATGTGACTTCCAGGCAAGCCATTGTTCAGTTCTGGCTCGGAAGCCAGTTTTATGGAGATACTGGCTGATGGCTAGAAACGTTATTCACAAATAGTGTCTCTTCTATTTGAGTAGCTAGAGAGGTGGCATTGAGTAAGTTAATGTCCTTTTAATCCTGACAGTGCCTTCATATCACAGCTATGCCTTTTCTCTTATTACAACTGTTTTCCACTACTTTGTTCCTGTTCGCCCTACATACACAGAAATGTGGGGAATGTCAGCAGAGCAACAACAACTAGAAAACAGTTGTTTCTATTAGTACCTACCCTCAGAAAAACACAGGAAATACAACAAAGTTTTAAGTACTTCTATTGCTAACTGCTCCATATTCTCATTGCTTTGCCACTGTTTCTCTATCTTTGTGTTTTTTTCCTTCTGTCGTTCCCCCCCTTCTCCCCTTAGTGCCATTTCCTCCGTTATCCTGGTGGTGTTGGCTTATTGAAAATAAACTTGAACATGAAGCTGCCTAGTAGGCACTGGGGAGTTGACCAACAGTTACATCATTTTTAAAAATTCTACCCTACATGTTATGCTAGGTCATGTGGGCGGCACGGTGGCACAGTGGTTAGCACTGCTGCCTCGCAGCGCCAGAGACCCGGGTTCATTTCCCGACTCAGGCGACTGACTGTGTGGAGTTTGCACGTTCTCCCCATGTCTGCGTGGGTTTCCTCCGGGGGCTCCGGTTTCCTCCCACAGTCCAAAGATGTGCAAGTCAGGTGAATTGGCCATGCTAAATTGCCCGTAGTGTTAGGTAAAGGGGTAAATGTAGGGGTATGGGTGGGTTACGCTTTGGCGGGTCGGTGTGGACTTGTTGGGCCGAAGGGCCTGTTTCCACACTGTAAGTAATCTAATCTAATCTAATCTATATGTCCAAGCAAATTATTAGTATCTTTTTATAGCAAAGTACTACTATTTTATTAGATATGGAGTTTGTGACGGTCTGGGAATTTAATGCTTATATGTGCAGTAGAGGAGCTTCATCATAGCTGACAACACTATAATATATTGTAACATGTGAAGAAACAGTAACATTGCTTTGACAGCATACAGAGATACAAGCCTTCAGCTCCAACTTATATCGGCATCATACTGACATGTCACAGTACCACACATTGCAATTGCGAAAACTTCTAATGCTGTTCAGTTCAGTGGAATATGTGGCCTTTCCTCCCATAGAACCAGCTACTGTAAGAGAAAGGGTGAGGTGTCACATCAGAACAATTTTTCTAGATTAATTAAAATATTTTCCTTCACACTTATGGCTGTTAGCTTTGGGCAATGAAGTCTTAACCTAATCCCAATGGAGGAGAGTCAATTGGCCAAACTATGATCCAAATCTATTAATTGCCCAATCAACTCTGATTCTACCAAGTCACAAACATAGGTAAGGAAGATGGACCATGCTGGTATAATGGAGTGGGCCAGAATAGCTCTTCCTTCCGATGGTGCCGAACACTTCCACTATACTTTAAAATCTTGAAACTCCTACATCCTTGCAGGTCACTATACCTTATGCTGCTGCTTAACACAACCCTGTTATCACCAGTATTCTCATTGATTAGTCTTATGCTTCACAAATTCGATTTGGTCATGTTGATGGAATAATGTAGAAAACAACTTCTTCATATGACTGTTGCCCATATTATAAATAGATAGCCCAGAAAGTTTCCTGCTCTCAGAGGTGCTGTGTTTCAGATGTGATGTTAAACTGAGAGCCACTCAGGTAAGTATAAAAGTTCCCAGGGAACAGTTTCACAGAAGCATAGGGAAATTCTCCTTGGCCAGTATTTTATCCCTAAACAACCAACACTCAAACCAATAATCTGGCCATTTTCACACTGGTGTTTGTGGGAACTTGCTGTGCGCAAATTGGCTGCCATGTTTATCCCCATTACAATGACTGCACTTCTGAAAGTAGTGAATTGCCTGCAAAGATTTTTGGGACAGCTAAGGCCCCAAAAATAGCCACATAAATCAAAGTTGTTTTAAAAATCACAGACATGGAGGAAGCATTTGCACTCCAGGAACTGAAGTTAAGATTAAAGTTTTTACTCAACATTCTGAACAAATAAGTTGTTTGTTGCACTGCTGTTGAAGCTCTGAATTCTGGAGTACTCTGTTAACTGAAGAGAGGTCAAGAGCAACATGAGCTGACTCTTATTGAACTAATTCTGCTCAAAAGACGGACATACTGTTTAGCATTGAGTATGCCCACTTGCCAGAGAATATGCTCCTTATTTTTAAACTGTGTACCATAGGTCCAGTCTCTCCCTTAATGTGAACATCTCTGTTTCCAACTAGTCAAGTCCCCACAGAATCATACACATTTCATTGAGATCACCTCCCATTCATCTAAATGCATTCATGCTGGCCCAATCTATTCATCATTTCCCCACTCCAGGAAACAATGCAGTAAACTATCTCTGAATTGCTTCCAATATACAGGATTTATAAAAAAAGCCATAGCATAGAAACAGGCAACTGAACCCCTCAAATCTCTGCCAGTGTTTTCTCCATGAATGACCTATTTGAATCCCCTTTCCTGCTCAACTTCAACTATTCCAAAATTTATCTTCAAATAACTACCTAATTCCCTTCCAAAAGAATTGAGGGACTTCTCTCGCACTTCACCCCAGAGGCGTTCTCCATAAAAACTCCCACCTCATTCCAAAGGCATATCTTTTCTCCACCAATTCTTTTTGTGATAATTTAAAATTTCTGGACTCTAATTATCATAGGAATTTGGAAAATAGGAACAAGTAGAGGCCATTGTGCCCTTCAAGCTTGTGCCACCATTCAATATGGTCATGGCCAATCATCCAACTCAGTACCCTGTTCCCACTTTCCCCCCATATTCTTTGATTCCTTTAGCCCTATGAACTATAACTAACTATAACGCTATGAAGTCATCAATGTTTTGGCCTCAACTGCTTTCTGTGGCAGAGAATTCCATCGGCTCATAGCTCTCTATGTGAAGAAATCTCATCTCAGTCCTAAATGGTCGACCCCATATCCTTAAACTGTGACCACTGGTTCTGGATCCCAGCTCATCAGGAACATCCTTCCATATATTTCCTCTATCTAGTTCTGTTAGAAGTTATAACTTTCTGGAATCCCTTTCATTCTTCAAAACGCTAGTGATTCCTGGGAAGGTGGGACTGACATATGAAGAGAGACTGGATTAGTTAGGACTCTGAGTGGTAGACTTTTGTTGCATTTCCTCCATTGCCAGCGCATCCATCCTTAAAAAGAAGACTAAAATTGCACACAGTATTCCAGTTATGATCTCACCAAGGCCCTGTCAATTGCAGCAAGACACCCCTGCTCCTATATTTAAATATTCTCGTTATGAAGGCCATTTGCTTCTTCATTGCTATTAAATCATCTCAGTGATCTGCTGGAAAAAATCTACCTCCATCTCGATTACCTTTTCACTACTGCTCATTTTCGTCAGGATCTCCTACAGGTTACTATATTTTTCCAATATGGTCAATAGAACCCCACTGTCAGATTTATTTTTTGCTCCAGTTATGTCTTGTCCCAGAAAGCAATTATGGGACTATCTGCTGTATTTTACTCAACTTCCCTTAATGATGTTCCCCAGAATACTCCAACTAGGTCTAGTACAAACCTCCTTTTCTTTATAACTTGTGCCACTAACTAGAAAATGTAAGAATTCTACATGTTATAATATAGTACTTAAGACACAGAGATGGACTATTCAGTCCAGTAGGTCGGTGTTCGTGTTTCAATCTCTCATAAGCCTCTTCAAACTTCATCTTACCCTGTATTTCTCCATCATGTTTGTGCAGGTTCAATTTAATTCTATCTAGACAATAATTTAATCAATTACTTGATATGTTCCACATTTTAGCAACCCTCTAGGTAAAGGTTTTTTTCCCCAAAAACCCTGTTATATTTATAAATCTCATCTTTGAATCTACTTTCTATTCAAAGTTTGTGAAAAGATTTGTAGCTCGGGTGCTCGTTGTTGTGGTTCTGTTCGCTGAGCTGGGAATTTGTGTTTCAGACGTTTCGTCCCCTGTCTAGGTGACATCCTCAGTGCTTGGGAGCCTCCTGTGAAGTGCTTCTGTGATGTTACCTCCGGCATTTATAGTGATTCGTATCTGCCGCTTCTGGTTGACAACTGGAAGCGGCAGATACAAATCACTATAAATGCTGGAGGAAACATCACAGAAGCGCTTCACAGGAGGCTCCCAAGCACTGAGGATGTCACCTAGACAGGGGACGAAACGTCTGCAACACAAATTCCCAGTTCGGCGAACAGAACCACAACTACTTTCTATTCCGCTTTCCTAGCTATGGTAACTTCTACGAGTATAAAATAAAAGCAAAACACTGTGAATGCTGGGAAATGTAACAAAAATAAGAAACACTTGAGAAAGTCAGCAGGTCTGACAGCATCTGTGAAGAAAGAAATAATGTTAATATTTTATCCAAAGAAGAGCCATATTGAACTCAAAAGGTTAACTCAGTTTCTCTGCCAAACCTGATGAGTTTTTCCTGTGATTTCTATTTAAGTTATGTCATCCTCTTTATGTGTACCCTATCGAACCCCTTCATTATTATAAGAGCTTCTCCCTCTATGTTCTGTTAACATTTTCACAGCAGTATCTACTAGCATCGTAAAGCCAGCAAATTGCCAACACAGCATTTTTTTTCCATTAATGTTAAAGTATGTCTTATCCTTTTCCACATCCATCTCTTCTTTGTCCCTCCACTCCAGAATGTACTATTCATGCTGATGTGTGATTTCTATGGACTTCAGCTACCTCCTTGGATGAAATGTCTGGGCTTCTTATTTGAGCTTAGTAAGTGAGTCAAGGAGCGCTGAGCACTGCTGGGTGCTCTCAGATGAAAGCAACATGTGCAATTTTGTTCAGGGCTCATTGGAATCCTAATCCAGATGCGTTGAATCTTAACTGTAGCACTCCCTTTTTAATGGGTCATGGATTGAACCAAGTATAAGCCAGTGTTGCACCAGTCCAACTATTAACCCAGTGATCAGAAGTCAACTGTATAATTTTGATCAATGAGATTGTGGCGTTTGATTATACCTAGTTGTTCTGACCACAGACTCAGCATTGGCATTGGCAATCAAGTCTAAAAATAGTTCAGGAACAGGTTTCTTGAATAGCTAGAATCTGACTCTCATCCAGCACACAATTGATCAAAACCACGAGAGTAAGATACTGATCTGTTGTGTGCAGTAGTGCATATAAATGATATATTTGTGAGCCTGAGTCCCTCCTGCTATAGGTTTTGTGATCAACCCCACCACCACCACCCCAGGATTATTTGTTTGTTTGGGGTGCAGAGGGGGTGATGTTTAGTCGCTGTGCAGGCGTACTCCTGGTCTACTGCAAATTAAAATCCATTTGCAAACAGCAGAGTGCTCCCCTGTGTAGGTACCAATCGTAGTTGATGCGAATGGGTCGGCACATCATTAGCCGCCTGCTGTCATTTAACCCTTTCTAGTCCTTTGCTCAGCTGCTGGAGAAACAAAGAGCAAGAAAAATGAAGGTGCAGTCAGCCAGCTTGGAATTGCAGGAGGAGATTAATGCACTGAATGAAATCTCTACATAACTATACACAGAAACTGAATGTTAGAATTCTTCTTAGAATTCAGCCTGGGTTTCTTATACACAAGACATTTGCATTTCTGTAGCATCCTCATTGTAATAAGATATTCCAAGGTGCCTGGCAGGAATATAAATCAGATGTAAATTTATATCAAGCCATATATTTAGGCATTAGGTTACCAAAATTTTACATCAATAAATTAGGTTTTACAGAATGTCTTAAAGGAGGAGAACGATAACTCAGGGGCTGGTAGGGCTAGACAAGCTGTTGTAGGCCAATTAGCACGTTCGGAGTAATGGTTCAAGCTTTAGTCAGCTGATCTTAGTGAAAATCACAATGATGACAGTGAAATCAGTATCACTACTGCTGATAGAGACTCCACATTGGTTTCCGATTCTCATCCAGAAACTAGTGAATTTTATGTTTCTGGCATCAAGTAAAAACAGGATATGGATTGTGCACAATGCATGTGGTTCATTAAAACAGTTCCTGCAAAAGCAAATAGGCACATGGACAGTATGAGCAGAGCAATTTGTGCTGGGAACTGCAATCAGCAAAAAAATAGAGAAGAGAATGAGGGAAATGTGCACATCAACCTGTGATTTGATCAGTAGCATACTTTGTAGAAAAGCTATAAAAGCATCATACTTGTAACAAAGCTGGCAGCTTCTTTCAGTTTTGTAAAGGTAATTAATATCAATAAATTGTAATTTAATTCACTAATTCTTTCTTTAGGTTCTTTCTATAACCCTGCTTTCTCTCAATGCACTTCAATGTTTTTTTCACCTGTTCTACACACACAAAAACATGAATTCACTTCCAAGTCTGCTGAGAAGTTTAGAGCGAATTGGATAAAATGGCCACTGTTAAATGTTCACATTTAAAGCTGAGATCTAATTAATCACGTTGAGGAAACCAGTGAACTGCGTGAGTGGATTTGTTGCAGTGTTCTTAATCAGTGTGTGGTAAATAATCCATAAATCTGATTTGGTTTCCTGTCTGCATCCCGATTTGCAATGAAGTCTCTCCACAAGGAAATAAAATGTTCCAATATTAGAGCTACATATTCTTCTCTGGAAGGACTTCTGTCTGAAGAGAATGGAAAAGCTGAGAAATTTGAGGAAAAATTTAGCAGGCGTATTCAAAATTATAAGAGATTTTGGAATGTACAGTGGCACACTGCTGACAAGAGGGTTGGTAAAGAGAAGATAAAGATTTCTGATAATTGGAGCCCAGGACAGAAGGTAGGGGACAGATGTTTTGTTTGTTCTTAGGACATCACCATCACTGGCTCAGCCAGCACTTATTGCCCATCCCTAATTGCCTTTGAGAAGTTGGTGGTGAGCTGCATCCCTGAACTGTTTTGAAGAATTGTTAAGTTATAGCAAGATGGCAATAATGGAAGCTTCCTTTGGAATTTTGAAGTGGAGTAAGATTTCCAGCTGGCTGTGCTTGATTTGGATCAAACTGAATTGATTTAGGTCACTGTGGGCCTCCCATTCCACCAAACCACAAACCAATTTAGATGCAGAGACAGATAATTCTGTGCTGTTCTGGGAATGTTTCAGCTCAAGGCCAAAGGTCTTGGAATATGACATTTCAAACACATTTGAGAAGCCTGAGTAAATGTGATGTTCAATGTCAAAGAATTTAATGGCAACAGGCTGTACAAACCACGAGGTTCACTCAACCAGTCAGAGTTGTTGCATACTCCGGCCACTTCCATGTCTGTCTGCTGTATATTCTCTCCATCTCCCTGTGGATCACAGGACTATCAGCGACTATGTTGTTCTACAGCATTTGTTTTCCCCCAGGGAGACCAAATCTGGTTGTGATTGCATCTATGTTATCAACAGGAGGCACTCTATATTTGGCTACCTCTTCTATTGGCATTACAAATTATTAGATCAAATACTTGGCACTTTGACATCTGTCTCTTTCCGTCTCTAAGTTTCTGTGTCTTTGTTTGTATATCTCCTATCTCCCTCTTATCCTTTTCATTTCATTTTCCTCTCCTAAAGGTCCTCAGCTTAATATTTTTATCCGTGCAAGAAGAGTATTACAGGCAACCCAACAGATGTTTGGATAAGCTTGAGAAATCTTTTGCCAATATTATTAAATATCAGTTAATATTCCCCAAACTGTCTCTTGCCCTGTAAAATTAATAAATTTATACTGTCTGTAATGGTTTTTCTTCATCACAGTGCTTGTATTTGCATAGAGTGGACTGTTCCAAAGTACTTTGTTGGAAAAACTGCAAGCCATAGAGTAAAACATTAGAACAGTGTTTGGTCAAAGAGGTAGGTTCTAAGAAGTATCTTAAAGAGAAAAAAGAGCTTAGAATCTTCACCGGTGAAAGCCAGGTCAACCAATTGTAGGGCAATTAAAATCAAATGTGCAAGAGGCCAAATTGAAGGAAGTGCTAGAGGATGTTACTACAATGGCAAAGGGCAAGGACAGTGGAAAGGAAGAGCATAGAATGATTTGAAACCAAGTTTGAGAATATTACTGCAAGGTGGTGTATTTGAAAGGAAACAGTTATATAGTTGGGATAATTCTTACAGACAGAACAGAGGTTTTCCACAAAGCATTCACTCAGTGTAGAACACACCACATTGTGAGCAGCTAATTCAGTAGACTAAATTTGAAAGACTTACAAACAGATCACTGTTTCACTTGGAAGGTGTATTTGGAGCCTTTGACAATAAGGAAGGAAAAGGACAACTGTTTCACTTCCATTATTGTGTGGGAAGTGCATAGATGAGGGGGTTGAAGAGGTGTTACAGTGATCCAGAGTGGACTAGGCTGTTGACAGAGGGAATTGGCAGATATGATATATTGCTAGAGATCACAGAAATGGTGGCCCTTTGAATTCAGAGGCTGTGGGTGTTGAAAGTAAGGGCAAGGGATACTCTATCATTGTTCTGAGAGGGAAGGCAAAAGAGTGAGGGTAGAAATGCAAGAGATAGGTCAGGCACAGCTGTGGACCTGTCAAACAGAGTTGCTGAGGGTTGAGGAAACTGTGCAAGATGATTCTGTCGGAATCAATATAATGAAGACCGAGAAACTGGGAGAGTGGAATGGAGTCCATACAAGAAGATGTTGTGAGAAGGTGTAAAGGAGATAACTGGGAGTCAGTAGGTTTGTAATGGATATTGATTAGATTAGATTAGATTAGATTACTTACAATGTGGAAACAGGCCCTTCGGCCCAATATTTATTAATATTGGTGGGCAACTTATATCTAGAAATGGAAACTGAAGTCATGGAAGTAAAGGGAAGAGTCAGAAGTGGACAAAATACATGTGAAGATGGGTGAAAATTGAAAGCAGAGCTGAATTCCAGACAAGAGCAGAAAGCTGCACCAAAGATATCAGGCATAACTGAGATCCATGCAAAGGGAGATACATAGCTTTTACTTGGAGAAAGTGACATGAAAAAGCAAGAATTGTTCAACATGGGAATGAGTTCGGCCCTGCTGTGGAGAGTGATAGTGGATGGGGATTTTTCACGCCTGCTTTTGAGGAAAAAGCAGAGAGCCTTTAGATCATCCTGATGGAGTATGAATGTGTAGAGGAATTGCACGGTTCCTGGTGAAGAGAGAGCTAGAAGCAGGAAACTGAAAATATAGAACCAACATAAAACATCAGAAGGATCCCAAATTTAAGTGGGAAAAGATTGAACGAGGTGAGGAAAAAAATACCCATCAAGATGGGAAGGAGTAAGTTCAGGTTGGACAGGAACAGCCTGAAACAATGAGGCTCTCGGCAATCTAGTTAGTGAATTTTGGGAAGGAGGTGAAGAAGTGGACAGTATGGGCTTGGGGCCTATAAGTGAGAAGCTATGGAGAGAGATCTCCAGAGGTGAGATTAATGACAGTATCGGAAACAGCAGCTTGATGTTGAGGTTTTTTTAGTGCAAGATGGTATATTAAAATAGCCAATGACTGGAAGGTAACATTTCTATACGAAGCCTGCTGCTGTGCTCCAACAAAACCGGTACCAGCTGGAGGCACAGTATCTTGTTTTCCACTTGAGCATTTTATAGCCTTCAGGACTCGACACTGAATTCAACAGCTTGAATGCAAGAATACTACTGTCCTTCATTTTAAGTCCTGACCCCATCTTGTTGGGCTTGCATGAGTCTGCTCTCAGCAGAGCTGACCTATTATCGTTGTGAGGATGGGTCACCAGACCTGAAACATTAACAGTGATTTCTCATTATGGACACTGTCAGACCTGCTGAGCTGTTCTAGTAATTTCTGTTTTTATTTCTGACCTGTTATCTGCTAATAACCTGTCATTAACCCCTATTCTGCATCAAAAACTCTACTATCATTTGCACTGCATTTGCCTTTTCCTCTGGAGATTTTTGCCACCTGTTCTATTTGCTCTTTATTAGAAGCATAAAAATAATTCTCTAACTCTCTTCAGTTCCAAAGAGTTACATTGGACTCAAAACATTAACTCCATTTCTGTCTCAACAGATGCTGCCAGACCTATTGAGTTTCTCCAGCACCTCATTTGAGAATATTAACATTGTAAAATTGTTGGGGAACCAGGAGCCAGTATAGGTATTAATCCAAAGCAGTGATGAATGAAGTGTTGGTTGTTGTTGGTTGGAGTGGATTCGTTGTTGGTTACGATATGGCAGTAGAGTTATAGATAAGCCTGAACTTGACAGAGGATAAAGGCTCAGCCTATCTCTACTATTCCATCTACTCCCCCATTGAGCATTATGCATCGTTTCAGAAGTGTATCAGTACAACAGCATCTGAGAGAACAAGGTGCACAATATACAAGGCAATTCTTCCATTAAGGCACTTAGCTCATTTTCTTTCCAACCTCAGGTAATGTGACTCCTACAGGCTCAGCTACACAGATGGCAAGTGGCATCAGCCTGGTCTCCTTCAACAGCCGTCCTGAGGGCATGCACCAACGCTCATACTCCGTGTCCAGTGCTGACCAGTGGAGTGAAGCCACGGTCATCGCCAACTCTGGCATCAGTAGTGGTAAGTCACACAATATGGTTTAGAAGACACAGGAAATGCTGGAGAAAGTTAACAGGTCTGTCAGCATGTATAGGAGAGAGAAACCGTTCAGAAACTAAATAAGTCCTAATCTTCCTCACAATGGCCGAGTGTTTGAGAAATGGCGTACTGTCTCATAATATGCCTTCACCTTGTTATCATATCCATTTAGTATGCTGCCACAAGTGCAGAGGAGGAAACACATTCATGACCTTGTTTATTTCTGTGGATATGATTTATTCAATAAAGCTCACACATCAAACACTCTGGAACTTGATTGAGATAATAAAATCCTCAGTTTGTGATCAGCTTTGCCAATTAAAGAATAGTTTATTGCAAAATATAAGAAGCAAATTGTCATTGTTGTTGTAAATCTGTCCTCTCTTGACAAGAAATTTAATTTTAAAATTTATTCTTCAAACTTTAGATTCATCGTGTCCTCTGTGGCTCAGCAGTTAGCAAACTCACCTTTGCCCCAAGGCTATGGTTTCAAAACTCTCTCCACTAACTTGAGTACAAAATTCAGGCTGACGTGCCCACACTGAGGAAGTGCTGCACTGTCAGAGATGCTGCCTTTTAGATAAGGCATGAAGCAGAGATTCTATCTGCTCTCTCACTTGGACATAAAAAGTCCAATGGTGCTATTCAAGGAGAACAAGGGAGTTCCCTTGGTTTCCAAACCAATATTTAACCCTCAGTCAACACAGAAACAGACTATTTTGTCATTATCACGTGTCTTAATGTGGTGAAAATTGACTACATTATTTATTAAATACTACAGTTATTGGCTCTATGCATTGCAAAGTCCTGAGATGATGAAAACTGTCTCCCTACCTCCCCCACCTTCACTGCCTTCCCTTCTTTAACATTAGACATGTCTTCTGTGCAGTACCATCGTGTCATTTCTCACACCAGTCATCCCAGGCTTTGTGAATTAAAATAATAATAATTTGACCTGCTCAGTTAAAATTATCCTAACATCTTTCCCATGAGTTCTTTATGTATTTAAGAGGGAGAGAAGGAATAAATCTCAGCTGAAAGCGAACCAGATCCGAGAGAGCAAAGACCATTGTTTGCTTTTGCCTCCTCCTTGAACCGTTTCAAATGCGTATATAACTGTCCTTCATGCCCTTAACCCCCAACTCTTCGAGCATCTTGCCTAAGCTCTTCTAGCATCTTGCCTAAACTGTGTATCCGTGAGTCTAATGAACATTAACAGAGTAATCATATTGGCCTAATAGCATTAACAACTTGATGAAGTTACATATTCCATTACAGCATGCTTTACAAGCTGGACAATTACATATCCGCAGTTACCTGGGTGAAATGTGGTTTGCAGTTTTCCATTTATTTAGAGAATTGAGATTTATTGATGTGGAAAAGAAAAACATCCATCATTATATGTACCAGCTGTCACTGTCAGTTTTTATCATTGGTGTTTTCACAGCAATGTATTTTTAATTATAATTTAATTACTGCATCTTCTCAGAAAGTAACTGCTTACTATGTTATTTTTACAATCAATGCATTTTTATTTCTGTTTCATTTGGGTGTGTTTTTATTCATGCAAATTGAAATACTGGGCCAGATCTTCCGATGGCAATAGCAGTGAAGATTGGAGCATTCATAGTTGTCGCACGCTGAGACCTTTTGTGATGTCCTGACTGTACGTACATGATAGCCTCCCTGGGAATTTAACCTTGTGATGGATAGATCTGTATTACCCAGGCCCCTCCAAAAATACCTTGGCACCTCTATATTGTCCCAGGTCAAGGGCTAACAGTGGAGGCCATTCCAACAGCACCCACCACAAACTTCCAAACTGCATCTCCACTCCCTTTGTCTACACCCTACTGCCCAATACCCTACACCAACTCAGTAGCACACCCATCCCTTTCGACTGCACTCCCTATTACCCTATCTGCTGAGTCCCCACTCAAACCCCCCTGTGCTTTCAACCTCTCCATTCACTCACACACTCCTTCTTCCCCAGTCAACACACCCTCAATCACTCCC
>NC_057716.1:22831622-22850308 GCF_004010195.1 Chiloscyllium plagiosum | reverse complement strand
CCTCGCTCAATTCCCCCACCTCCCCCACCATCCCCTCAGCCCTCCATCGCCCCTCCCCCCTTACTAATCCCACTGAAACTTTTGAGACTTTTAAACATTTCCTTAACACTGCAGCTGATTTAGTTGAAAGGGAGTCTGTCCTCTGCCCTTTTCCTCTTCAGCATTGTTCCCTGAGCTTGGTCGCAATGAGAGATTGCTGCAGCAGCCAGTGCGGGAGACCAGCTGCAAGGACAGTAAAAGGTAAGGCCATATATGTCCTTGTGGTTGGCAGCACTTGGCCCATCACATCACTAACCAGGAAATCTGGCCCACTTCTTCCACTTAAGTTTTGCTGCTTCAATTTAAGCATATTGTATAGAGTGAAGTTTACTGTACTCTGTCTCATCATCATCCTAAGGACAAGAACCATACAGGGTTCAGTACATCATAAAACTCTTTCTGCACTATCCCAACAAGCACACCCTGGTACAGCATGAGGTTGGACGCAACCATCTCTCTTCCACCTCATCTTGTTTCATTTAGATGGTTTTCACTAGAACTCTGAAAAGGACAAACTACTGAATTCTGGTGACATTTCGGTTCTCAAACATGTCCAGCCTTATGTAGTTATTGTTGTTTTGTGATAAAGCTTATGCTGTCTTGAGTGGATTTGTCATTCACGATGGTCTGACTCTTAGGACTCAAGTGACTACAACAATTAAAGGAAGGGAATGAGTTTACAGCCATATCAATGCAAATACTGTATAAAGCCATTCCTTTAAGAGCTTTACACAATTGACTACACAGTAGTAATCTATCCAAGGTGGGTGTGGGAGTGCAAATCTTTCAGGAATACAAAATGAACCTCTGTAACTTGCTTTTATGTAACGTCTTGAACACAGTACCACCTCCAAAGACATTTCATTGAAGTACAATTAAACAAAATTAAAAACTGAAATGCACCAAGGTGACTGATAGGATTTAAGGTTGGCGTTGAAGATGGAAATAGAGGTGAAAATGCTTAGCAATGTTATAACTCACACAGCATTTCCTGTGAAATTCCAAATGTTTCTAAGCATTACTTGTAAAAGAAGGATTCATGAGGTGAGAATCCATGTGGAAGATGGGGGTGGGGGAATGAAATGGAGAATAGAAAGTCGTATGTGCCTTCATGCCTTATTCGTTCCAATAATTAAGGACTGGTGAGTGTATTACTAATACTGGGCGAGACTTCTCTAGCTTTGTATCAAACTGAAAGAGAAATTATGTATTGATGTTGCCTACACCTTAATTTGGGTTTAATTGAAAAGAATGTGCAGGAAAGTCAGTAATATGTTCCTAAAGGAAATGCATTTATCAGTCATTGGAAATGTCAGCAGCTTAAAAAATATACATTTGTGTTACTGAATTATTGAACACAGATCAAGCTCAATGACTGCAGATGAATTTAAATTCTGGTAGTTACAAAGCAACTGTAACCAATTTAATTTGTTCATGATGCAAGAACCCATGGAGATTGCAGGCAATCTTTAAAAGAAAGCGGTGTTTATACTGTTTGCAGAATGCCTTTACAGTGCAGTGCAGGACCAGAATTATACAGTCAGCTTTTTTGTTACTATTACCTACTGAAGCAAATGGAAATGTAAGTCTATGCTGGACCTGGTATCTGATTGTTGGGCACAATATCATCGTTTGCTAAACTTAATGGACTGTCTCAGTCTTTCCCTGAGCACTAGGAGTATGAAATTATCTTCACAAATTTCCCCAGGTGGTCCAATTTGTAGGACCACACAAACTGGATTTTACGCTAAATATTTAGACAAAGCAAAAATAATCTCTTAATATTCCATTTAATCAGCCCAGTCAGCATTACTTGGCTAAGTTAGCAGCCAAGTTAAAATTAATTGATGAGGCCTTTGAGAAGTAGGATTGACAGTCAAATATAAGCTCAATAATATGTAAATACTCTACTTAAAAGATCAGGCTGAGGTAAACAAAAGGAAGGGATGTTATACCTTGAAACCATAAAGTGATCAAGATTTTCATTTTTACAAGGTCGATTCTTAACAGTGTAGTATTTGCTTCTCCCTTTTTGATACTGTTGGCATCTTGGTTTTGTGCTGGTAATCGATGTCCCCAGTAATCAGTGAGATGATTTCGAGGTGGGAACTTAAGCATTTAGCAGCACTAACAGCTACTAGCAGGGGAAATGTTTCTCAGATCTCATGGCAGCCTGACACAGTTTTAAAAAATACTGTGTCTTCATTAGTGTCTGGGAGCCTTTGAGTAGTTCCCAGATTTAGTCGACATTTTGTATGCTGGGGATTTTTACTGTCCTTATTAAGCAGCTATTGGGGATCCCTTGGGTCTTGGCCATTTAGAGAGGTGCCTTGTATCATTAGGTACATTGCACTATAGGAAGCAGAACAGGGGAGTAAGAGGTGCGAGTTAAACTATGAGAAAATGGGGCCAAGAGCTAAGCTCCTGCCTCCAGTAACTGCTGGAGTAGATTTATCACAAGTCGCTTCGATCCAAGGCTCAGGCTCTGATACACGCACAACTGTTTATCATACTAATGGTGTCACACAGACTGAGCGCATCAACTTATAACAATTTCCAAAAGAGATTTTGCTTCGTCCCTAAGTGAATAAGCAGTTTGATTTCATCGTGCGGTGTTTAACAACTACAGCCAGTGATACTTGTCTGTTGATTTTCCTGCACCCATTATGGTTATAGTCACATTTAGTCTTTAATGATCTGGATGAAGCAGTAATGATGGATTATTCTTGTGTGGCAAGGCTGAGGGAGATTGAGTTTAATCTTCAGTTATTATTTCCAGTGTCTGATAGTACCGAATGCAGTAAATTGTGCTTGTAGGACTGTAGTCACTGGTAAATTTCAGCCCTCTTTATCTCTTTCATGAATGCATTTAAAGGGGAAGCCAGACAAATACAAAAGGGAGAAAGGCCGAGCTATTATGTTGATGTTTGCTGAAGTAGCATGAGAGGAGGCTTTTATGGAGCATACTATTGGACTGTTTTAACTGCTTTAAACTTTGTAACTCATTCCAAGGGAGACTATGAATTGAGGTCACAGTAATATTCAAACCTCAATTTTCAATTGTTTCCATACCATTGTATTTTAGAATTGAGACTTCATGATATGTTTCCATCAGGATGTTCCAGTAGATTCAACTCAAGCTGCTTCTAGCTGAATGCGTTGATTTGCGCATTCACCATGATTCTAGCACAAGGCACACAGTACAACTCACCTTGGCAGAAGGGGTTGAGCATGGTGTGAGTGGGGTAGGTTATTGCATTCTGGGGTTCTCAATCTTCCTCAGCTTGCTTGTAGACTCCAGGATTTAGTGACTAACCTCCAGGACTGTGAACAATCTTAAGAGAAAAATCAGAAGAATGTTTTAAAAAGTTGGGGGATAGGGTAAACAAATCTCTTTTTGACCAGTTGTCAAGGATTATGCAACCTGTATGATAGAGATACGTTTGGCTTTTTGATTGGCTGTTGGGAAGGCTGTGGGGCTCCCTGAGTGTTGGGATGTTGGTTGACCACTGTCTGGAGTGTGGGGTTGGGGCAATTGGAGGCAAAAGATCAGGTGATGGCATCTCCAGGAGCGTGACCAATAATGAGTTTGCCAACCTCACTATATCTCTTTCGATGTCCAATTTCCAGTTCTTACATACAGGTCGTTCTGCTAGAACACACGTTTTGTCAACGCAATTTGGCTATAAACCAATTGACGATTGTGGGTGTTGTTTTGAATGGGTATAGTGCTTTTATATTAGCAATTTCCTGCAGAATGATTTTCTTTAGTGGTTTTCCACAGCGTGATTTTCTATAGCACAAGGTTGCAGAGGAACACAGCCTTCGTGTTATAGTAGAACAATCTGTTAATAGCTTATGTATGGTGTGATGTAAGCTGTGGGATTCATAGGTATGATGTCTCATGTTATTTGGAATGTGTTTGGATCTGGTGTTTGAGTTGGTAACTGATGGGTTTTTCTGTGTGTCTGAAGTTAACTGCTAACTTGTATTTATGCAATCCTGGTGATTTTTAATTTAAAAAAAACGCTGTTGAAGCCTGGCTGTGCAGTGAATGGATCTGTCCACTAATGGAATCTGCATATTTTTGATTTGTTTGCAATCCAGCATGGCTTGTTTGTTAGATTCTGGAATTTTTTTATATACTTAAGGGAAACCCACATAACTGTAAGACATTTAGCTCAATTGGCTAGACGACTGGTTTGTGATGTAGAATGACAACAATAGTATGGGTTCAATTCCCATGCCATCTGAGATTACTATGCAGATCCCAGTTTCTTAATTTTGCCCCTCACCTGAGGCATGGTGACTGTCAGGTCAAATCACCCCTGGTTGTATCTCAAATGAGAGAGCAGCCTCTGGGACTTGGACAACTTGACTTTTGACTAGTCAATTGTTGTTTGGTTTTGTTTCAATTTATAAAGGTGTGTTTTGAGATTAATGGCAATGTACAGGTAATACTATCAACTGGGTTCATAACAATGATCAGATGTATGCTATTGAGAATATTGAAAGTGTAGTGCAATTTCCTTTAATGCAGGAATATAATTAAACTGTTCTCCTGTACCAAAGTCTCCTGTATCTGTTTGCATATCTCTGAAGCTCTTCATTTTTGTCCACGTAATTCATCAGAGGAATTGAAATAAAAGTCCACAATGGATTATGCAACCAGCAACTTAAAAAGTCTGTTCATGCAATGTGGTTAATAAAGCATGTCATTTGAGAGAAAAACAGAAATTGCTGTCAACACTCAGGAGGTCTCACAAATACCTCTGTTCAGATACTCTTCATCAGAACAGTCCTGATGAAGAGTGACCAGCCTTGAAATGTTAACTCTACTTTCTCCGCACAGATGCTGCCAGACCTGCTAGGTTTCACAGCAGTTTCTATTTGTATTTTGGATCCCTAGCGTCTGCAGATCTTTGTTTTATCCTGTCATTTGAGAGCCCGATTACATCTCATAATAATCACGCAGTCTTCTGGCCACAGTTGTTGAGAGGCTGCTGTTCCCCCTGTAGAGGACAGCCTTGTTAGTACCTGAGATTCAACTGGAGAAAATCATGCTAACGCATAATTTCTGTACTGTGTGACTTAGTGTTGGCATTCCTGCTGTCCTTGTTCTAGGTGGTAGTGTTTGAATGTTGAAAGAGCCTTGACGTGTTACTGCAGTGTGTTGTTTAGATGGTTCATAATGTTGCTACATTACGCCATGGCAGAGGGAGTGAATGTTGAAGGTGGTGAATGGAGTGCTGATCAAGTGGGCTGCATTCTCACGATGTCGAGCATCTAGAGTATTGTTGAGCTGCAGTCATATAGGCAAGTGTGAAGTATTCCATCACACTCCTGACTTGTGTCTTGTAGATGGTGGACAGTTTTGGGGAGTCAGGAGGTGAGTTACTTGGCTGAAGAATTCACTGCCTCTGACTTCCTCCTGTATCTATAGTATTTTGATTTTCCTGCTCCTCGGATGTTGCCTAACCTGCTGTGCTTTTCCAGCACCACTCTAATCTAGACTCTGGTTTCCAGCATCTGCAGTCCTTGTTTTTACTATTTTTGTGGCTGGTCCAGTTCAGTTTGTCGTTAGTGGTAACCTAGAATTTTGACGTTTGGGATTTTGATGATGGTAATGTCATTGAACATAAAGGGAAGCTGGCGAAGGTGATTGTGTAGCATTTTTGCATAATGTTACTTAATTTACATTGTTTCACTTTAGCCTTGAAAAAAAAGGATCTTGCATATCTGTTGTACCGTTCGCAGCCTGATGATGTCCAAAAGATTTAGTCAATGGAGCATTTTTTTGAAGTTCATTGTTGTAAGGTGGGAAATGCAGCAACATGCACTGCAGTAATATGATTAACATCAGAATGTGAAATAACCAGGCAATATGACTTTGTGATGTTGGTGGAATACGTTTGGTCTGAACACCATGATTCCAAAAATATCACACTTGGTTTATTTATGTTTGCCTGAGCAACTGCGCCTTGATCAAGCAGCTTATCAAAGAGATGGCAGCCATCCCTCGTTACTCTTCTAGTTTGTCAGCCTTTATTTTTGTGCTGAAGACACAAAGTGAAGCATGAACCACCAACCTTCTGACTCTGTACTGCCAGCTAGAAGTGGATTTTCAGCTTCAGGAGTAGGTTTTAAACTAAGAATCTACTGAATTGGGACAAGAGCACTAAAACTGAACCACAGCTGCTACTCAATATTTAGACACTAGTGATTTTATTTTATTTGGTAGTAAAATTTATTTGGCATGCTGTGCAGCTGTGAAAGGCACTAGAGAAATGTAGGTTTTCCTTTTCATCAAACTTTGTTGTGTATTTTTGGCAGTGAAGAAGACCTGACAGTGCAGAGAAAATAAGTTGAAGGAGGAATTATTTATACATTTTTAAAATATGGTGCATTCTTGTACAGAATTTTTTTTTCCAATTTCTGTCTTGTATTTCAAACTATTCCATTGATTGTGTCCCCACCCATCTCTCTCGCTTTCTTCCCTGATGTTCTCCAAAACATTAGTAGTGGCCACAAGGTAATCATGATGGCACCATGCTACCCAAAACGCAGTAGGAGATCGATCTAATAGTCACCCCCAACAGCTCCAGATCTTCACAAGTATCAGATTGAACAAATTAACAGCTGAAAGGTCAATGTTCCTTTACACCTTGCACCTCAGGTACCCTCATGATGACACATGCTCTGTGCCACTGACTCCTTACTCTGGTCTCCAGGAAAATTGTGCTGCCATTATAGATATGTATGTGATCGGGCAACAACAGCTGTCTTTAAGAAAGACAGCAGAGACAAAACTGCTCACATCAACTTAGAAAATGAACAGTGCTGGTGCCTCTGCCAGCTGTCTGATCTGTGGGATTTTCTTCTGCTCTGGTTTTCAAAATTCTTTTTGTCTCTTTTAATTGTTGTCCCATTTCTACTCTTTATTTGCTTTACTTATTTCTGGCAGTTGATGGATTGATTGATTGATTGATGCAGTTGTACATCTGAACTGGTTTTGCTCTTACCACATTTGCTGACACACCAGGGAGGGATGCACAGTTTTCTTAAGATCTTAAAATATGAAGGATCCAGTTTCAGGGAAAATCTTCGCCACCTGAGTGTGCCACATGGCATTTTCTTAAAATTGAGTCCAGAAATGGAAAAGAATGATTAAAATTGTGACAATGCTATCAAATTGCCATTCATATCAAGTTAATTTTGTTTTTCCCTCTTCTAATTTTACATGACTCCCAGATTGTTCGTATTTCCAGCACTGATTACATACTATCTCCTGGGGTACTGATGATGTCTATTGGCAAGCCAAGCACATCTTGATGAAGCCAGGAGTCCCAAATCAGTGTGGTCCTCATCATTCAGGTTGCTGCTGGCACTGGTCAGTGTACAAACAGGTTTCTAGGCCACTGACTTTAGTGCTTTGCCCAAGGTCACGATTCTTCATAGGTTCCATCTATTCCATTTGTGTGAAAGTTTACAATCTGACCACAGGACATGCACTAAAATTCCAGATGTACTAACCCCAACCTCCCCCCCACCCCCCCCCCCCAACCCCCAGCTCCTCCTCACAACCCAAACAAGCAAACCATTTTTGATTGCAGCACAACTTGCATTTTTGCAGTGACTTTCATGACCCAAAGATGTCCCAGAGTGTTTTACTGTCAATCTAAATTAGTCATAGGATGAGAGTGACACTGGCACATTATTGTCGGTCTGGAGTCACATGTAGACCAGACCAGGTAAGGATGGCAGTTTACTTCCCTACCGGAAGAAAAGGACCTTCGTGAACCAGTTGAAATTTTTCAACAATCAATAATGGATTCATGGTCATCATTAAATTCTATACCATAACATACAATTACAGGGAAACATAGCAAATAGGAGCAGGAGTAGGCAATTTCCAGCCTGCTCTGCCACTTCATTATGACCCGAGCTAATCATCCAACTCAGTACCCTGTTCCTGCTTTTCTCTTGCATACGTCAATCTCTATTAATTGACTGGAGTATCAGGTGAGCCAGTTACCATCAGGTTGCAGCAGTACTGTAAAGTCTTTGTTGAGAGAACTTTAGACAGCGATATTCATTGGACCAATGATTGCGGCAATGGTGCTTCAGACACACTGCAAGGTAACAAATATCCGATAGCTGCTGTCTGGCAGGGTGTTGCAAGGCAGTAATTCAATCAAACACCTCTAATGATGACATAAACTATGAAAATGAATTATGGCCTGAAACTCACTGTCAACCTTATGTCATTTGTTATATTTTGTAGTCTAGACTTTAGCATTCAAATTTGAGAGTCCTTACCATTTTGCAGTGTGTACTATCACAGCAGCACAAAGTGCAGTTCTGAAATTGGGTATGAAGGGGAATGGCATCATGTGACTGACATCAAATTTCACATGTTACCAAAGAATATATATCGTATAATACATATATAAAATCCTGTGCCTTTGCAGTTAAAGCCTGCCTATTATTGATTGTATCCACGCCAGCAGTAATTAGAAGTGCTATCAATAATTTACATTAGTCTTAAACTGGCTTTATAGACAGTTTTTATGCTGCCTATTTTGTTCAACTTTTATCCTCATTTGTTTCTTTCAGATTTTTTCTTGGATATTTGCTGGCATTTATTGCCAATTCCTGGCAAAGCAATAAAAAAACTTTAGATATCTATCGAACTTCTGCCATCCTCCTCCCGTTCCAGTGTGATTATGAGAAGGTGATAGTAGGCCAACTGAGTGCCTTAGTATTTGGCTGGAGTCATGTAAATTCTAGTCTGGGTAAGGGCACCAAGGTCCATGAAAGTGTTTTATGTTATGTATGAAACAGTGGTGGATTTAGAAAAATCCAAAAACCTCATGGTCACTTTACGTGAAACTAGTTTTTACATTTCAAAAGTTTTAAACTCAGAGAAAATTTGTAGTGGGTTTTGAACCTCCGTTCTCTAACCCTGTAATCCCATAATCTAAGACCATGAAATTTGGAGCAAAGCTGGGCCATTTGGCCCATCAGGTCCACTCCACTATTCAATGAGATCATGACTGATCTGATCATTTCAACGCCATTTTCCTGCCTTTTCCCTATAGCCCTCGGTTCCCTAACTGATTAAAAATCTGTCTATCTCACCCTTGAATATACTTAACAACATACTCCTTATTGCCATCTATAGTAATGACTTCTACAGATTCATTTGTATCTTTTTGTCTTAAATGGGCGTCCCCTTATTCTAAGATTATGACCACTGATCCTAGATACTCCCACAAGGGGAAATATTCTCTTTGCATCTGACTGTGCTATTCTAGCCAGAGAGCTAGCATTGGACCTGGTCTATTTTTCTCTGTCCACAGATGCTGCCAAACGTTACACGTTTGCACCATTTTTATTTTAGATTTCCTTCTTCCACAGAATGTTATTTTTGCACCATTATTTTACCTTGCTGATGACATTTTACTTTTGGATGTTAAGTATGTAGACTGCTCATCAAAGACCTGAATTACAGCCAAAAAACATTGTACTGCTTTCACCCAGCCCCATCATTCCAAGTAAAAACTTGGCTTTAAGCTTATCCCAAGTAAAAGTGGATCTCCCACAGCCATTTTTGTTCACTAGGATGTCAATGGATTCATGGGAAGCCTTAAAAACTACCTGTGGCAATGAAATAAGACTCTTATGTGAGCCTTAATAGGCTACTTAAGGACCTTAATAGGTCCCAAGGGCAGGTGGGCTACCAATGTCTCTGCTGCTTCTATGCATAGCAGGAGATAGCATCTCTTGCTTCCAAACACTGACGGAAAGATAAGGTTGAAACATTCACAACAAAGCCAGAAGTGTGAGTGGGTGATCCATCTCAGCCTCCTCCAGAGATTCCCAGCATCACAGATGCCAGTCTTCAGCCAATTCAATTCAGTCCTTGTGATGTTATGAAATGGTTGCAGGCACTGAATACAGCAAAGTTACAATACTTGAGAAGCTTGCCATCATCCAGGGCAAAGCAGTCCACTTGATTCGCATCACATCCAAAATCCACATCCACATTCCTGATGAAGGGCTTTTGCCCGAAACATCGATTCTCCTGCTCCTTGGATGCTGCCTGGCCTGCTGTGCTTTTCCAGCACCACAATCTCGAATCACATCGACAACGTCCACTCTTTCTACCATCACTGCTCAGTGGCAGCAGTGTGTACCATCTACAAAATGCACTGCAGAAATTCAGTAAAGATCCTTAGGCAACACCTTCCAAATCCATGACCACTTCTACAAAGACAGCAGGTACATAGGAACACAACCACCTGCAAGTTCTCCTGCAAACCACTCACCATCCTGACTTGGAAATATATCGGAGTTCCTCTGCTGTCACTGGGTCAAAATCCTGGAATTCGCTCCCTAACGATATTGTGGATATGCCTATGTGACAGGGACTGCAGCAGCTCCAGAATGCAGTTCACCACCACCTTCTCAAAGGCAACTAGAGACAAGAAATAAACTCTGGCCCAGCCAGCGACACCTATTTAATAGAAAAAGAGTGGGCTTTAACATCTAGCTGCTCCTGTTGCACCAGGCTACAATACTCCGAGCTCGCTCCATACATATTATGTATGTAATACAGTGGTTTCTTCTAGGCATCATAGTGTATTAGTATTGAAAGATTTCTCATTTTTGACACTAATCATTCACCCACTTATGAGGATTTTGTAAGATTTAACTAAGGCTCCCTGTTTCAGACCCTTGAAAGATCCTCTCACTGCATTACCATTTGCTTTTTCAATCTGACATCAGACATTCTTTTGATGTTGCCTTTGTTCTCGGAGCCACTTTCTGTGGCCCATACCCACTTGAAGCCACGTTGAAACTGCGTAAAATAAAACAAGCATATGGTGAGCAGAAAGAGACCATTTCCATCCTGTCAGTCCAACATAGGTTTAAGCACTTGGATGTAAAGGTTCACTGAAGTAATCAACTGTTTTGGTAATATTTGGATACAATGAGAAAAGAAACATCTGTATGTCACAGAAATGTCGAACACACATAATGATGAATGAAGTTAAATACAGGTATGTATAAAAATTTGATTAGATCGCAGTTGGGTACTGTGCACAGTCCTGTTCTCCAAATTACATAAAAGGATATGAACTGCTGCAAATAAAGACTGACAAGGTTGATACTGGAATTGTGATATTATAAGTATAAGGCCTAACATCTCAGGTCTCTTCTTTTTTGCCTCTAGAAAAGAGAAGGCTCAGGGTGACCTAATGAAGGTCTTAAACTGTTTTCACTTGTATGGCTAGTAGATAGAATAATAAATCCAGCAAGGAATTCAAGAGAACCTTCTTTACCCAAAGATGCGTTAGAATATGGAAACCCCAACAATTTGTTTGGGTTGATTTGGATGAGGCGTGTAATGCAAACACATTTAAGAATGGCTTGTTTCTGTACTGTATTTGTGATGGCATTCCTTTTTCAAGTTGAAGAAATCTACCTTGAGAGTGGGAAATGGTGGTTTGGGAGAGTGTATTTTTTTTCCCCATAGCAATGTTCTCCACGACATCTCATCAGCATGCAAATGAATCTCAGCAATAAATTGGTGTCACAGTTGGTCTGAAGCTGGGTTTGATTATTTCCAATTGCTGCATTGCAGTAAAGGCTGTCCTGTTTATGTTCCACTTGTTTAGAATCTACTTCAGCATTGAAAAGGATTTTTTAGTACCCTGATACCAGGGTTAACTAACCTGGCATAATCATAAAGGTTAGTCAATGTGCCTTTACCTGGCAAAGAATGTCGAATTAATATGTCAGTGACAGGATGAGCATGAACCTCACTGCCCACAGAATGCAATGTATCATAATTTAAAAATGGAAATAAAAATCTCATTCACATCTGAAACAGTACTCCAAAAGGGCTGCCACTTATTAAATAAAAAAATCACAGTCGAGTTATCCACTTTCACCACCTTTACTTCTAACTTAAAATAATCCAAGAAAAAGTACTGGTGCTGTCACCTGTTGAGTTTGTAAAACTAGTTTGCATTTTATGACTTACAAACACCTCTGTAAGCCATCACTTAGAGGAGTACTATGCACAGTTTCAGTCTGCACATTACAAGATTGTAGGAACATTAGTGAAGGTGTCAGATGCATTTGCCAGAATGACAGCACCACTGAGATTGGATTTTCCTGTAGAAAAGTACAAGGCTGAAACATGACTTAATAAAATGACTTTAAATATTATGAAGTGGCTTGATAGAACAGAGATACCTCGAAAATGTTTCCACAAATCTTAAACTAAGAGCCATTAACATAAAAGTGGTTAGTTAAAAAAAGAATCAGTGGTGAACTCAGGAAAAATGTTTTGACCAGAGAACAGTAAGCTTATCCAAACTAGACACTCTAAACTTTGTTATTCTTTTGACTATTTCTGAAACAGCAACCTTCACCGGTTTATTATTCTTGGGTGTCTGAATCTAAAGCACTATGTAGATTAGGAAACATTATCCACATGGACTAGATTATTATTGCCCCACACCAGATCAGCAAATACCTGTTTCTGCTTCTCCTTCAGACTTGTCTTTATTTCTCTCCTTTCCTACTACCTGTTTTTACTTTGAATTCCCACCAGTGTCAGTACCAGTCTTTCATGAGGAACTTTTTCCGAATATGCAATATTAGTATGACTCTTCACAGCCCCGTTAAGACTTTGCCTCCTTGAAAGAGGAATTGTCTCCCACAGCAGCACTGTGCATTCCCTACTTGGGCTAACACAGCTCCCTCAGGCTGTCAGATTCAGTAACTTCTCTCTGACTTGCAGCCTATATTACCAACAATTTCTGTTGAAGTTGATTGAGTTCCCTCAAACTCCCACATCAGTAACTCCACCAGTATTAATGACCATGGCTATTTCTTGGGACTAATTGACCTTTTTCACATTATGTAACTCCAGTAAGTTTGCTTTTTTTTAAACCATTTTGTCAAGATTGTTTTAATGAACAGTTGAAAGCCGATGTGAACAGGACATTGAATTCTTGATGTTTCTCCATAATTGATTCTTTTAATCAAATTTGTTGATTGAGACTGTCGCTCATTAATGATTGTCAACATTAGTGGTGTTTCAGAATTCAAAATGATCACATCAATGTATAACTCAGACAGAAAGAATAATTCAACAAGTAGTTGGTGCAGCTGCAACCTATCAATAAAGAATCCCATTGTGTTCAAGCCTGAAACAAGACCTGACTGCAGCATGTCAGTGCAGTTGTCTTTGATTTGAACCATGCAAGAATTTCAAGGTCCAAAAAATTACAGGTTGCAGCCTTGTGAGGTCAAGCTACTTAAAATGCAATGATAATGTTGAATTGATCAAAAGTTTCCCATGTCTCAGCTTGAGTATTTGGAGTTTTTAACTAATGCCAAAGATTGGGGGAGTGCATTGACTTGTATTGTCAGCCAATCTTGAAGGCTTTAAAGGTAATTGCCTATATATTTGCTTCCCATGTTCTCATTCTGTGTATTATTTTAAAATTATTGGTCAACAGCAAATAAGTAGGCATCATTTTGGGTGCAGTTCTCTTCATTGTCCATAGTTCATTTTATCAAAAAAGCCAGGTTCTGGGAATTAACTCTGTTTTCCTGTACAGATGCAAGACCAAGATTCTGCCTTATGGGATTGGGTCACTAATCTCAGTGATTTGAATGCCAGGACTTGGCCTTGGGAGTTTACGTTCTTAATGGCCACAGCATGCTGACCTCTTTCTTTAAGCAAGAATAAAAACAGGTTTTCTGTACATGTCCTTTCTCACCAGAAATAGTACTGACAGTTGGAGGACGACCTTCCAAACATTGGGGCACAAAGATCCCAAACCCACATGCAATATCCACTCTCAAGCCACATCTGACCACTGGTTTTGCAGTATAACACAAAGCAAACTGATGAGATCTGGAATAACATGAGTATTTTGGCTTTTACTCTTTAACTGAACAGTAGAATGAACATCTTTTTGAAATGTTTCCAAATATAAAAGATTATATGTGCAATTTCAGGAATTTCCTGAGTATTTAATTCAAATGGGCATCGCTAGCATTACATTTCTCCTACATTTATCATAAAGCACTCAGTGTGTGGAATACAAACAGGAGCATAACCTTGACCCCTATCACTTTCGTTAAACACATCTTACACAACACATTTATATGTTTTGACAGTGCATTATCTAAACTAAGAGCTAGGAACAAGACATCTGCCATCAAGTTGTGTTGACAGGGTCAGTTGCAGAACTCCTACAAAGGACAAATGTTGGAGAAGACAGCAATGAAACTTGGCTGTTCCTCCCCAAACATTTCAGATGCTGCAATTAATTCAATTATAATTTTGGAAGTTAAATGATTGCTGAGACTTTGCAAAGTGTACTCTGTAGCTACGCCATTGTTACAGTGTGGTCAGACTTGTGAACTGAAAGAAATCTTTTGGCCACCTCCGCAATGCTATGACACGTTTCTCAGAAGCACCCCAAAGCACATCTCATATTTGAAATATGCCACTGATGTTATTGTGTCAACATTGAATAATATAGCTAGTATTGAATCCACATTAACAATATGGGCAGCATGGTGGCTCAGTGGTTAGCACTGCTGCCTCACAGCATCAGGGATCCGGATTTAATTCCTGCCTCAGGCAACTGTCTGTGGAGTTTGCACACTCTCCCTGTGTCTGCATGGGTTTCCTCCAGGTGCTGCGGTTTCCTCCCACAGTCCAAAAATGTGCAGGTTATGTGAATTGATCATGCTAAATTGCCCGTAGTGTTAGATGAAGGGTAAATGTAGGGGAATGGGTCTGGCTGGGTTGCGCTTCGGCGGGTCGGTGTGGACTTGTTGGGCTGAAGGGCCTGTTTCCACACTGTAAGTAATCTAATCTAATATCTAATGTCTGCGTGGGCTTACTCTGGTTGGTCCGGTTTCCTCCCATAATCCAAAGATGTGCAGGCCAGGTGAATTGGCCATACTAAATTGCCCATAGCGTTAGCTGCATTAGTCAGGGGTAAATATAAGGTGGGGGAATGGGTCCGGGTGGGTTGCTCTTTGGAGGGTTGGTGTGGACTTGTTGGGCCAAATGGCCTGTTTCCATACTGTAGGGAATATAATCTAATATCCTGGGGATTGCCATTGACCAGAAACTGAACTGGATCAGCCATATAAATACTTTGGTTCCGAGAGCTGGTCAAAGGCTGGAAACCCAGGAACGTGACCCATTTCCTGACTCCACAAAGCTTGTCCACCATCTACATGGCTGAAGTCAGGAGTTTGATGAAATACTCCCGACTTGCCTGAATGAGTGCAGCTCCATTAGCACTCGTCCAACATCATACGGGGCTAACAGCCCACTTGATGCAACACCCCACCATAAGCATTCACACCTTCCACCACACTGATGTGACAGCAATATGTACAATATACAAATTGCAGCAACTCATCAAGCCTTCTCTGACAGTATCTTCCAAATCCTGACCCTTACCATCCGGAAAGAACAAGGACAGCAGGTGAGTGAGATCACTGTCATCTGTAAGTTCCTATCCAAGCCAAACATCATCTTGAGCTACAACCCTATAATCGTTCCTTCACTGTCATTAGATCAAAGTCCTACTACTCACCAGTCTCCAGATGGTGCACCCTTTGATTCCTTTTGCCTTAAGAAATATATATGACTCCTTCTTGAAAGCACCTAGACAAGAGTCATCCCCTAGACAAACAAGCCAAATAATATTCTGAATAATTTTGATACAGTTCATACAAAGGATCAGCTTCTGAAAATTGCAGTTTGTACTGTAATCTTCACAGTATCGGACTACCAAAACCAAACTTGCATCTTGATTAAACTTAACTGAATCACATGGAAAGTTAATGAGGCTTAGATTGTCATGATATGGCAATTATGCTCAGAACAGTGCACGTTTTCCAATACAACATTGTCATTTTATTGTTATGACCTTGCAGGCTGAAGTGTAGGTAAAACCAGTACCCAAGTGTGGAACTATCTGAAGGTTACTTTGCCTTTAGAAATAATTATGTTTGTGGAGTTGGAACTCTTTATTCAGGACATTGTTTGATCCGCACTTATTTTAACTGATTTTAATGCCTTCGAGTTTGTGTTAGGCATTTCCAGATTGGATTGCTACACCTCAAATCTGATCTCCTCCTCTAATCACGTTTCAGAAAGGCAGCTAATCCTGCCAATCTGACAGTATTTCATTTCGCTCTGAGTGTGATTGCCAATGGATAAAATGCTAGGGTTTCATGTCACCAGTGCTAGGATGGGATAGGTTTGCACTATGGCCTGAGGCCTGTGAGAATTGGGTTAAAACTGCTCGAATGCATTTCACATAGTGTCCTTTGAGCCAGGTAATAAGAAACTTTGATCTCAATTGCACTCTTAAGGTAAAAGGTCTAAAACCTGGGCCATCTTGTTCCCATTCAGTTGCTTTTATTATTACAATCTATTTTTCTGCAGAGATGCTCAGGAGTGGCACTTACTGCTTCAACCAGATTTCCAACTACTTATTTGGGTAGCTACATAGTCCTAATGGCCTTCTGGCATGGAGGGCTGCACATACAGTTGATCATGATAGAAGATAATGACGGAGCGGGCCGTTAATCGTGTACAGTTAATTGTAAGGTTTGAGATGGCATCTTGTCAGCAGAGATAAGTTGTCACTTTTCCAGTTCAGCTGAAACTAAATGATTGTAAAATAAGTTATGGGTGTCCTTGGGCTTGTCTGGAGAATGATGGCTGAGAACGCATTCTGGTCCCATCAGTCTCGGGCAGGCTGCTTGATATTTATGTGAACTGAATGTTATTTTATTCCCCCTCTAGTCATGCTTGTCAGCTTCCAGAGTGAAAAGTGAAACCACTTTCCCAACTCGTACTTCAAGTGTCGAAATGCAGCTATTGCAGATTATTATTTTTTTTGAACATTGATGCCCGATTGGGAAGAACTAATATGAGACACTGAATATATGAAAGGGTCGCAAATGTCCCTCCCCTGTGAAATGGAACCTATGAGTTTTAATGCTCCTGTCAGAGCTGGTTTAGAAGCAAAAATGATGGTGTAGTCATCTAATTTCTGCCCCCTTTTTTAGATAACTTGTAGCAATCAACCTTTTCACGCTTTGATTGATACAAGGCACATGCCTATTTTGTATTCAATCCAAGTCGGATGCGTTGCTTTAAAGGGAGACAGAGCAGACACTAATTTACAGTCTTGAATTAGACTGTCATTACTGCTGTTTTCAATGTTACAAAGTTAAATTGATGATTAAGAAGTTAAAGAGTATTCAATCGGCAAGTGGCTCGAATACTGTGTAAATCTTACCAGTGGAAAGTGAGGACTACAGATACTGGAGATCAGAGTCAAGAGTGTGGTGCTGGAAAAGCACAGCAAGTCAGGCAGCATCCGAGGAGCAGGAGAATCAACGTTTCAGGCATAAGCCCTTCAGCCTCATGTAAGGCTTATCCCCGAAACATAATTTCTCCAGCTCCATGGATGCTGCCTGACCTGTGCTTTTCGAGCACCACACTCTCAAAGTGCTGATCTTACCTCCATGGGTCTCAATCAAAGGCATTCTTGCCCTCCTGAGAACCAAGGGAGCTATTTTAATTGCTAAAAGCACCAAAGCTTTTGATTTAGGAACTGTGCTCTGAGGTCTCAAGTTAACGAAAGTTTTATTGGACCCACCAGGCTAGTTTTGTTTACCCTGTTTCACCCCCAGTCTGTCCCGTCCTGACACCATGAGGGCAGACAGGGGCCACAGATAAGGTATGGCATGCATTGCCTGTATGTGTGTTGAAAGCAGGTTTCTTTGAGGGTATTGGATGATTATTTGAATAGAAATAGTGTGCAATGGTATTAAACAGTGTCTTAGGACAAAACAGGAAATTGGCACTAGGTAGTCATGCTCACTTGAATAGCATATACAGACATAATAGATTTTCAAAGTTTGTGAGAAGATTTGTAGCTCGGGTGCTCGTTGTTGTGGTTCTGTTCATTGAGCTGGGAATTTGTATTGCAGATGTTTCGTCCCCTGTCTAGATGACCTCCTCAGTGCTTGGGAGCCTCCTGTGAAGCGCTTCTGTGATCTTTCCTCCGGCATTTGTAGTGGTTTGAATCTGCCGTTTCCGGTTGTCAGTTCCAGCTGTCCGTTGCAGTGGTCGGTATATTGGGTCCAGGTCGATGTGCTTATTGATTGAATCTGTGGATGAGTGCCATGCCTCTAGGAATTCCCTGGCTGTTCTCTGTTTGGTTTGTCCTATAATAGTAATGTTGTCCCAGTTGAATTCATGTTGCTTGTCATCTGCGTGTGTGGCTACTACCCATCTCTGGACTCATAGCAGAAGCGGTAATGCAAAGATTAGAACAAACAGTCTTACCGCACATTCAACCCAAACTCTGGGTCAGATATGTGGATGACACCTTTGTAATCATTAACGCCACACAAACAGAGAACACACACCGGATCATCAACGCCACACTCACAGGAATCCGATTCACTAGAGAGGAAGAAAAGGCCAACCAACTCCCATTCCTAGACGTGATGGTACAGAGAACACCTAACGGAGAATTCACCACAAAAGTATACAGGAAAGCCACACA
>NC_057716.1:22767694-22831527 GCF_004010195.1 Chiloscyllium plagiosum | reverse complement strand
GCTGCCTGACCTGCTGCGCTTTTCCAGCAACACATTTTCAGCTCTGATCTCCAGCATCTGCAGCCCTCACTTTCTCCCAAACCAACAGCCACTCTCAGACAACAACTCACCAGGACAAAGGACCCGATACCCAGCATGAGCAAAACCAATGTAGTGTACAAAATCCCATGCAAGGACTGCACAAAACACTACATAGGACAAACAGGAAGACAGCTAACGATCCGCATCCATGAACACTAACTAGCCACGAAACGACACAACCAGCACTGAGGATGTCACCTAGACAGGGGATGAAATGTCTGCAACACAAATTCCCAGCTCGGCAAACAGAACAACAATAGACATAATAGATCAAATAACTGCCTCCTGCTCCATAATAATTCTGTGATTCTATTTCTGTCATTAGTCACAGTGCAAATTTTGGAAAAAGGGTGGTGTTCAGAATAAACAGACAAAAATCTAGAATGGAGAGGTTCAAGATTTTCTCAGCAGTGCCAAACTCTGGAATCAGAAGCTTAGTTAATCACTTTGTTGTTCCTTTTCCACATCAGTGTTTGTTTTGCTGTCTGTGTTACACTTTGGACTCTGAAGCTGAGTGGATTTTAACAGACATTGGAACAGCAGAAGGTCCAAAAGGAAGTTCTGGATGAAGAGCAAAGGCATAACCTTAAATTTAGAACCAAGGAGGTTGATGGAGTTAAGACATAGATCAGCCAAGATCCAATTGAAGGTGTGCTGTATATGTGGTAGTTAGTTTCCAGTTTGTAACCTTGTGTTTTTTTATGCCCACCGCCCTTTGGATGATACAGATATCATGAGCCTTCCAGGGGACCAGCTGAGGTTTTAAAACTGAGATTGGCCTGCAGCTCATCATTTTATAATGTAAATATTGTCATAGAATCCCTACACTGTGGAAAGAGGCTATTTGGCCCATTGAATCTGTACTGACCCACTGAAGAGCATTCCACTCAAATACGTTCCTGAACCTATCCCCATAATCCTGCATTTTGTTTTAACCATAGTTAATCTACCTAACCTACACATCCCTGGATACTACAGGACAATTTAGCAAGGCCAAACTGCGTGTTTTTGGACTTTGGGAGGAAAACCAAGCGGACACTGAGAGAATGTGCAAACTCCACACAATCACCCAAGGCTGGAATCAAACCAGGGCCCCTGGTGCTGCGAGGCAGCACTACGAACCACTGACCCACCATGATGCCCTTGTTGAAGGGCAAAGGGAGGTCAGTGCTGTCATAGAACAGTTGGTGTAAACCACATAATGTCCAATACACTCATCTACACAGTGGCACTGCTATCACTTTCAGGCCAGGCACGGGCAGAAGCAAAATGTAAGTGAGCTACAACCTTAGACCCATCAGCCACTACCTGATAGAAAACAACCGAGGGCCTACAAATACAAGTTACTCCCGTAAGACTGATTTCCTGACCTGAAGTTCAAATCCTGGAAAGCCATTCACCTTACATCTATAATCTCAATAGCCTCAATAGAAAACAAAGAAGTTGTTCCATTTACATACAGAACAACTTCGATTATCCGAACATCAATTATCGGAATTTCCAATTATGTAAACAAGATCTCAAGGTCCAATAAAACGTTATCCATTATCTGAACAATTCATTATCCGAACTCTTAGTTATCTGAACAAAGTAATCCCTGCCCGTCTCATTCAGGTAATCAAGGTTGTTCTGTAATGCCTTTTATATCCTTAAGATGTACCAAAGCACCTTACAACCAGTGAAATATTCTGAAACGTAATCTTGCTATAATGTAGTAATATGATCGTCAGTCTGCACGGCGCAACATCCCACGAAAAGCAAATCGGCTGCCCTTGTTCTCTGTGTCATAAAAGTGGCTGAAACAAGTTATCTATTCATTGTCACTGATGGATAAATATTGGCCAAGGTAGAGTGAAGAGCTTCCCAGCTGTTCTTTGAAGTTAAATCATGGAGTATTTAACATCCAACCAACAGGGCAGGCAGGGGTCTTGTTTTAATATTCTCATCTGAAAGACTAAGGCTACCACTGATGATAATAAGGGTAGTGTATCCTTCAAAGAAAATTGTGGCAGGTTTTTTTAAAAAAAGGTGAAGTGAGTGAATCTCTTCTGTGTATCCCCATCAATGCAGTCCATTTAAAAAAATGAAGCTTTCCTGCTGTACATCACTGTAATGTGTAATAAAAGTAATCTTGCATAGAAAGATAACATCTTAGTGCTCATCTGTGGCAACTCCGGGGATCTGCTTCAGGCCTGTGTGCCAAAACATTGCTTGCTTCCAGCTGTACGTGCAACCACGTTCTGAGCATAGTAGTGTTTAGAAGAAGTAGGAAGCAGCCCTTAAGGGAATTTAAAGAAAAGGATTTCACCACCTCAATGCTACACTGAATGATAATGATTTAGGGCTGTGGTGAATGCATGTTTCCAATTGAGGGGGAGGTAGCAAAGTGCATTTGTTGAATTTTTTTGAGGTGAAAGTAGTGGAAAGTATTTGTCTGCAGTATCATTAGAGCTTAAATTGAGTATAATAGAAATCAACATAACAGCCAAACGGACAATTGTTCAGCACTTCTGCACAGGATCAGAGTTTTTTTTATTAATAGAGAAAATTATACATTGATTGATCTGGGGTTTGGGGCTCAGAGCCAATAACTTAGAAATTCATGTATTTGGAAAATATTTGAACTGAGTTCCAGTCATCGGTTCCAATGATCACCTTCAGTGAGAGATGTAAGTATTTTGAATGCCAATACCAGATTTGAAGTCAGTGGAGAAACAAGACATTCATTGTTGATTTTAAAGAAAGCCATTTACAAAGATCTAGCAATCTGTTGGGCACATTCAGAAGCATTTTTACTCTGGCATCAGATGCAAGAGGATGTCCGACATAAAACAACGTTTACATCAACTGGTTAAACAGACAATCCTACTGAAGTAGCAAATCAAGAAAGTAGAAGTGCTTAAAACCTTTCACTTTTATATTTAAATTTTTCAGATAGCAAAATAAGTCTTTAGAGGTTATTTAATATTGCAGGTAAAATAGGGAAAAAAAATCTCATTTATGGAGAAATTTGACATTCCACAGAGATATTTAGCTATTGTATGCCTGGGAGGGTGTCGAGTAGCAATTATGAAACTCAGTAACTATTATGAGCCCAGTTACATCTCCTTAAACAAGGTGTAATGTTTTTCTGGAAGTTTGCAGTGAAGCCCAAAAGTATCCAAATAGAAATGAAGTCTGTTCATTTCTCTGATTGCAGTCAAGCAGTGGAAGTTCAATGGGGAATCCTTAACAGCCGTTCCTTTACAGAAGCACAGAATTTGTGTGTTATTCTGCACATGTAGACTCCAGAGGTTTCTGTCAGTTTCAGTGGAATGATGACCATGAATGCTGATATTTTCAATATTATTACTACCTCAAAATCCAGACCAATGTTTATTGATAAGTGGATTTCAAAAAATATTCCCCCCAAGTATCATAATTCTCCTTTGATCTGCTCAAAGTGTAATATCATTTACTATAAAATACAGCAAAATACTTTGAAGAGCAATTATTGTTAGTGATGTAAAGATTCATTGCAACATCACCTTGCCACAATTTTTAAAAATAATCCTCCAAATCAGTTCTTACCAAATATGTGCATTTCAAATCTTGCACAGCTTGGGGTTCAGTGAACAGAATGTCAGTGAGCAGCTGATATATTTTCCTGTGTCAATTTTCTGTTCTATTCCTGATGCTACTCATGCTCAATGCAGTGAGCCTGGAGTGACCTCTGTAATATAAATGAGGGATTTGTGTGATTCACAAATAGAGTAATGAGGAACAGGTGAACTAAAGCAAGATAATGTGAATGCGAGAAACAATAAATAAAAACTGTAAATGCTGAACAACGCTCAGTGGGAACGCAACATGTAAACAAGCACCAGAGTTATTGTTTCAGTTCAGTGACCTTTTTGTTAGACTGAGAGTGACATGATACTGCCCCCCCCCCCCTCTTCATAACATATAATGCAAGGGTAGGGGAGAGAGGACATAGTATATAAAATATAGGCAAGCTACAACTGAAATGGAAGATTTAACCAATAGCTGTGTGTCCACAGCACAGTGTTGGGGATCATTTTCAAAAAAGGATACTGTGATTGCAAACTCACCAATCTTGTTCTCTTATCTCAATCATGCTCAAGAGAAAATAGTTGGAAATTTAATTACAACATTGCAGCTTTTACTATCCCTCAAATCTTTCAACATGGCTCTCATTGAGAATATGGTGCAGGTGAATCTCTTTGATACATTAACATCTATGTGCCTACGAGTCACTTCTTGAGTGCTACTATTTACCATCAATTCCCTGCCCAAAGATTTGGAGCAAGCACCATTCCCAACCAGGGATCCAGTCTTGAGTCTACTACTACCTTTCCAATCAATGATTTCACTTAGGATCCTTCACATGTCAGGATTTGCAGGTTCAATTTTATGATATGTGTGTGTGTGTGTGTGTATATGTATATATATATATATATATATATATATACATATATCTCAAGGTTCTGTCTCTCCATGACCTCAACCCAGATAGGCCTGTGAAAAGGCCACATGGAGCAGGAGGGCATTTGGTATATTTCACAAGTATATGGATGCTATTTTTCGAACAGACCTAAGTTTTACATCTTTCCATAGAGCTAAATAATTGGTAATAGCACTAATCAGGTTGCATTACAGAAGCATAGCTTGTACTCAATAGGCCAAATGGCTTCCTCTATCCCTTAATAATTCAATGACTTTATCTGAGAAAATCTTCGAGGAGATGTCTGTCAGCATTCTGTGTCTCTTCAGGCACCATTTACTAAGAAAGTGTTGGCAACTGTGGACTTCCATTGAATTGTCCATGGCTAAGCTTTCCACGGTTCTGCAGTGGTTTGCCATTGCCTTCTGCTGAAGGCCAACTAGGCGATTCTCCCCCTTCCTGCCTACCACCAGACAGATCGAAAGGATTTAGAAACAAACAATCAACCTGTTAGGCCATGTTGTCAACGCACGTCTTTGACCACTATGTCCTAAATTTGGACTTGAGCCCAGAACCCTTGGCCAGGAAACAGGGACATTATCAGTATGCCACAGGTCTACATACCCAAGCAACAATAAGCACCCTAAGCATCTTTATTGACTCCAGGAAGGATGTGATGAAAGTCATTCTCTATTTTTCTGTCTATCTGGGGAAAAAAGGGCCCACGAACAAGTCTAGTATTGCAGATGTTGACCCCAGTTTGCTGCGATAAGGATTTGTCTTTAAACAATGTGTTAGAAGTGTTCAGAAATCATTGCACTGAATTATTTCTCATGATGTTTTGGGTTTCTGTTGAAGATACTGGCCTGGGAGACTCTGTCTGTTCAAGCCCCAGCATATCAAGCACCACCAGTCCCAAGATAGAGCCTCCACCTTCACCCCACGCCAACCGTAAAAAGCATCGCAGGAAGAAGAGCACCAGTAATTTCAAAGCAGATGGCATCTCCGGCACAGCTGAAGGTAACCTACTCTTTGTATTTTATTGTTCATTAATAGTGTTTATCATTGACTGCAGTTAAATTGTTTAGAGGGTCATTAATTTAAGGGAAGGGAGCAAAAGTCTAGGATTTTCAACCATTCAAATTCCTGCTTGTGTGCTCCTGTTCTCGAGTTTGACAGGTTTCTCAAACTGGTGCGTTGTAAGCACAGCCTATTTGTAGAATTGTTTATGTGGTGTTGGATGACTGAATCAGTTCAGTGTTGGTGGTCATTAGTGTTGATGTTTCTTACACTGGAAAGCTGGTAATGGGATTATGCTTCATATATTCATCCCATAGTAACTTATCAAAGACAGTTGAGCTTTTGGAGTGCAGATCTCTGTTTCTGTTTCTTGTGAAGACTTGTAGGTGATTAATTCAGATTACTGTTGCATTCTTCTGCCGAGGAGAGACCAGTGAATAGGGCAACTATAAACATCATGGTTAGGTAGATGAGACACACATTATGCTTTTCTCCATTCCTCTGGTCAATGGTCCTCTCAAGTGTCACCGTTGTTCAAGAATTGCCATTCTTGTACAACAGTTAAAGTCAGTTGTCATATTTGGCGTTGGAAGACATTGTGTGATCTAATCTATGCTCTACTTAACATAAATTCCAAGAGTAGGCATTAGGGATTGATGAAGAGCTGTAACACTAGTAGTTTTCATTCTATTTCAGGAACTGTGCTGAAATTCAGGACAGTTGTATGATCTCCAGTGCTGCTGCTACTTTGGCAGATGTTACAAACTCAGCATGATTTGCACTAGCCTTTTGATTTCAAGCAGTGTCTTCAATGTAGACAGAAATGTTCTGAGATGTTTTAAAGGTGCTCTTGTACAGAGCACCCTGCCAGATGAACACTTAGTCCCTGGGTAAATTTCAGGTTCTAACAGACTGAGAGACATCATCAATTAGTGTTTTCCCACAACCCTTGTTGGTGTTCTTAGTACATATTGCTCTCTCTGAGAAGATTGGAACTCAACAGGATCTGATACTTACCTGCCCCTTCCCTCAATCATGCCATCTGAAATTGTAGCTGTAATACAAGTGGATTTGAAATGTGATTCTGAGTAGCATACATCCTTTAAAACAATAATTCATCAAGAAACCGGATCTTTAATTGCCAGCACTGAAGTGTCAGGAGAAGATTTCTGGAGGCATGTAGGCACCACTTTGAAATGGTCTCAGATGATTATCAAGTCTATGTCCCAAAGCTAGGTCCACAATAATGGCATGAATTCAAATGCAAGTTGAGTTTTGCCAGATGGGTCATAGATCTGGTACATGCCTAAAGTTATTTCTTTGCTGTGGTTGACGTGCACAATGTGTTGTTATTCTGTTTGATTGCATGTTTTCTTTCTCTTTGTTAATGCTCCTGTACCTCCATCATCCAGGGATGTTTAACTAAAGTAAAGGTGCTTTATAAACAACCTTTGTTGTTGTACATGATGAAATGGTTTTCTAATATATGGCATTGGCTAAATGAAAAGATTGATTTCCACTTATAATCACACCACTTCTTGCTGGCCTTGCCTTCATGTAACCTTGCCCCAAGCTGTGGAATATTCTTCTTGCACCTCTCTACTTCACTTTCCTCCTTTAACACACTCCTCACAAGCTACATCATCTGCCCTAATACTGTATCTTCCTCTGTCGCTTAATGCCAAATTCTTTAATCAATTATGTTCCAATGAAATGTTTTGAGATGCTTCTTTACGTTATGTTATCTATTGTGATATCCATCGTGATAAAGTTTACATGTGTGTCACGTGATTCAGTCTTAGTCTCATGACAGAACAGCGTCAAAATGCCAGTGTTTTAGAAAAGGAGAAGTCCTTGCTTACAATATCAGATTTATTGATGTCTACATTGTCGATCCAGTTTGGGGCAGTGGGATGGTGGCAGTGATGCTACATGCTGTAAATCTTGCAGCACTCTGGTCCACCACTATTACAGCTAAATAGTTCCTCCCATCCCATTTTACTTGTGTTGGGCTGTGATGCTATTGCAGTCAGAGATTTGCTGGATTGGTCAGCCCTGCCTTACCACTGCACAATTGCTCTGTGGAGCTGATCAAATGGATGTGACCTGCAAGTAATCTAACTGTCAAGAGTCCAGGCTTTAGAAGAGATGCAAATGAAAAAAAAATTAACTCTCTTTCTTTAAACCATAAAAATTGCAATTACTATGATAGGTGATTAAATCAGCAAGCATAACTCAAAATATTAAATTGATAAGAAATTGTGTTTCTTTTTGCATTTTCATTTCACACATCGCTCAGATCGGCTAATCAATCGTTAACTTGCTGAGCTTTAAAGTTCATTATTGGTTCCAGATATTTGAAACTTCCATTAGTATTTCTTTCAGAAGAAAGTTTAATTGAGTGCAGTAACAAGACTCAGTCATCATTTAAAAGTTCTGGATACTGCACAAGGGTTTCCACAGTCTGGATAAACTGCAAATCCTTGCCAAGAACTTCAACTAAATGTTGATTTGAAACCCGTAGTTATTTTATTGTGATGTGACTGTGGCTTAGCAGTAGCAATGACAGCATTGAATCAGGTAGATGCAGATTCAAGACCCGACTGCAAAGACTTGAGCACGACATCTAGGCCAATACGCCACCATGGTTTCAAATTTAAAGATCCCACACCACTACTTGAATAAGAGTAGGAATAACTGGGGAGGCAATGGCCTTGTGTGTTATCACTAAACTGTTCATCAAGACACCCAGGTTTGAATACCACCATAGCAAGGAATTTGAATTCAATAAAAGTCAGGAATTAAGAGTTTCTGTAATGGTGACCATCCAATGATCATGAAACAACCATGATTGTCATCGTAACCCAACTGGTTCACTAACCTTCTTTGAGGAAGGAAACTACTGCCCTTACTTCGCCTGGCCTACATGTGACACCAAGCCCAGAACAATGCGATTGACCCTTAACTGCTCTCTGGGCAATTTATAGATAAGAATAATTGCTGGCCTAGCCAGCAATGACCTGTGAACAAAAGGAAAAATTTCCTGTTGTATTGGCTAACGTAAACCCCTTAAACAATCCCATAAATATTGTTACGGCTTTGTGGGACTTTCTTGAGGGCACAGTTGCTGCAGCTAACCTATATGACAGCAGTGACTATGTTTCAGTAATATATCACTGTCTGTGAAGTGACATTCCTTGGTTAGAGACAAAAAAAGCTGCAGATGTTGGAATCCAAAGTACACAGGCAAGAGGCTGGAAGAACACAAAGCCAGGCAGCATTAGGAGGTGCAGAAGTTGACATTTCGGATGTAACCCTTCAGGATTGGGAGTGAGTGTGGGTGGAGTGGGGATAGATGAAGATAGGTAGATTGGTCAATGGGAAGAATGAATCCGGTTGGTGGCAGGGAGCAGTGGAAGGGATGGGAAAGGGCTTGGATGGGAGTCGGGGGATGGAGAGAGAGGTTATTTGAAATTAGAGAACCCAATGTTGAGTCCTCCGGGCTGTAGGCTACCCAGATGGAAGATAAGGTGTTTTTTTCCTCCAATAGGAGCTGTGATTTGTTTTGGCAATGGAGAAGGCCAAAGATGGTCATGACAAAAAGGGAGTGGTTGGGCTAATTAAAATCGGCAATAACTCGAAGTTCCGGGTGACCCCGCAGACCTGGCTGAGATGTTTGGTGAACTGTTCCCAAAGTTCACGTTTGATCTCTCCGATGTAGAGAAGACCAATCTGGAGCACCTGATGCATTAAACTAAGTTGGAAGAGAGGCAGATGAACCTCTGTCTCACCTGGAAGGACTGTTTAAGGCCCTGGATGGAGGTGAGGGGGAGTGGTGTACCGGTAGGTTTTGCATCTTCTCTGGTTGCATGGGAAGTACCTGGGGGTTCAGTGGCAGGGGTGGCATGAACTAAGAACTGTCGGAGGGAACGGTCCTTGTGGAAGGCAGAGAGGGGTGGGGAGGGGAAGATGTTATTGGTGGTGAGGTCTATTTGGGGTTGGCGGAAGTATTTGAGGATGATGCGTTGGATGACTTTGACTTCGCCCACAACTTCCACTCCGTCCTCCAATTCACTTGGTCCATCTCGAACATCACCCTCCCCTTTCTTGACCTCACCATTTCCATCTCCAGCAACAATCTCCAGATGTACGTTTACTACAAACCCATAGACTCCCATAACTACCTGGGCTACATCTCCTCCCACCTAGTATCCTATAAGGACTTCATCCCATTCTCCCGATTCCTCCACCTCCACAGCATCTGCTCGAATGAGGAGATATTCCAGTCGCGAGCATCCCAGCTGTCCATCTATTATGAACAACTTACTTTACCTCCCTTCGTCATCCAGACAGCCCTCCACCACACCACCTCTATTCCCTGTTCCACTGCTCTAAACCCCGCCATATTACAATAAAGACAGAGTCTCCCTTGTCCTCACCTACCGCCCAACAGTCTCCGCATAAAACACATCAGTTTAAACACATTTGTCAAATTCTACCAGTTAGAATATTCCCTTAAACTTTATTCCTTTATCCAAGTTCTTGCCCATCACCAGCCTATGTCACAAGGTTATTTCCAATTTTAGGCATTGTCATTTGTACCAATAGTCTCTTACATAAAACCATCTCTTACATAAAACTCCGTTGCCTGTCTCAATAACATCTGTAGACACCATCCCAGTGACTGACTCAAAAATCTCGTCAGATGATTCGAATATAGTCTACCTTCAAGAATCCACCTTGGAGATTTGTCTATCTTAAGCCATACTATTTTCTCCATTACATTTGTTTTAGTTTTTACAAAGCGCATTAAGTTCCTCACTGAGACTTTTTTTTAGGTTTTCTGTTATAGCTACTATATATTGCCTTTATCATTTATGAATACGAACCTTCCTACTAGACTGCTTTTTATTCAAACTTATGTAAACTGAATATGATCACATTGCCTTCTGTGGATCCTCTCCTGATGAAACAAGCTGATTAGCTTGATCTTGAAGTTTGGGTTGTCATTGTTGGTGTTTGGGAGAGTCTCTGTAGCTGCGCCACCAATGGCATTTCTCTGATATGTTGGATATTGAGAGTTCAATGTGGATGATCTTTGAAGCAAATTTCAGCACTTTCTCCACCAACTGGGTCAGACAACGCTCGTGTTTTCCCAAGAGCAGTAGTCTGTAATGGAGAAGTCTGTAATTCCTTTTTTTAACGTTCCGTCATATTGTTTGTACTTGCAACCTCGATGCAGTTTACCCTGAGGCTGTTCTCCATAGGAAACATTATTAGGATTCTATCGTCATCCATGTGGGAGACATGGCCTGCTGAAGTTGAATTTTCTAGAAGTGGTCTCCATGCTGTTGAGCCCAACATGATGGAGGACCACTGTGTCTGTGAATATGAATGCAAAGTACTCATTCATCAAGTCTGCCATGTCATTTGTGTTCATTTTAACTTGGCTTGCATTGGCTTTAAAGGACATGGATTTCCAATTTCCACTCTCTTTGTCTTAATACTTAAGAAACCTTTTTGCAATTCGACCTTGATATATCTTTATTGAGAGGAACTGAAACTAAGAGTAGGGGTGATATGCTTCAGTTGTGCAGACCATTGATAAGACCACATCTCAAGTACTATGTGCAGTTTTGGTCTCCTTATTTAAAGAAGGATGTAAATTTGTTGGAGATCATTCAGAGGAAGTAAATGAGATTGTTACCTGGAATAAGCAGGTTGTTTTACAAGGAAAGATGAGACACTAGGCTTGTTTCAGAAGAACGAGAGGTTAATTGGCAGAAATGCATAAGATCCTGAATGGTCTTGACAAAATGGATGCGAAAAGGTGATTTATCTTTGGGTGAGTCCAGAATTAGGGGCACAATATTTTAAAATCAGGTGTCATCCTTTTAGTACAGAGATCAAATATATATCTTATCTTGCTGAAGATTATGTGACTTTGGAACTGATTGCCTTAGAAGGCGGTTGAAGTGGTACCAATGAGTATTTTTAAGATGGAAGTACGTAGACTCATATTTAGCAAAGAAGTCCAAGGTAAAAGGGGATGTGGAACTTGAAACACAAAAAATTCAGTAATGATTTTATTGAATGGCAGAACAAGCTTAAAGGGCTTAAATGATCTACTTATGCTCCTATTTTGTATGTTCAGATGATCCTTTCCCTGTATTCCCTTACTGCAAGCTTTACGTTTTTGTATCTTTATTGGTTTTTAAAGTTTTCCTAGTCATCTGAACTTTCGCTACTTGCATTTGTTAGAGCCTTTTTAAGAGCACCTGGTATTATGCTTGCTCTGCTTCTTTTGCTAATATTATCGATAGAATGATTAAAAAGGTTTTAGATTAGATTGCTTACAGTGTGGAAACAGGCCCTTAAACCCAACAAGTCCACACCAACCCGCCGAAGCACAACCCAGCCAGACCCATTCCCCTACACTTACCCCTTCACCTAACACTACGGGCAATTTTAGCATGGCCAATTCATTTAACCAGCACATTTTTGTACTGTGGGAGGAAACCCACGCAGACATGGGGAGAATGTGCAAATTCTACACAGACAGTTGCCTGAGGCAGCAACTGAACCCAGGTCTCTGGTGCTGTGCCACCGTGCCACCCATGTTGCTGAGCTCGCCATAATTCAAATTGTGTTGATCATCTGTAGCCATTCCTGAAGTCTGCCTATTATTTTGCCAAACCCATTTATTGTAAGCCACGTTATGTACCACTGGATGTTTCAATTGGTCAGTAGAGAAAAAGTGAGCAAAATTCCTTTTAAAAATTAGGATTTTTTGTCTTCAGTTCAAAAAGTCACAGAATCTCAGAATTGAAGGAAACCATTTGGCCCATTATGTTTGCAACAGCTCTCCAGCAAGCATTATGACTTGGTGCTATTTGCCAACATTTCCCCACACCATTGCACATTGTTTTTATTCAAGTAGACATCCAATAACCTCTTGAAAGCCTTGATTGATTCTGCTTCCGTGACACTTCCTGGTAGTGTAGTCCAGACCCAAACCACTTGTGTGGAAAATTTGTTTTCTTCTTGCATCATATTTGCTAAGTTTACAAATCTTTTTTACCGCTTTGTAATCCACTCTGCAAGGAGAACGATCTTCAGTATCCTCGACCGAACTTTCTGATCCCTTCTGCACACTCTCCAAAGAATTCACAGCCTCCCCGTAGTGTGGCAGCCAAAATCATATGCAGTACTTCACCTGAGATCTAATAAGTGTCTTGCAAAGGGCATAAAAAATATTGTTCCTTTCTCTCCAGAAAGTGCTGATTCAAGTGAGGTGCTTCAATTGCTTTTCAAGATCATGTGTAAAATAGCTATCCTTCACACTATATTGGGGAATGAACCATTCAGCTGTGGTGGGCATAACAAGTGTTTTCCCAACACTCGTGGTTGCAATGGGAAAGTTAATTTTTTTAATCCACTTGCTAATGATGGTGAGGTAAATTACCGCTTTATCTGAAACCAAGTAACTTGGCATAGATTATTCATCCCAGCTGGATCTGCTTGGCTTAATACTGTATCTGCATGTCATCGGCGAAGTTGAAAGCATTGATGTTTTAATCAAACTCCTAAATATTTACAATGTAATTTATTCATACTCATATATAACATATTCTAACAGGGGTTACTTATGATGTGAAGAATATTGACACTTCTTCATCATTTCCCTTCTCTTCCCTCTCCCCACCGACATTTCAAATTTTGTACCCAACCCTGGAGGATTTGTCCCTGCTTCCATTGCCAGAGGTTATCTCTTCCATGGGATCTCACTGGCCCTCTGACTTCTGTTCTTGACTTTAGGCCCAGTTTTTAGTGGCTGCTGAAACTATTTTCAGAACCGATCAGGACAATGCTGTAGGGTTTATTATAAATTACAGATTAAAACTCCTTATTAGACATGTAATCTTGATTTGCCAGACTCTGAGATGAATAGCCACTGATTTATATAAATAATTGATGACAGGGTAACTGATTCCCAAGGGCCCATCAGGTGCCTTTCCAAAGTCTTTAATGACAGTTGGTAAACAACTGCATTCAGCTTGGCAACAAATAATGTTTCAATGACACACATGTTCACATTTGTCAGTGCTGAATTTTGATCAGAGGAATAACTTCCACAAAATGAATTGACTGTTACCTCATTATTTGCCAAAGCAAGAGGTTAAGTACACAACAGACTTGCCTCCTAAAGAGCAGGTGAGTATACAAATTCAATAAACTGCATAACTGGTGTATTTAAAATCTATAAATCACTGAAGTCAGGAGACTTACTGAACCTTCTCTGGTGGAGGAGGAGGAGAGGGTGGGGTGGGAATCGGTCTTGGCTCAACACAGACTACAGATGGAAAGGATGAAAGCTTACTCACAGAATAAAATCCTGTTCACTTGTTTCAGTGCAAGACTGCAAACGTTGCTTTATAAAGAAAGTATGTTTTGACAAAAGTGCACTCGCATAATTATTCATATTGGCGAAACCCATTTTGAACAACATGACATAAAGATACCATTTATGTAAGTTCCAGCCTAATTACAGTCATTCATAACCAGCACTTAGAGAGAAGTGCCACAATGAGGACTCCTTTGAGAACCGTTTTTAAAGAATTATCATTGACTTTCTCTTCCTTCTCCCCCACCTTAACCTATAAAAGCACCTCTCATTCTTTCAGTTGATCTTGAGTTTGAATGGTTTCCTGTTTAAACTGAGATCATCAGGTGTTGCTCATAAGAGGAGTGAGCTACAGCTTGAATTAATTTTGATTTGCAAGGGAGCTGAATTGCTCTCTGTGGTTGAAATTAAATGATCACTGAATTATCCTATAACTTTAATCATTCTAGCTCCCTCACCATATTGAGCTCAGTTAAACCTACAAGTCATTGTCCTGCTTAACAGTCTATATCTCTACTGCTGTTAGTCTGGTCCTTTCACCATATTGGGCTGGTAATACCTCCTATAACTGAATCTTTACAGCAGCTGATGCAGATCCTGCAGCCTGTTGACATCGGTAACTCCTCCTGTCACCAGTCTTTTCTCAATTATCTCTATTGATATGAAACAAAAATAGAAATATTGATCCATCACCGGACCCAAAATGTTAGCTTTGATTTCTCTCCACAGATGCTGCCAGACCTGCTTAAGTTTTTCCAGCAATTGTTGGGTTTTTTTCTGATTTCCAGCATCCACGGTTTTTTTTTAGTTTAGTCTATTGATATAAATCAGTTCCCATTCACCGTTGGCCCCAAAAACCCTTTCCACTGGTTACTTCAATAGCATCATAAGTTTTCATTTCCAAGCTAAGATATTCCAAAAACTGACCAGAAGATGATGAGAATTCTTCGAGTTGTATTTACAATTGATTTTCCTTTAAAAGATTTCAGTGTTTTATAGTATTTGCAAATGATGGGGCCTTCTTCCAAAGTGCGTTTTCCTGATATGTATATAAGTTGGAAGTTTTTATTTATTAAAGCAAGTATTCTTAGGAATGACTTGTATCCTTGTTACAATCTACCCCAGTCAATCAGCTTGCAATCCATTCAGGTATATTGGCAAAGACCTTAAATCTGTAGTTTTAATCATTGATAAAATATTGTGAACTTGAAATGATGGGAGTATCTTGTGGTCAGGGCAGTCAGTGCAAAGTGACTTTGGAGCTTATTAGCTATCTCTCTCAGATCAAGTGCAGCGCAGAAAATCATCTTTTACCCTGGTCTGCAAACTACATTAATCCACATCTCAGCAACCCTTCACAGGATTCCACCAGCCAAAACCAGGCAATCATTCTCATTTACATTACCAATCTCAGAGCAAAGAATAAGTCAAAATTTGTATCTCCATGAAAGATACCGTTTCCTTTCAATTTCAAATTATTTTTATTATTATTCTTTTCATGGTATATGGGCATCGCTGGCAAAACCAGTATTGTTTGTCTGTCCCTCATTTCCTGTGAAAAGGTGACGGTGAGCAGCCTTCTTGAACCACTGCAGCCCCTTTGTTTTGACTTATCTTTAACTGAGTGGCTTCTCAGCCATTTTAAAGAGCTGTTGAGAGTCGACCACATTGCAGTTCTTCTGAGGTTGTGTTTTGGCCAGACCAGGTTAGGATGTTCTTCCTTGAAGAGCAGAATTGAACCAGCTGGGTTCTGTGGATAGCCAATGATCATGGTTACCATTACTGAGACTAGCTCTCAATGCCTGGTTGAATAATTGATTGAAATTAGATTCCTCTGGCTGCTATGGGAGTTGAATCCTTGTCCCCTGAATTAGTTTGAGTTTCTGGATTAGTCTTCCCGGACTTGTGTTAGAGCAGTTGTAATAGGGTGGAAAGTGATGGAGAAAAGATGAGATTGATGATTCAGTCCATCTTCTCACTTTTCATTCTGTTCACTCATATACCCTGCAGACACATTTTTACTAGCCTCAGCTCCTGCGGCCCTGTTGAGCATACTGACTTTCCCTGTCCTTTCCCGGGTCTTCGTACAGTGATACAATGCAAATGTCATTGAAGTAATATTCCAGGAGTCAAGACTAATTTTCTGTGGATGAGAATTGAAACCCCACCCTGACAGCTGTTGTAATTTGAATTCAATTAATAATTAATAGGGGAGGCGATGGCCGAGTGGAATTATCGCTGGACTGTCAACCGAGGGGCTCAGATAATGTCTGAGGACCCAGATTTAAATCCCACCACCGCACATGATGGAATTTGAATTCATCTAAAAATATCTGGAATTAAGAGTCTAATGATGACCGTGAATTCATTGTCGATTGTTGAAAAAATCCATGTGGTTCACTAATATCCTTTAGTGAAGGAAACTGTCATCCTTATCTGGCCTGGCCTACATGTGAATCCAGACCCACAGCAACATGGTTGACTCTTAACTGCTGTCTGGGAAATTAGGGATGGGCAATAAATGCTGCCTGGACAACGATGCCCTCATCCTGTGAATGAATAAATGAATGAATACATAAATCTGAAATTCTATGTTAGTCTCAATGATAGTGACTATCAAGCCACAATCCATTATTGTAAAAACCAACTTGGTTCACTAAAATCCTTTAGGGAAGGAAATCTGCCATCCTTATCCACTCTGGCACATGTGTATTCCTGAAGAAGGGCTTATGCCCGAAACGTCGATTCTCCTGTTCCCTGGATGCTGTCTGACCTTTTTCCAGCAACACATTTCCAGCTCTGATCTCCAGCATCTGCAGACCTCACTTTCTCCCCATGTGTATTAGAAGCCTTGAACTTCTAAAAGACTCACCTGGTCCACTAATACTCTTAGCTATTCTGGCCAAATGTGACTGTAAACCTACAGCAAAGGAGCTAACTCATAACAGCGCTGTTAAATGACCATGCAAGCCTCTCAGTTCATGGACAATGAGAGATAGGCAACAAGTACTGGCCTTGCGATTGATGTCCACATCAATCCCTCAGTCACAATTTTAAAAACTGGAATTTTCACTGTGATTTTCAACTGAATACACAACTCCCCTGATAATGGAGGCATCCACGTTAGTCTAGAGCAAGATCGAGGAATGGGCTGACTTATGGCAGGTAACATTTGAATAAAGGAAGAGAAAAACTGATTGATCTTCCCAAACGTTCCCAATTACCTGCTGAAGATGCTTGACTCTGGAACTGAATTTAATGTTGGCGGACATGTGGGCCAGAGAATCTACAGGAGCTGTGCCTGGGCTGTCTCCAGACACCCCAATCCTTTGCACATTGGGCAATTAACTGACCAGCATCAGGATGCACATCCTTTTAAGAGTGAAGGCCCACCTGCTGCTCTTTAATCTTAGCACTCACTACAGAATTGCACCCAGTGTGGATTAGCTATGATGGAGGTGGTCCGAGAACCCAGGAAAGAGTTGTTGAAATCTTATGGGCATGCTCAGACATGCCCTGGAAGCTGGGGTTCTGGTTGATTGTGGGTCTCTGGTATGTTTTCTTGGATTAGCACTAAGTGCAGGGTTTCCAACCATGGACCACTGACTGTCCAATCAAGAGGACATCCTCCACTGAGTCTGCAGAATGTCCACGTGTTTTTCCTGTGCATTGTCCCATGAAGAGTAGGGCTAACTCCAGACCTTTCCACCAGCACCAACCCTTGGTTAGAATGCCAGCAGCAGTGAGAAGTGACCATTAATTGGCATTTGATTGACCCCTGAAGTCGGAAAGAGGCTGAACATCTCTCCACAATTCTCCATTCAATTCCAGGTTGGCCCCACCCCAGCTACCTTCCAACCTGCTTCCATAGGCTATACACAATTCCTCAGGTGCGTGGGGTACAGCTTCCATAAGTTACCCAATTCTTCACATTTTCCATTCAGTCATGGAATATGGATATTGCACTCATATTGAATTTCTATTTCTAATTGACCCTGAGTAGGTGGTGCTGAACCACCGCTTTCAATACAAATGAATGGCTGCTTGACTATTTCAGAGGCAGTTAAAAATCAGCCACATTGCTGTGCATCTGGAGTCATATATAGGCCAGACCAGATAAGAACATCTGTGAACTGTATGGGTCTTTATGAAAATCAAGAAGTTTCAAAACCTCCATTACTAGTTTTTTATTCCCATCTTTATTTAAGTACATTTGAATTCTCCAGTTAATTTTAACTCACATCTCTGAAGCATTCATGCATACGCTTGGATTACTAGTTCAGTAACATAAACACTGTACTGACTACTTGAGTTGGTTAAGAAGACGAACAAGAGGGAGATATGTATCCATGTATGGACATTACTATAGTCCTAACCTGATTTGCAAATACATATCCAGGCTGAAATCAATGCAGAACTGCCTGAGAATGTGGTGAAGGCAGGTGAGTCAAGGCATTGAAGAGCCAATTGGATTGTTATCTGAAAAAAAATGTGTGGTTTTTGCTTGAATACAGTGGAGTGGTGTTAAATAAATTGCTCACTTGTAGAGCCAACGCAGAAATGACAGGCTGAAAGATCTCCTGTCCTGCAAAGGTTCTACGATGATCAGAATCAGAAAGCCCTGTTAACTGTATTCCCCCCCCCCACCCCCCAAAAACCTGTGAAACCTCCTAGCAGTTTCCTGTATCAGAAGGTTAGGATTCAATTTGCCAGTTGGCTGCTGAGTTTCCTAAATAATGTAGTAACTACCCTTCAAAAGTATTTAATTGGCAATAAAGCACTTTGGGCTGGCGTGGGGTCCTGACAGGTCCTGTATTAATTCAAGGGTCATACTTGTTTTATTTCCTATCTTTTGTAATTCATTTTCTTTTACATTGTCTCTTACTCCCTCCATCCAACCTCGGCTAAGATCAGCTAATTTAGCAGATGCTGGAATTCCATCTAAGACCTTGTGATTTCTGTTGCTCATTGACATACAGTTATTACTGACTAAACCATTAGAAGTATCACTGTCATTTCCTTACAACATTCTTTTTGGGATTGCATCAAAATAAAAGCCAGTAGAATTTTGAAATGTATAAAGCCAACAAGAGGGAATGACAATATGAAGGAATTATTCTATGCCATTTGTCTATTCGCATAATAACATAGTGACAAGATAAAAAGCAACATGAGACATTTGGATGTTCACATTATACGGTGAAGATAGAGAAGGCATCTGATAGATCCAAAGTAGCTCTCGCAAGCAAAAGACTTGCATTTATGTAGCACTTCTTAAAAGTGGCGCAATATTGGGAAAACCCCTTGAAAATAGTGCCATTAAAATTTTTTTGCATGAGAGGGCAGCTAGAGCTTTGATTTAACACTTCATCTGCAAGGTGCGCATTCAGCAATGCAGCACTCCTATGGTACTGCACTTGAGTATCAGCCTTGAGCTTGTGCTCGGATCTCTGAAGCTCAACTTCATTAGAGAAGCAAGAGTACTACCCACAGAGACTGTCATATTACAATGTGGCTTGGAGTGCACTCATGAAAAAGAGGAAGGGGAAAATGGCAAGAGAGGTTAACTCCCTAAATGTTCAGACCAAAAGAGGTTGGAAGATCATCAGTGAGGGCTGCAGACATGATTCCTTTCTGTGGTTTCCCCCACTTGCCATTATGACCATTAGTATCTGAAAGGTTCACATTCCATTTAAGTGGAAATTGGGAGCAGCACCTTATCATTGGTAATTGCCAGCAGTATTCTAAGAAGAGGCACCTATGCTGATGTGAATGCTGCTCGTTTCACCCTGAAGCGACTTTGATCTTATTTCATAGACCACATTCAAAAAACTCTAAATCCCTAGGCATAAATCTTTAGGCATCACATCAGTTGAAGGCCCCACTAAAGTGTGGGCAATAGGAGATTCTGTAAGCAAACCCAGCCTGGGCTTGCATGAAGCCTCGTTCAGGAGGCTTAATGGCAGTGAAACAGATCTCTTGGCTAGGTTCCCGACTGTTGCCTTGAAACTTCTGCAGAAGGTGCTCTGAAGGAAAGGGGCTGCCTTTCCCAGATGCTGGGACTATTTTTTGGCTGACTGCCACCTACTACTTTCTGGGTGCAGGTATTTCAGCATTTACTCCTGAAAGGTTTACTGCAGCCACCCAGGGGAATAAAAGCCTTATTTCTCGTCGAACCACACCTATTGTTCCAGAACAGATATTCTGCTTTGTGTGCTCTGCGATGATCGTTAAGCAGCCCTTTTGCCTTCGTGCTTTAATGGAGTGCAATCTCAAATGCAGTAAAATAAAAGGAAATTGCTCTTATGAAGTATGAGACTCTAACCTGAAACCTATAGTCTGCACTTCATACTGCATGACAGTAATGAACATATTATGGTACTCTGGACCTTGAAGAGATTTCATGGTGTGTTCAGGGGAGGAGAGCAAAGGATATGTATTCTGTAATCAAGAAGCACTGAATATTCCACGGGTTTTGATCACATACTGATTGGCCACAGTTTTAGCCCATCTTTTAGTCAATTATGCATGGCCTCTGTGCACTCGTGATAGTCAGAAAAACTGATAGCATTTGTCTGCATGTTGGCACACAGCCAGGTCAGCAGTAGGCAGCACGCAGTCGTTCTGAAAATGGATGGTTATAATTTTTAATTGATTGAAATTTTTAGGGTCGCCTGAAAATTAATGAAAGTGGAGGTTCTGAATTTTAAAAACAAATCATGGTGCAGGCAGCCTGAGATGTGCTCAAGTCCTGAATGAAGTTCAGTAAACATCACTCACTATAATATACACATGCACGAACAAACATAGGCGCACTAAGACATTGAGCACTAACACATGGGCAACAGTTCACGTTACGGAAAAGGAAGTGCTGGAGGGCTTAGAAAACATAAAGGTTGATAAATCCCGGGACCTGATCAAGTGTATCCCAGGATGTTGTCGTATATTAGGAGGAAATTGCGGGGCCATGAGCAGAAATATTTGTATCATCTATAGCCATGATGAGGTACCCAAGAACTGGAGGGTGGGTAATGTTGTGCTTTTATTTAAGAATGGCTTGGAAGTACAGACTGATGAATCTGGGTGATGGGTAAGTTGTTGGAAGTGATTGTGAAAGATAGGATTCACATGCTTTTGGAAGGCAAGGAATGATTAGGGGTTGTAAGAATGATTTTACGCAAGGAAAATTGTATGTCTCAATTTTTTCAGGAAGTACCCAAAAAGCTTGATGAGGGAAGAGTGGTTGATGTTGTTTGCTTTGACCAGCAGTGTTCCACAGGGGTCCGTACTGGGTCAACTTTTGTTTGTTATTTATATAAATAATTTGGATGAGCATATAGGAGACGTGGGTCAGTAAATTTGTGGATGACATCAAAGTAGGTGGTACAGTGGACAGTGAAGAAGATTATCTAAGATTTTAAAGAGATCTTGATCAATTGAGTCAATAGGCTGAGGAGTGGCTGATGGAGTTTAATTTGTCTAAATGTGAGGTATTGCAGTTTGGTAAAACAAACAAGGGCAGGACTTATGGTAGGGCTCTGTGTTGTAGAACGAGAAACCTATGGGTTCAGCTACATAATTCTTTGAAATTTACATCACAGGTAAAGAGGGTGGTTAAAAAGGTAGTTTAGCACGCATGCCTTCATTGCTCGATCTTTGAGTAGGAGTTGGAACAGTAATATTTTAAAAAGGCCACAATTCTAAAAGGGCTTCAGACCAGAAAGTTCTGGGTATATAAGTGCATTATTCATTTCAGGTGACAGGGCTAGTTGACAGAGTGATTAATGACAAATATACTGTTCTCGATAAGAGCAAGGAGGTTATGCTCAGCTTATAAAAGGCCATGTATTACATTCTTGGCCTCAGCTGCAGTACCATGTCCAGTTCTGAGCATTGCACTTTGGAAAGGATGCAAGGACATTTGAGAAGGGGCAGAAACAATTCACCAGAATTCTAGGGAGCTTAAAAACAAAGATAGATTAGAGAAGTTAGGACTTGTTTTCCTTGGAGGAAAGGAGGTTGAGCAGAGTCCAGTGGAGGTGTTGAAAATCATGAAGGGCCTAGACAGACTAGGTAGGGAGAAGCCGTACCCACTCATGAAGGATTGAGATTGAGAGAGTCATATTTAAAGTAGCTGGTGTAAGAAGCAGAAACAACATTAAGGAGGGGAGATCTCACTTGAGTGGTTACAATGTGTAAAGCACCGCCAGAGTATGTGAGTGAGTTATTCATTGTCACATATTTAGAAAGAACCAGTGAGAAGTGTTTTAACGCCACAATTCACGCCATTTTGAGTTACAAAAAGAATAAGAAGAAATTACATAAATCAGAGTTCATTTTCTGTACAAGGGATCTTCAAACCAGTGCTTCTGCAATGTGTCCTGAACCTCAAGGAGTCTCTGTTCTGGGTACAGCAAAGGTGACCACACCAAGAGTCCACTCTTCCTACCGCAACCAGGAGTCCCCACTCTGGGCACCACTTCCACCACAGCCACGACCCACCAAGTCCATGAGTCCACACTCCAGGCCTACTGTTGCCACAACATGAAAAAAGGAAAAAGATGCAAAACAAGAGGGGGAAAAGAATAAAGCCAGCCTGACGCAGATGCATTCAGACGACCTACTCTGCCTCCAACTTGCATCTGGTGGAACTAGATTCATTTGAAGCTTTCAGAAGAAAATTGGACTTATCTGAAAAGGAGGAATGTGTAGGGTTACAGGAAAGGGGAATTTGATTTGATTTTTTTGTCACGTGTGCTCAAATGCAAAAGTACAGGAGTACAGTGAAAAGTGTATAATGTCGCCATTCAAAGTGCCATCTTCAGTACAATGTAACAAGACAGAACAAAGTTAAACATTGCAGTAATAAAAGTATAGTGTAAAATGTATGACATACGATTAAAAGTTACACATTTAAGCCCTTCTTAGTTTTAAGTAGAAACTAAAAAAAAAAGGTGAAAGTTTAAATATTACAGTTTTTCTTCAGTGTTTAGTCATGATGGACCACACTTTGAGGAATTACCTTGTGACCAGATGTCCCACGCTGAGGCCATATCAGGCTGATAGACCACCATGTACTGCCGAAAGACTACCATGCTGGGCTGAGAGACTAGGAGAAAGTGGGGACTGCAGATGCTGGAGATCAGAGTCGAAATGTGTGACGCTGGAAAAGCACAGCAGGTCAAACAACAAATGAGGAGCAGGAGAATCAATGTTTCGGACATAAGCCCTTCATCAGGAATGTATGTTCCTGATGAAGGGCTTATGCCCGAAACATCGATTCTTCTGCTCCTTGGATGCTGCCTGACCTGCTGTGCCTTTCCAGTGCAACACTTTTAGACTATGAGAGATTGTCCTACTGGGCCAGGAGGCCACGATGCCAAGTCGGAAGGATATCGATACTAAATGAATGACTTATGCAAAGAGCTGGTGCAAATGCAAGGATCAAAGAACAATGTGCAAAGCTGTAACTATTCTGTAACACACCTGTGCACAGACATCATGCAAAAGCACTAACATATTTCATGCACACACTGACACACATTCCCAAGTGCCAACATATGCATTGAAGCAACACACCTTAACATTTTCACACTTAAATCACATTCTGACAGGCTGACACATGCTAACACGTATTAACTCACTCAAACCCAACACTAATACACTCCATGCATCATACGTATCAACACAATTAAATTCACACAGTAGCACACATGTTAATGCATGCATATAGAAGCTAACACACAGTAAAGCACACTAATGCATTAAATATCAGTTTATACTATCACATGCAAATTCATACTAACACAAGTATGTACTAACATGCACACTAATGGTCTCACACACGTGCACATTAACATGCACTAAAGCACATGCAATAACTGATATGCATACACTAACAAATGTGCACAGGCACACTCTGAGATGCAAAACACTTTGATACAGAAAACACACAATAAGACACAGTAATATACACATTCTTTAAAACACTAACTCAATCAAACATGCGCAGATTAGAACAAACACAAAATAAAACATATGCTAGTGCACACTAACACAACAGCCCTTATACACTAACACACGTACAAATGCATTGTATTTACAGACTTCGTTATATTGAAGCAAAGAATTATTTTGAAGAGTAAAGAAGCTGAAGGATCTTTCATTTATCCTGTAAAACATACAAATTAGTTCTTCCCCCCTCCATTGTCACTTTGCATATTGTTTCATTATTGAGCAAACTGCTGGGAAATTCTCATTTGGACACTCTTCCAACTGAGCTAAGGCACTGTACCACTCGTTAATAGAGCTTGACTTATCTCTTGAGCGTCTGAAGTAGGTGCAACCTGATCTTGAGAATAATTGCAGCAGAAACCGAGGTGGAAGGAAGGGTCAATCAGAGAAGGAGAAATCAGCCAGGCTTTTCTCCACATACGTTAATATTGCAATTAGAGAGAGAAGATACAATAATGGAGGGCTAGCAGCAGGTTTATTATCCAGACTGCAATCTAGGATCAGGGAAAATGATCAGAAAGTAAAATACCTTCTAATGATTATATTAGAATTTTCATAAGTCAATGTGGAGGATCAAGTTTCTCCTCTTCCTTCCTTGGATGCTATTTAGCTCCTATGACAATGGGACTTGTAAGTAGTAAGGAATCCCCAAAGGATTTTGAACTTGGAGGTGCAGCATGGTGGCACAGTGGTTAGCACTGCTCCTCACAGCACCAGGGACCCGAGTTCAATTCCAAGTAACTGTGTGACATTTGCATATTCTCCCTGTGTCTCCATGGGTTTCCTCCGGGTGCTCCAGTTTCCTCCCACAGTCCAAAGATGTGCAGGTTAGGTGGATTGGCCATGTTAAATTGTCCATAGTGTCCAGGGATGTGTAGGTTAGGTGGATTAGCCATTGCAAATGCAAGGTTACAGGGATATAGGGTAGGAGGATGTGTCTGGGTGGGATGCTCTTCAGAAGGTCAGTGTATGGATTTGTTGGGTGGAATGGCCTGCTTCCACACTGTAGGGATTCTATGAAATGAGGAGTCAACAATTTAAACCTTTTCCTGAGAGTGAGAGCAATGAGACTAAGCAATGTTCCTGCCTTCAGTAGATTGTTGGAATTCATGATGCTTTGCTATAAGTGTGGGTGAGGCAAAGACTATTGTATCCTTGTAAAGGGAACTTGGATAAATATCTAAAGCTGAGCAAGATATATATGTTTAAGGAGAGTGGCCATCTTCACAGATAAAATTGGTTCTGCCCATTTCCTTGTAACTTTCACCACTCACATTTCACAGTCTACAATCCAAACCTGCTTTCTTCTACTCCCATCATCTCACTTCCATTCCTTTTTTCCTGATTCCCTCATTCAACACCACCCCACACACACCACCTTTTCCAGTCCTCCCTTTCCTCCCTCCTTCTATACGATCCCTTTGCCTTTCACTCCTTTTACTCTAACACTTCTCCATTCCACTTTTCTCTGCTTCTCCTTTTCTTTTCCTAACTACTCCCTTTTTCCTCTCCCATTCCTATATTCCCCCCATCCCACTGCCAAGTCACTCCTCATCCCTCAGCTCCCCCCAATTCTCTATTTTAAAATAAAACTGAATTTAAATTTCCCCTTCTAAATTATTTGATAAGTCAACTGACCAGTACTATGCACCTTCCAAACTCAGTGTAATCAAAGTAATCCAGTGAGTTCCAGTCTTTTAAGGAAACCTGAGAGTTTCAGTTCAGTAACTTAAATGGGGGTCTTAAAAACAACACAGTGCAATTTGCTGGATCCATTTCATAATATTCACGTGAATTCAACCCTTACTTTCTCTTTAACATGGAAAATTTCAAAAAATTTAAAGATTTGCCATCTTGAGCAGCTTGCAGGAAATCAGTGGTCAGATTGTTCAATTACCAAGTGATATGTTACTAACTTTATCAGAGCATTGATTGTGTGATGCATTTCACATCGTATATTCCTATCCTAGCACTATCAGATACTGCTGGTGATTAATGAGCAGGCCCCAGATACCAAATCTAATACAAAATCAATGGGTACAAGTGTGAGTAACTTGACAGCAAGTGTTTCTGAGCTGCCATTTCACAACGACAGCATAAGTGGGCCAAAACATTCCATTGCTGAACAGTCCCTGGATAGCAACCAAGGGCAGGAATGTAGCCAAGTTTGCCCCATGCCCCTTGCCATCCGACCCTCCAAGGGCAGTTATAATACTCTTCTTTGCACTCTGCACTGAAATCAGAGCAGCAAAGAAACTAGCAGATTGTCAACCCTCCAGGAATTGATAACTAATCTCCCAGGTACTGCTTTGAGGCACACAAGTAAAGAATCATAAAACTAATACTTTTTGTTTTCATTTTCTTTCTAAATCTTTATTCAATATTGAAAATATTGAAGATTGATGGATGTTGGAGGAAGGGACAAAAGTGTATTGGGCTGGATGGGCCAGAATTGGGAACCTCCAAGTTGAGTCTCCCTGGTCAGTAAGGATTAACGGTAAGGATTAATTGTCAGCACCTAAACATGCTGAGCCATCGGCGAATTTTGCTAATGATAGCATGTCAAAAACCAACGAGATGCTTCTTCTGCTTAACTGGCTTTTCCCCAAAATGAGTACATCTGTTGGCTTTTATGACTGATGAACCTGATCCAGTATTCATAGGAAACTTGCTCAGTGCTTTTGTCCCTGCCCCACTCCCCTTTTGCTTTTCCCAGTGAAGACATCATCTGTTCTTTGCTTACCATTTCTCTCCCATGTATGTCTTGTAAAATGGCCCCAGGTAAATAGCAGACAGAGGAGAAGTGGGTGAAGAGCTTCAGTTATTCATTGAAACGAGGAGATCTGGTTTGGTTGGCTTACAGTTTCTTACGGCTCTGATCTTCCTCTGATGCATCCAGCCCCTACATAATCTAAAATATTCAGAGCACACAATACAGGTGAGCAAGGCCATCCTTACAGATTGGCCCATGGCCTGCCTTTTCTGATTCTGGTCTCCAGTACTGGTGAAGTTCCCCTCAATCTGCTTGATATTTTTTGGCATGAATGCAATTTTTAGAGTTAGCCTTTCAATTGAATTTATTGTGCCATTTGTAAGCATTAATAAACTGGTAGTAAGTAATAAAAAGGGGATAAATGCTCTTGATTTAATCTTGACATTTATAGCTGTGTAACGTACAAGCAAAATTTGATTTTATTTTGTTCTGAGCAGTCAATAGGTTGCCCTGGGCTTCTAAAGACGAGATTATTTTTCTCTCTCTCTCAGTTGATTTTAAAAGCCTGAAGTTCAAAATCCCCTGTTGCCAAGGAGTCAGTGACATGGAATATAAAGTACAGGGAGTTTGTAGGAACTGCTAACGCCCCTGGTGTATTGACAGAATCTATTTCTTGCACTGAGGAGCATGCCTTAGCTGCCTGATGTAAAGGCCTTGCTAATGGCTTTCATTTCACCCTCAGTGGTTTGTGAATTGATTGGGGGGCGAGACCAATGAAATACCGCATGATCTTCAGGCTTTAGCATGAGATAGTGGCGTCGCTTTCAGCAACACTCGATTATTGGCCCCGTTAGCAGCCATAAAACATAAAGAAGGAGGTTACTGTGATTATTTGGTGTCTGTGTGTCCATCTGTCACACAAATAACTCTGTCCTATTTATTAATTGGTCATAAATCAGATTTTATAATGGAAATCTATTTTAAAAGACCATATCCCCTCCGTGTTCAGTCAGAGATGTCAGTAACTTAAACGCTGTCGATAATGGCCACCTTCATGACTGTCTGCAGCTACCACTTGAAGACTTCAAGTATAATGGGCCTATTCCTTCCTTGTCATTCTCCACAGTACCCAGGTCACTGTGGCAAGTCTGCAAACAGTCCTGTAGTTGTGAGTTAGATGTGGAGCAGTTCTGCATACTAGTAATAAATTGGAGTTCTACATTAGAATGTTTTGGGGTCTGGTGCAAAAGAAAAAGAAGAAAGCAGACTTTAAAGTGAAGATATTGTTACAATCCAGTTAAGAGGGGTGAACTGGTCCCACAACAAAGTTTGAATTTAAAAATAGTTGATATTGCCATTTTATATATATCAGGCATGTATAGCTCAATATCAGAAACAAGTCAGCTAGGTTCTTCAAGTAACAAGTGAAAGCTAGCTTTTTGAAAATTAAACTTATTCAAGGAAAGGTATAAAGATTCTTAATGAAAACTTTACACTGCGCACACATATGCAACCACTCTTCTTGAAAAATGATGTGTATGCACACACTTTCTCTCAACCTTGGGCAAAAACTATAAAACTCTGCAGTGTTATCTTAAAAATGCTTTGCCGAAGTAACAGTCAAATTCAGGAAGAAGAGTTATTCACAGATTATCCCAAATGTTAGCCTGAGCCAATGTCACCTTTCACAAAATCTGTCAGCATGGGATGTCTTTCTGAATGAGTTACAGCTGGCTGAATTTGCTTTTCTGGAGACAGTGCTTTAGATTTCAAATTCATCTTCAGGTATTGTCCACTTGTGATGAGATCCTATTGAGGGTTTCCAACTCAAAACTTTGATGAGAGGAGTTTCAGATAAGAAAATAGAGGGCAAAGTCTGTTGGTCCTGGGGCAAGATATCTCAGAGTCTCTGTGGTTAAATCTAACATCCTTTGCACCTATAAGCTGGCCATGTGAACTCTCTGGAAGTTTTAGAAACAATGCATCTCCATTAAAGCAGCTTGTTACTTGCAAATGCAATACTGTTGTCAATGTGGCCAATGTCATTTAATTTGCAAAGTTTTTGTTCTAAGATATTTTGAGATATACAGGTGTTTGGTCAATAATATTACAACTTGAAGGTGGCAGCCATGGGAACTCCATCCATCTAAAGATAACAGGCAGCCAGCCTGCTTTACCACAGTAGGAAAACCAGCCAGCTATCAATTTCTGATCACAAGCCAGCCATCAGTGCTGAAAAATGAGATTGTGGAGGTGTCAAATGCAAAATTGCACTTGACTGTGGTGCCTTCCATCGTCTGTCAACTTGTCTTCACACGAAAAGAGAATGGCGAATTGACAAGTTACTGTGGGCCTCTGGAACAAACATTTGTATATTTGGGAACAAAAGGTAGGAAAATTGGAAAAGAATAATTTAAACAAAAAAAGCACATTTTCCATGCATCAAACACATCATAAAATGCAAGCTCAATCTTCCTGATCTGGTTTATTTGTATCCTGGAATAGAACAGGAGCTGTACGGCAAAGGAATGTATCTTGTTGAATATGGCAGGATGATCAAGAAACAGCCAGAGCATCAATGCACCAAAAAGTCTTTTGTCTTTAATTAGAGCCCAAGGTGGGTCATGCTGTCAGTCACTTGACGAGTGTGGGAAAAGCAGTTGGAAGGAGGGTGGCATCTAAAGGAGCAGCTTTTCTTCAAATTTAGTAGTGAATCCATTTTCTCTTTTCCCTTCTTCACCTGACTGCCAAAATAAAATTGCTTTTTTTGAGGATTTGGCAAGTCTTTGGGCTTTGTTCTTGATGAAGGTTCTACAATAACTATCCAATAACACTGTTTAGGATGGTTTATTTTATGTACAGCTGGTGGCCTTGGCAGCTGCGTTTAAACAATTAGATTCCTGTTGGATATCCTAAATGATGGTGGGTTAAACAATTATACCTTTGATGAGTGTAGCTTGTAATTTCAGTCCACTGCAGCTTTGAAACCTAATAGTATAATTGTCCCTTATCACTTGTTGCGGTTTATGCGGTGCACTCTTTAAAGCTGTTATATCAATTCCTTGCAGTTTCCTGTCATTTGAAAAATAAGAGCAATGGAAAAGTCTAGGACTCATTGGGAGTCGCAATTCAGCCTCAAACTACATGAATATACAGCACAATAATAAGCCATTCGATCCAGAGTTTATGCTTCACAGAAGTTCCTCTCATCACTCTTCACTTTAATCAATCAAAATAACCCTCTATTCCATTTTCCCTCATTTGGTATCATCTGTGATTGCTATAAATATATCTATGCTATTCATCTTAGCCATTCCCCAGCAAGTTTGAAATTCTCAGCACACTCTGGGTAAATAAAGTTCCCTATTGGATTTATTGGTGACTATCTTATAAGTTATGATCTCTAGTTTAAGACTGTCCCCACAACTGGCACATGTATCTGATTCTGATTCAGCAGCAAAGGTAAACTTCAAAAGTTTCAAGACAAAGCAACCAATGTAATTAGCATCCCACCTACCACCTTAAATGTTCAGTCCCTGTACCACTGATGCACAAGGGCAGCATGATGTACCATCTTCAAGATGCACTGCCAAAATTTGAAGGTTCCTTTCACAGCACTCTCCAAACCCACGGCATAGAAGAAGTGTGGCAGACATATGGTTTACCTTCAAGTCACACATTGTCTTGGAACTATGTTGCCGTTTCTTTGCTGTCGCTGGATCAAAATTCTGGATCTTCTTTCCTAATAGCTCTGGGAATATACTTATAGCACGTGGATTGCACACATTCAAGAACATGGCTCACCTACTCAAGCAGTTACGGATTGGTGTCGAATCCTTATCCATTATGCTCGTATCCCATGAAAGAATAAAACGAAAGGTCAAAGTTTTCCATTACATCAGCCCTTAGCCTCCTCTTTTTGAATGAATTGAGCCCCAGTCTGTTCATTCTTCCCTGATAGTGTAAGCTCTCTATTTTGTTTATTTCCTATATATTTGTTGTTAAATGTGAATGAAATATTCATTTTGAACTGAAATAGTCACTCCTGTTGCTTTCCAAAATGTCTGAAATGTAGCCTATGTAAGTGATTACAGTGCTTCTGTTGATGCTGAAATGACATCTTTTATCCCAAATGAACCACACATATTCATTAGTCAGAATCCATCAGTGCAAGCTGGGTAGCTGAAAGTTTATAATTGGCTGTGTAGTCTTCACTATAGTTTCTCCCTAATGTAAGATTTAAATTTATTATTGTTAAGGGTTAAAAATAGCATGATTAAGTCACAGCACATTAAATTTATCTTTAAAATTCTTGCCTCCTAAGAGTGCCCCTTGTCTGTATTTCAGTAAGCTTTGCTGTTACATAAATTGTAGATGAAAGTTTTTCTTTTATTTGTCCCAAATTAAGCTACTGCCTACTTTCTAATGATCACAAACCCCTTAATCTACTTATAAAACGATCAGTATGCTCCTTTATTTTGTGGCTCTTCCAGTGAGACTTTTGGGTGACTGTTTCCCAACACTCAATAGTTTAGCCATCAGTGTGACATGGGGCTGCACAGTCCACGATAGAGTAAAGAACAGTAGAAAAATAACAAAGGTTATCTGGAATTGCAAGAGCAGAAACAAGACACTTGGCCCGATTGATTAATGCTGGCAATTATGTTCCAGCCTTTTACCACCCAACTACCTCTCTTAATCCTATCAGTCTCTCCTACTACTCTTTTCTCCATCGAGCTTCTCTGCTGTTCACCAGCCTTCCTGAAGGCTCCTCATTCTCACCCCTATTTGTGTCAAGAATTTCTAGTACTTAAAAGGACTACACAGGCTTTTTGCCTTATGTAGTTATGCTAAATTGTTATAAGGCAATAATCATGTCTCAGTTTTGTGTCTAAACCTGGGGGCACTTTAGCATGGGTGTCAAGACCTTGGAGGGCTGTAGGTGAGATTTACTTCTACCAGCTTTATAGAGAGCTGAGAGAAACTGAAATGTTCTCTTTAAAGCACAGAGGGAAGGGGGAAATAATTGAGGTATTCAAAATTCAGTAAATACACCGTGGAGAAAGAGTCAGTATCAGAGGGCATAACTTGAAGGCAATTGGTAAAATAACCAGAGGGGAAATAGGGAACATTGCTTAAGCAGCGAGTTGCTATGATCCAGGATGTAGTGCTTGAATGGACGATGGAAGCAGATTCAGTAGTAACTTTCAAAAGGAAATTGGACAAGTATTTGAAGGAGAGAGATTTTCTGGGCCATTTAGAAAGTCAGAAGAGTGGAACTAATTGGATCAGTCTTTTAAAGAGCCAGCACATATATGATCAACCCAGTGGCTTCCTTCTGTACTATACCATACTACAATGTCATGTTGAATTTATTAGTGATGATCTTACAATTATGGCAATGAGATTTTCTACCCTTACATGCACCCAATCTCCCACAAATAGAAACAATTTCTCTATATTTACTTAACGCCTAATAATTTTTTAAAATCTCTGTCAGGTCATCTTTCGGTCTTTTTCCTTGGAGAAAAGAGCCATTTATAAGAGTACCTTCTCAGATTGGATGTAATCTGTTACCTAATATTTTGCTTCTTTTTTAGTACGCCTGTATTATTTTTGTAATATGGAAACCAGAACTGTTTGCAGATGTGGTCAAACCAAGGTTTGATGCAAATTTAGTATATCTTCTCCACTATTCAATTCTATCCTAGAAGTGAGCCACTAAGTTTTGTTTGTTTTTGTTTATAGCTTTCTTAACATGAATCACCATTTTTAGAAATTACTGTAACTGTACACATCGCTTTGCTATCCTATTTGGATTTTTATGTTCCAAGGAGTATTTGGCCTCCTTATTCTTCCCAGCAAAGTGTAACACATCACAGCTATATATATTGAAATTAATTTGCCAATTATGTGCCATTCTGCAAGCCTATTAATGTCATCTTGTATTTTGTCACAGGTTGGATGCTTTTAATAGGAAACCAAATGCACACATGAGGGAGAAAAGCATAAGAGGATATGTTGATGGGGTTAGATGAAGAAGGATGTGTGAAGCATAAACATCATATTGAATGGCCCGTTCCTGTTCAGTAATTTTTATATAAATGGATTAATAAGAAGAAATAAAATCAGCCAGGCCTGTTTCTCTTGATCAGATTATGATAGGTTCAACTGTGATGTCTTACATGGTTGACTTGGTTGCCACTTAAACAATGGGTCACTTGGATTGTGTTAATGGAACTTCAACACTTTAAACTTAATTTGTGTAAAATATGCTGAGATGTTGTGATGTGAAGATACTAGGTAACCACAGCTAATACTATCTGTTTGCATAACTGAGCATCAGAAGAACAGGCCTCAGCATATGACTGTATCTTCAGGAGTGGAAATGAGAATAACAAATTCTACCTGTTCCCTCATTGCCAGCCGTATTTCAGGGAAAAAGAAATATCTTTGTGATTGTGTTTTTTGCTCACAGTGGGAGGGCAGTCCCTCATTGGATTGTTCATGACTTCACTGACTGAACAAGTGGTAAAAGCAGCTTCAGTAAGAGCTTTCAAAGGGAACTAGATAATTATTTGAAGGGAAAAAATTGCAAGGCCCTAGGGAAGGAGCAGGGCAATCGGATTAATTGAATATCTCTTTCAAAGAACTGGCACAAGTATGATGACCAAATTGCTGTTTCTGAGTTAGACCATTCTATGATAGGTTGGAGAAATAATGACTCAGAAGATGCAAAATGCAACCCCTCAGATGGCCCAGTGGGAGCTCTCCATGGGAATTACCTGGGAAGTTTGAACCTTCAGTGGGTAAATTTCACTGTTCCCTGTGGCCCTCCAAAGAAACCTTTGCCCGTGAGATTTTTTTTTAACCTGATCACAGTCAACTACACCTCAACTAGGACCCGAGTATTCGCACAGTAATCCCTTGCTGGATAATCCTATATTGGCACAGTGATCCCTCACTAGATAGTCCACTATTGGCACGGTGATCCTTCACTGGATAGTCCACTATTTGCATAGTCACCCCTCACTGGATAATCCACTATTGGCACAGTCATCCCTCACTGGATAGGCCACTATTGGCACAGTCATCCCTCACTGGATAGTCCATTATTTGCGCAGTCACCCCTCACTGGATAGCCCAAGATTGGCACAGTGATCCCTCACTGGATAGTCCACTACTGGCACAGTGATCCTTCACTAGATAGTCCATTATTGGCACAGTGATCCCTCACTGGGTAGTCCAATGTTGGGCATTGATCCCCCAATGGGTAGTCCACTATTGGCACAGTGATCATTCACTTAGTAGTTGTGCTGGAGATATTGTTGTAGCAGGCTACATGTTTAGGGTAAGCAGCATGTTGTCCCAGCCAACCAGTGACTCAGGCATTGGACAGTAAATTTATTGCCAAATTTCTGCTGATGCCTTTGTGTTACTGGCAGCTGAATGATACGCAACATAAGCTCAGATTGACATATTCTTAATTGAATTATTTTTCACTCCCAAAGGAACCTACCCTCATCCCATTTAATGCTTTATTCCTTGACAAAGACTGGTGCTTGCATGCAACTTTCTATGATAATTGATTATGAGAAAACATATTTTGCCTAATATTTTAATTACTTTAATTTCAGAAATAACCCTTAACTAAAGCAGTAAAGTGAGATTCAACTTAAGGTTATATTTGGAACCTTCCTCCAGCCCTGCAACTGGAACAACGTAGAATAGTACAGTATAAGACCAGGCCCTTCAGCCTACCATGTCTGTGCCGACTATGATGCCATTCTAAATTAATCCCATATGCCTGCACATAGAGTCATAGAGATGTACAGCATGGAAACAGACCCTTCGGTCCAACCCGTCCATGTCGACCAGGTATCCCAACCCAATCTAGTCCCATCTGCCAGCACCCGGCTCATATCCCTCCAAACCCTTCCTATTCACATACGCATCCAAATGCCTCTTAAATATTGCAGTTGTACCAGCCTCCACCACTTCCTCTGGCAGCTCATTCCATACACATACCACCCTCTGCGGGAAAAAGTTGCCCCTTAGGTCTGTTTTATGTCTTTCCCTTCTCACCCTAAACCTATGCCCTCTAGTTCTGGACTCCCTGACCCCAGGGAAAAGACTTTGCCTATTTATCCTATCCATACCCCTCATCATTTTGTAAATCTCTATAAGGTCACCCCTCAGCCTACGACGCTCCAGAGAAAACAGCCCCAGCCTGTTCAGCCTCTCCCGATAGCTCAAATCCTCCAAACCTGGCAACATCCTTGTAAGTCTTTTCTGAACCCTTTCAAGTTTCACAACATCTTTCCGATAGGAAGGAGACCAGAATTGCATGCAATATTCCAACAGTGGCCTAACCAATGCCCTGTACAGCCGCAACGTGATCTCCTGACTCCTGTATTCAATACTCTGACCAATTAAAGGAAAGCATATCAAACGCCTTCTTCACTTTCCTAATTACCTGCGACTCCATTTTCAAGGAGCTATGAACCTTCACTCCAAGGTCTCTTTGTTCAGCAACACACCCTAAGACCTTACCATTAAGTGTGTAAGTCCTGCTAAGATTTGCTTTCCCAAAATGCAACGCCTCGCATTTATCTAAATTAAACTCCATCTGCCACTTCTAAGCCCTTTGGCCCATCTGGTCAAGATCCTGTTGTAATCTGAGGTAACCCTCTTCACTGTCCACTACACCTCCAATTTTGGTATAATCTGCAAACTTACTAACTATACCTCTTTTATGCTCACATCCAAATCATTTATGTAAATGACAAAAAGTAGAGAACCCAGCACCGATCCTTGTGCCACTACACTGATCACAGGCCTCCAGTCTGAAAACGACCCTCCACCACCACCCTCTGTCTTCTACCTTTGAGCCAGTTCTGTATCCAAATGGCTAGTTCTCTCTGTATTCCATGAGATCTAACCTTGCTAATCAGTCTCCCATGGGGAACCTTGGAGCCTTTATACTCTTCTTAGGATTCACTCGATCTATCCTGTCTATACCTCACATATGCTTCCTCTTTTTCTTAACCAAACCCTCAAATTCTTTAGTCATCCAACATTCCCTATACCTACCAGCCTTTCCTTTCACCCTGACAGGATTCTGGATTTTCGTTATCTCATTTCTGAAAGCTTCCCATTTTCCAGTCGTCCCTTTTCCTGCGAACATCTGCCTCCAATCAGCTTTCGAAAGTTCTTGCCTAATACCGTCAAAATTGGCCTTTCTCCAATTTAGAATTTCAACTTTTAGATCTGGTCTATCCTTTTCCATCACTATTTTAAAATGAATAGAATTATGGTCGCTGGCCCCAAAGTGCTCCCCCACTGACACCTCAGTCACCTGCCCTGCCTTATTTCCCCAAGAGTAGGTCAAGTTTTGCACCTTCACAAGTAGGTACATCCATATACTGAATCAGAAAATTGTCTTGTACACACTTAAGAAATTCTTCTCTATCTAAACCTTTAAAACTATGGCAGTCCCAGTCTATGTTTGGAAAGTTTAAATCCCCTACTATAACCACCTTATTATTCTTACAGATAGCTGAGATCTCCTGACAAGTTTGTTTCTCAATTTCCCTCTGACTATTAGGGGGTCTATAATACAATCCCAATAAGGTGATCATCCCTTTCTTATTTCTCAGTTCCACCCAAATAACTTCCCTGGATGTATTTCCGGGAATATCCTTCCTCAGCACAGCTGTAATGCTATCCCTTATCAGAAATGCCACTTCCCCTCCTCTCTAGTCTCCCTTTCTATCCTTCCTGTAGCATTTGTATCCTGGAACATTAAGCTACCAGTCCTGCCCATCCCTGAGCCATGTTTCTGTAATTGCTATGATATCCAAGTCCCATGTTCCTACCCATGCCCTGAGTTCATCTGCCTTCCCTTTTAGGCCCCTTGCATTGAAATAAATGCAGTTCAATTTATCAGTCCTACCTTGTCCCTGCCTGTCCTGACTGACTTGCTTCTGTTCTCAACTGTACCAGTCTCAGATTGATCTCTTTCCTCACTATCTCCCTGGGTCCTTGTTTGAAATGGGTATATCCACAAAAGACTCCTGCACTAAGTGCCTACCTCTCTCACCTTTCCTGGAGTTATGTGTCTGTATCTGAGACTTCCCCCCCCCCCCCCCTTCCTATAACTGCCATCCATTACATACTGTTGCTGTTGCAAATTCCTCATCGATGCTAACTGTCTCTCCAACCGATACATTCGATCTGATAAGATTCACATTCAACAGCATTTATGGCAGATATAATCTACAGAAACCTTTAAACTCTCTTTAAACTCCCATATCAGACAAGAAGTACATATCACTGTACTAAAGGCCATTTTTGCTCCTTCACAATCTACAGACCCAGAAAAAACACTGTCTCAGATTAAATTAATAGTGATGGCTTATATTTTAAGTTTAGTCAAGAGACATTTCTCCAAAAACATATAATCAAGGAAGAACCCACTCTACTCACTACTGCAGCCTTTCTATTGGACACAGTTAAAACAACGATTAACTTATCTGATTCTGTGTTGTGAACTTCGCCCAAACAGGTTCCTCCAAGAGTAGTTGTGAATTTCACTGTTAATTTTCCCAGACGCACACCGATGTCCAGCGATACATGAATTCAAAACAGCAAAGGCAGTAACTGTGCAGGTTTTTTTTCTCTCTCTCTCTCTCTCTCTCTCTCTCTCTCTCTCTCTCTCTCTTCCTCTCTCTCTCTCTCTCTCTCTCCCCTGCACTGTCCTCACCATGTGCTTCCTTTGTCTGTTCTTCTCCCTTTTAAAACTGCTGTTGTTTTGACTTTTGATTTCCATATCCTTCTGTTCCCTGTCCTGTCCATGTGTCTTGTCTGAATTCTCTTAAATATTGTCTTATGTCTGCTTCTGTTGCTTCCCTGGCAGCACATTCCAGCCACCCACCAGCCTCTGTGTAAAAAAAATTAGCCTTACACATCTCCTTTAACCTTACCTCCTTTAACCTTACACCTATGCGTCCTAGTACGTGACATTTCCAAAGACTGTCCACCCAGTCCTCTCTGAGGTATATGTGTTCTTCTAAATCTGGCCTCTCTTGTGCATCCATCGTTGCCTTAACCCATCATTGATATCAACACGTTGACTATTTAATGTGCTTAGCTTGGCATTGTTTTCCCAAGCCTCTCTGCCTGTCTTCTTCTCTTTTCTCCCTTCATATGCTGTTTAAAATGTATTCCATTGACCAAGCTGTTGGCCATCTGCTGTAATATTTCTTTCTGTGTCTCAGTGTTAATTTTGTGTCCATTAGCATTCCTGTGAAAGACCATGGGCATTTTGTCAGGTTAAAGGCACTGCAGAAATGCAAACTGCCGTTCTCTTGCATTTTGATGCCTGCAGCAGCAGTTTGGATTATATTTTGCTTTAAATTGGACTTTACTGCGACTCAGCTGCAAAATTGTTCTCATTTACTGTCTACTGAGTCCGACCACATTGAACCTGGTGTTTCAGTTTCCACATAGGCTCTCCGTGTCAATAATTATTCATTAGGTTTGCCCAGGTCTTTGCCACCTCGTGTATTATTAGTGTTAGAGCTGAGCGCTCTGAGAACTGACGGAGTCCGATCAATGTGAGGTCCAAAGGGAATATTGGGAAAGTCTGACATGCAGACTGCTGGGAGTTCAAAACTCTGTCCTTTTGCTGATAAGGGGTCCATTGATTGTTTCATGTCTCTGCCGCAAATAATCAGTGAAGATTAAATACTTTGGTACAGGATGCCATTTGCTTTTTAATAGCACACAGTATTGGATGCTTCATTCACACATACATCCGCCACCTCTTGTGTTAATGGAATAGGTCTTGATTTTGTACAATAGTCTATAACAGCAAGTCAGCAGCCATATTTGCATCTCTACTAAATTTTATTTCTTTTGAAATCATGATAGATTTAGTTGGGTCTGTCAACTTGCTATCACTCATTTCATACTATTACTTGGTCAAAACTTAACCCATTGATCCTAGTCTTTAAGTCTCATGCTCTCGCATTGCATTGCCTGTTGTGTCTTCCTGTTGTGTGCCAAGTCCGAGCACTGGCATAAAATGACAAAAGCGGCAGTTCGTGTGATTGCTGTGTTGGTCTCCCCTTCCTCCTTCCATTTCTGTAAACCGATGTCAGACATGTAGATGAGTTGAAGCTTGTTGTGTGCCTCTGGAATGCCAAACTGAGAGAACTCATTGCAAATTAACATTCGAGCCAGTTAAGACACACAATGGTATCAAAGGTAGCCCTTTGCTACATCTCATTTCTTGCGTACTTGCATAATATGAAACTGTTCAACAGTTTGGGTTCAGCCAGGTCCACTCAGCTCCTGACCTCATTGCAGCCTTGGTTCAAACATGGACAAGGGAGCAGATTTCCTGGGATGAGGGGAAAATGACTTCACTCAATGTTAGGGCTACATTTGACAAGAATATGGTATCAAGGAGCCTTAGCAAAACTGGAGTCAATGGGAAGGACACTCTCACGACCAGCAAGATGGAAGTTGGTTGTAGTTTTTCAGATAAGTAACTTACTTTCCAGAACATCTCCGCCTGAGTTCCTCATTGATGAAGCAGCTGAAGATGATTCAACCTAGGACACTCCATAAGTTCAGAAGTGGGAATTTTTATGGATCAGGCCAGACCCCCTCAAAACATTTCAGGAAAGTGGTCCAGACTCTAACTTTGCTAGTTGTTTTAAGCAGGTGTAACATGGATATTCCAGGAGGGATGCAGCTGGTCAAACCACATAGTTTCAAACAAAACAATTTATTTACAAGATTACCGAATGAAATACAAACAAAAGAGAACAGAATAACTTAACCTATTAGAAAGCCCAACAGATCATCCCATTAATGATGCTGTTCCAACTACTGGAAACAATCCCCAGAAACACCACTTGGCACAAAAGGTAAAATCCAACACAGGAGAGAAGTCAGAGACGGAGTATAAAGTGAATTTCCTTATCCCAATCATTTGGATAATCTTGACTAAAAGACCTCAATATGGTTTTTAATGTCTGATGTTACCTTTCTAGCAGTCCCTGTGACTCTGAATGGTGCACAGTAGATTTGAATTGTTTTATTCCTAAGTTGTCAATAACTTCCTTGAATAATTTTGATGTAAATTTTGACCCTTGATCTGATTGTATCTCTGTGGGTAGTCTGTATCTAGTGGAAAATTTGAGTAATTCTCAACAATTTTGGTTTTAACTGTGATATTGCGTAATGGAAAGGCTTCTGGAAATCTAGTGGACACATCCATTCTCGTTGACAAATAATGATTCCCACTTTTTGTTTTAGGTAGGTGTTGTACACAATCAATTTTGACTCTTTTAAAAGGCTCCTCAAATGCAGGAATGGGTATCAAAGGTTCAGGTTTTATTACTGCCTGTGGTTTTCCAACCACCCGACATGTATAACATGTCTGGCAAAATTCAACTACATCTTCATGCAGTCCAGGCCAGTAAAAATGTTTTGTGTTTTAGCTTGAGTTTTTCTCACTCCTAAATGACCCTTTAGTGGTAGCTCATATGCCATTCGCAGGACCTCCTTTCTATAACCCCTGGCAATATGACTTGATGAACCTTTGCCCATTTGTCATCTGCCTGAATATGTGATAGTCTCCATTTCCTCATTAAGACATCATTTTTAAGAAGATTAAATAATTTTGGGTAATCCAAGATGGCACATGGGAAGAATTTGTAGTTGTAACAGCTGCTCCTTTTTATTTTGTGAGGTATTTTAGGTGTTGGAGATGATTTGCTCAAACTCCAGGAGCAGCAATTACTGTTTTATATGCTGTTGCATTGTTTTGGAACTTTGGAGAGGAAAAAAGTCAGAACAACAACACTTTTAAATGGGAGAAAGATAGACAAAGGCAGCGAGCACATGATCTATAAGGAAGAGAGAGAGAAGAAACCTACACTGCTAACTGACACAGCATTGAATCTATGCAGTTACTGCCTTTGCTGTTTGAATTTATATATTGCTGGACATTGGAGTGTGTCTAGGAAAACTTAACAAACAGTGAAATTCACAACAGATCGTGAAAGACCCTGTCTGGGAGAGGTTACAGCATAGAAACAGATAAGTGTATAGTTTTAAGTATAGTCTTGCTCTAAATCTACAATAGTAAGTAGAGTGGGTTTGTTCTTGATTATATGTTTTTATTGGGGTCTGTCTCTTGATTAAATTTTTAAAATATAAGCCACGAGTATTAAGTTAGCCTGGAGCAGTGTTTTGTAGAGCAATAAGATAGTGCTATTTTCTGGGTCTGTCGATTGGAAGGAGCAAAATGGCCTTTAGTAGAATGATATGCTCTTCTTGTCAAATATGGGAGTTTCGAGAGAGTTTACGTGTGACTGAGGATTATATCTGCAATAAATGTCATTAGTTGCACATCCTGTCAGATTGAATAGATTGGTTGGAGCAACAGTTAGAGGTAGTGAGGAATTTACAAACAGCTAGGGGGTGTGACGGATGGCAGTTAGAGGAAGGGAGAAAAGCCGCAGATACCAGTCAGGTAGATGGATTAACTCTAAGAAAGGTAGGAGAGGTAGACAGGTAGTACGGGAGTCTTCTGTGACTATCTCCATTTCAAACAAGTTTTCAGGGCATGTAGCATGAACAGCCAAGTTTCTGATAATCAAAACAGGCACTAATGTAATGAGGGGTACATTGAGTCCCAAGCGATTGATTGTGTCAGGGACTCTCTAGTCAGAGGCACAGACAGACGTTTCTGCGGCCAGAAAGGAAAAATCAGAATGGTGCTGCCTCCCTGGTGCCAGAGAGGGTGCAGAATGCTCTCAGAGGGGAGAAGAATCAGCAAGAGGACATTGTACACATTGGAACCAAGACGTAAGTTGAGATTCTGAAGGGAGAATATAGAAAGTTAGGCAGAAATTTAAAAACGAGGTCCTCAAGGATAATAATATCTAGGTTACTCCTAGTGCAATGAGCTAGTGAGGGTAGGAATAAGAGGATAGAGCAGATGAATGCGTGACTGAGGAGCTGTTGCATAGGAGAAGGATTCACACTTTTGAATCAATGGAATCTCTTCTGGGGTAGAAGTAACCTGTAGAAGAAGGACGGATTGCACCCGAATTGGAAGGGGACTAATATACTGGCAGGGAGATTTGCTATAGCTGCTCAGGAGGATTTAACCTAGTAAGAAGGGGAGTTGGGACCAAGGGAGATACTGAGGAGAGAAATCAATCTGAGATTGGTACAGTTGAGAAACGAAGCGAGTCAAACAGTCAGGGCAGGCAGGGACAAAGCAGAGAACAAGGTAAGACTGATAAAGAGGCCTAACAAGGAAAGCAGATGAACTCAGGGCATGATTATGAACATGGGACTTGGGATATCATAGCAATTACAGAGCATTGAGTACAGAAGTTGGGAGGTCATGTTGCGGCTATACGGGACATTGGTTAGGCCACTTTTGGAATATTGCGTGCAATTGTGGTCTCCTTCCTATCGGAAAGATGTTGTGAAACTTGAAAGGGTTCAGAAAGGATTTCCAAGCATCGGAGGCTGAGGGGTGACCTCATAGAGGTTTATAAAATCATGAGGGGCATAGACAGGATAAAATAGACAAATTCTTTCCCTTGGGATGGGGAAGTCCAGAACTAGAGGGTATCGGTTTAGGGTGAGAGGGGAAAGATATAAAAAGAACCAAAGGGGCAACGTTTTCACCCACCCACACTCACACAGGGTGGGTGTGTGAATGGGATGAGCTGCCAGAGGAGGCTGGTACAATTACAACATTTAAAAGGCATCTGTATAGGTATATGAATAGGAAGGGTTTGGAGGCATATGAGCCAATTGCTGGTAAATGTGATTAGATTAGGTTAGGATATCTGGTCGGCATGGACGAGTTGGACCAAAGGGTTGTTTCCGTGCTGTACATCTCTATGACTCCATAACATTCAGGATTCATTCGGATTCTTTGTCTGTGTACACCTTTTGACACAATTGCTTTAAATTTTCATCTATCTGCTGTAACTCAGTTAATTTATCTGAGCTAAAGATGTCTGCTGTGTCATCAGTCTGCTCCTGGCTTGTCTCAACCATCTGATCAAACATGGTCTCTGCTAATTCCACTTCACCTTTCTTATTTGTACTCTTTGATCTCACCTGTTTCAACTGGTGACTTGGTGACTTCGTTACCACACAGTCAGAAGGAATCCCAGGATGTGTGTCTTGCAATAGTTCAGTTGCCTGAGTTTCCACTGGCTTTTCAATCACAGGAGGCAGCACTCCTACCTGTGAACCAGCAATATCATTGGCAAGAAAACATTGTATTCCTGGAGCTGAGAGTTTGTCCAGTACTCCTACCACGACTTGCCCACTCTTCTCTGGACTCTCTAATCTCACTTTACATAATTGAGCTCTTCTCATCTCACTGTGAATTCCCATTACCAGTACCTTTTCTGGCAATTGTTCTTCAGGAGGACATATCTCCTTCTTTTTCAACATCATAGACTGAGAGGATCCTGTATCTCATAATATTATAGCCTCTTTACGTGCTGCTCCTGGCCTATGCGAATAAACTTTACCTTCACATGTACATGGTTTAAGAAGATCTGGCACTTCCTCCTCAACCAACCTCCAACCAGCTTGTACTTTCTGGTGCAGCTTTCTAGCCTCCACTGTACTTTCCATTAACACTCCAACAAAATTCACTGGCTTATCCTGTTTTCCTACATCTGGCTTCGCAGTGCTTTTCCCAACCCTCCAACACTCTGATTTTGTGTGGCCTGTTTTATTGCAGTGAAAATACTGGACCTTTTAAGTTCTCTTTCCTGTTCAGGGGCTTCATTTTTACCCTGTGATAAGTATCCTTATGATCTTCACCAAGATCTACCTTTCCCTTTCCATGCAATGATTTCTCTTTTCCCCAATTTCTATCCCTCATGGATTGAAATTGATTTTGGAAGCCAGATGTTGATTTATGGACCAACTCATTATCATCAAGTATTTCAGCTGCTAATCTTGCCATTTTAACTCTCTGCTCTTTCACGAGTTCTCATTACTACAGAAAGTGAATTTTTGAACTCCTGTCCAATTGCCAATTTCTGAAGTTCAAACTCCCTTTCTTTCTTTTTTCCTTTCCCCTCTCTCCTTTCTTCTCTCTCTTTCTCTCGCTTTTTCTTTGTTCTGCTGTAGCAATTCTTTCTTTTTCTCTTTCCTTTGCTTTTAATCGTAATTGAAACTGTTTCATTTCTGTTGCCTTTTCCTTGTCTTTTGCTTCTTACTCAATTTGCTTCATTTTCAATTGAATTTTAGCCATCTCTAAATATTTAGGTGGCATTTCCAGCAAATTTTAAATGCTGAGCTATTGCTGTAATTACCTCTCCAATCCTCATGGAAGGAGGCAACTCCAACCCCCAGCAGCTTAGCCTTAATCACCTTTTGCAAAACCTCCAAAGTCACTTCTTCCACTCCCAGAAAACTCTTGTTGACTGAGAGAGCCATTGCTATCCCAAACACTGTTTAAACCAGCCAACTTCAACACCCGGAACAAATGACACTAACACCTACCACTCTCTTCCTTCAAGTCCAGCAACCCTAATCCCAAATCAGAACTGTATAACAAATCCCGCAAAGACCCCCCAATCTGTTATGGACCAGGCCAGACGCCACCCCACCCAGAAACATTTCAAAGAAGTAGTCCAGACCCTAACTTTGCTAGTTGTTTTAAGCAGGTGTAACACAGATATTTCAGGAGGGATGCAGCTGGTCAAACCATATAGTTTCAAACAAAACAGAATTTATTTACAAGATTACCGAATGAAACATAAACAAAAGAGAACAGAATACAAATAATTTAACCTATTTGAAAACCCAACAGATCATCCCATTAATGATGCTGTTCCAAATACTGGCAACAATCCCAGAAACACCCCTTGGCACAAAAGGTAAAATCCAACACGGGGTCTTACAGGAGAGAAGTCAGAGAGAGAAAGTAAATCAAACCATAGAAAACTGAGTTGGGAGAACTGGCCACTCCCTATTCATTGTCCAAGTGTTTTTTTTCTTAAAACTTAAAAGCCTTTTGCCTGAGGCAGTATCTGTTAGCTGTGATCAAACTGGCCCAAACGTAGACTTTTCGGAGTCTATGTCTTTTATAACCTCTTTCGAAATAAAAGCTAAGGACACCATAACCTTGTTAAAGAAGCAGCATTATCACAGAATGTTCACTAGTGAATGCACAATGTTTAGCACATTCACCACCCTCAGATACTGAAGCAGTCCATGCCCAAATGCATCAGGGCCCTGACAAGTGGCAAGTAACACTGATGCAACACAAATGCCAGTCATTAATCATCTCCAATAACCTGCACATTTGAAGAGCCTGTGCAGACACAAACGGTCAGGCAGCCTCTTTCTGTACCCTAGTTCTGAGTCTGTGAGGTCAAAGTCTCATCATTGCCCCTTGACATTCAATAGCATTGCCATCACTGAATTCCCCCACTTTTAACATTCTGGGAACTACCATTGAGTAGAAACTGAACTGGATTAGCCAAATAAATCATATGGCTACAAGAGCCATGAGAGGCTAGAAATCCTGCAATGAGTAACTCACCTCCTGACACCCCAAAGCCATTATCTATACAGCACAAGTCAGGATGGAATTCTCCCCATTGCCTGGATGAATCCAACAACATCCAGAACAAAAATAACCACTTGACTGGTATCACGTCCATGAACATTCCGTCCTTCTATGAGCAATGCTCTGTGTGTACCATCTACAGGGTGCATTGCAGAAATTCATTAAGGCTACTCAGACAGCACCTTCCAAACTGATGACCACCACCCTCAAGAAGGAGATGGGCAGCATATACTTGGAAACACCACCACTTGCAAGTTCCCCTCCAAGCCACACAATATCATGACTTGGAAATATACCACCATTCCTTCACTGTTGCTGGGTCATTATCCTGAAACGCCCTCCCCAACATTCTGGGCCTGCCCAGAAAGCATGGACTACAGCCACTCAAGAAGGCAGCTCACCACCACCTTCTCAAGTCGAGAGTGTGGTGCTGGAAAAGCACAGCAGGTCAGGCAGCATCCAAGAAGCAGGAGATTCAACATTTCGGGCCTAAGCCCTTCATCAGGAATGAAGAGCTTATGCCCAAAACGTCGATGCTGCATGACCTGCAGTGTTTTTCCGGCACCGAACCCTCGACTCTGATCTCCAGCATCTGCAGTCCTCACTTTCTAGCATCTTCTCAAGGTTGAGAAATGCTGACCCACCCAGTGACCATCCATTCCCCATAATTGAATGAATAAAAAATAAAACACCAAATTGATCTGGCTTTGTTTGACTCTTTACAAGCTGCTGAGAGAGTAATGTCACTTTGGAATGATTTCTGAATGGATAGAAATTAATTTAGATAATTTTTATGATCATTTAAATGACTTATCAGTGTCCTTTAAGGGCTGCTCATTGATTCTGTATTTAGTACATAGAACATTATTGATGTTCCTCGGATGCTGCCTGACCGGCTGTGCTTTTCCAGCACCACACACTCGACATAGAACATTACAGCGCAGTACAGGCCCTTTGGTCCTCAATGTTGCACCAACCTGTGAAACCAATCTGGAGCCCATCTAACCTACACTTTTCCATTATCATCCATATGTTTAACCAATGACCATTTAAATGCCCTTAAAGTTGGTGAGTCTACTACTGTTGCGAGCAGGGCGTTCCACACGCCTACTACTCTCTGAGTAAAAAAGCTACCTCTGACCTATTTCGATCACCCCTGAATTTAAAACTATAGCCCCTCATGCTAGCCATCACCATCAGAGGAAAAAAGCTCTCAATGTCCACCCTATCTAATCCTCTGATCATCTTATAAATCTCTATTAAATCATTAGTGGGTACTGAAAGTCTGGGTATGGAAATTTTATCGGGTTTAGCAGCAGCATAGGTATAGGGCCAGGGTGTGGAATGTGTGGCCAGGATATGGGATTGAACAGAGTGTAGTGAGGGGTGAGGGCTAGCGGCCTAACAAAAATGTTGTGGAATGGGTCAATGATGCAGCAGTGGGGCCAATTTTCTAATTGCATTCTCCCATACTGGGAGGTAGCAATAATCTCTATTCAGATGAAAAGAATGTGGTGGGGCTGGGGGACACTGCCAAGATGGTGGTTGGATCATGGATTCCTGATTGATATCTGAAAGACAAGAATCCATCCATTGGAATTTGATAATCAGTAGTGGGTTGAAGACAAGTTTCTATATGACAGGATTTTGAAAATATAAGTTCTGATAAAGAAATTTGATCAACTTATCTTCATTCACCTATCCAGATCAGAAACACCAATCCCCAATACCTCTCTGCCTCATTATAACAATCAATAGCTCCTAAAATAATCATAACATTTGAATTCACAGCTTAGAAGACCAAACCAAGCTTTAATTGCACATTGCGTGAAGAGCTGCCTTGATTTCTAATGCTGCTCCAGATTTTCCATTTTTTGTACTTGGAATGACACGAATTGTATTACCATGGTCCTCTGTCAGTTGTCTTTTCAAAGCTGAAGACTCTAAGTTCTTTTGTCTTTCAGTTGTGTTGCTCAGAACCAAAACCTGCAGGCTTCCACTATGCAGCCTCCACGACTTAGATGTTTTCTGTCTGTCTGGGTGACTAAACTCTCTGTCCATGTACTCTGACAGCGTTACTATCAGTTTCAGCACCATTACATAATCTAACAGGTGCTCAGACACATTCTAGCAGAGCTTGACCTTGCCTATATACACTCCAATTGGGATCACTGGGCAATTATCAAAAGTAACTGTTGTTGCTTTTCTCCTTGTCCTCAGGTTAATAAAAAGTCTGGGTCAGTTTACACCATTAACTCAACTTGGACAAATTAACATGGGATTAATTATGGAACCTTTCCAATCTGTGTAGCTCAATATCACACAAGCTGGTTCAGCTGACCACCGAACCATCACTTTCGGAGTCGTTGAGCGATACTGTTTTTAATTAATGCAATGAAATTGTTAAAATTAGGTGCTGGTTCCTGTTCAATAAACATAAAAGAAAGATCAACTTGCATTTCTACAGCCTTTGTCACAACCTCTTGATGTGACAAAGCAGTCCATTGCCAGTGAATGATTTAAAGTATAATTACTGTTGTAGTGTTAGATAATGTGATAGACTATTTGCACATAGTAAGCTCTCCTAAACAACAGTGTGGTCAAAACCACATAATCTGTTTATTGGTGATGTCAAGTGAGGTGTAATAATTGCAAACTCCACTGCTGTTGTGGCTACAAGTGAATGGGGATCAAAGATTAGGCGAGGCTGACTAATCTTAGCATTAACATCAGTGGCACTTAATAACAAGGACAGCAGTAATATCATTAAAGAGGAACAGCAAGTGTTCTGTTTTGGATTGAGATGGGGTGTAAATTTTTGGGTCACTGAGATCAGTTCTTTGGCAAGGGAGCTAGTATACACTTCGAGCCAGCATCTTTTTACTTGCAAGTAGATTTGTTTCGCTTTGGAGGAAAGGTTAGACGGTAAGGAGTGAGAGAATGGTGTAGACAGGTTGGCAGACAAATTAATTTTCAGATGTACAGAGAATAATAAGAAGTGGACATGTTGAAAGAAGATAAACAGGGCAAGTTAGCACAGAAGAAATCAGGATGAGGAAGCCAAAAACAAAGTATCAAACTGAGAGAGCTAAATTAAATGACTGGGTTGTAAATACATAGTGTAAGAAACAATATTTAGGATATGGTATTACTGATGACAGTAGAAAATAACATCAGCAACCTGAATGGGCAACTGAGTTAAGAAATGCAGGAAGGAAAGTATAGCCCAACTCACCTGGACAAAGGTAGAGAGATATTGGAGCAGAGTTTGATGATCAACCATTTCAAAGACTGCTGAGAAATCAGAAATCAGGAAGACGAGTTTACCTTTGCCACAGTCAATTAGGGTATCATTTGTAACGTTTGGTACTGTGACAGAGGCAAAAAGCAGAGAAATTCAAACATTAAGTTGCAAGAAAGATGGGCATATGTTTGGGAGTAATGGCATATTCAAGGGTTATGGAAAGGAGCTGGACATTAGAGATGTAGTGGCATTTTGCAAGGAATGAACGGGTGAATTTTTTTTGACGAGGGTGGAGTTGAGGGTAAGTTTGTCGCAAAAGGACAGCACAAGGTGAGAAAACCATTAATAACATCAGCTAACATTGGAGCCAGGAAGGTGTTCAGTTTAACACGAATAGGGTTGAAAGTAATAAGACTTAAAACAAAATCATGACACAATGACAATAACTAAAACATGATTTTAAGCTGGCTCAAGTTTAGAATCCAGCATCCCTGGGTGTTAAAACTATAACACAGAAATGGATTATTTGACCACCTGCTGTTTGCTGGTGTTTATACTCCATGGCTAATTGTCTTTCCTCAGCTTATCCATGGATATGTGCCAAGATTCCCTTAAAAGGCACCAGTGCTTTTCACTTGCAGCATTCCATGTAACAGCAACTTCATATCCTCACTGCCTGTATATCTAAATTCACCTTTGATTCTTTACTTGAAGTGCTAGTGCCTTTCCTGTACTCAAGTCCCCTTGTTCTGGATCTGCCTTTTAGCTGAAATTGTTCCTCCATCTCCGCATTGTTGAATCCTTCCTCATTGTAAAACGTTTAGTCGGGTCTGCTATTAGTCCTGACCTGCTCTTTCCTCGTATTTGTGTCTGGCTGCACTCATACTGTGTGTGTGTGTGTTCAAAAATGATAAAGCAGAGAGTGTTAATTCTGAACAGTATTACACTAAAGCAGAAGGATTTAAAACAAAATTCATCAAAATAAAAGCTTTTACACTAAATTGATAATGACAAGAATTTTCTTGCGTTACTGTGGACATATTAAACAGAAAAGGAAAAGAAGGATGAAATTTCTGAAAAGTTTAAGAGTCGAGAGGTAAGTGATTCAGAAATAGTCTGGGTTTGTGAAAATCTTGGAAGATTGAATGATTTTACCAAATTTGAAGCCAGAAAAGGGAGTGTTCAATGTTTACAAGATAGATCATAAAGAATGAAAGCTAGAAAGAATATAAACAAACATGAAGGAAAATTCATTGACAGAGTGATAGAATAAGAGGAATTGAGTTTTGTAAAAGCATTAAAAAAAAGCAAACTTCCTCTGGAAGCAATGGCAGGAGCAGGATGGTTAAACCAGGGGAAAGTGCCTAAGAAAGAAAGGTGATACATTTGACACTGGAGCATTAGTTGAGACACTAAATGAGTACTTTGTTTCACTTTTCACAGAGGAGTTCAATATTGGTCTTGCAGAATCATCAGAGGTGGGTATGGAACTATTATTGGCAACTGTTATTGAGGTAAAGAGTATCTAGCTCCACTTCACAACATAAAAATTGTTTGGAAAGATGAAGGATTGGCAAATGTGACAACCCGCACCAAAAACAGGTAAATCAGGAAATTATAGACCAGTATAACCAGACCAATTATAGACCAGACCCACTAAAGTTGTGAACAAACTAGTCGAGTCTGTAAAATGAAATGAAATTGCAAGCATTTAGAGAAACATGAGTTAATCATGTCTAGTCAACATGAGTATGAAGGGGTGATATCCGAGATTCTTAACTGTAACAATAAGATGTAGGAACAGAAGTAGACCATTCAGCCCATCAAATCTGCTCTGCCATTCAATGGAATCATGGCTGATCAGATAACCTTCAACTCCACCTTACCCCGTATACCTCGTAAAAATCTGTTCATCTGTGCCTTGAAAACAAAGGAGGCACCAGACCAATCATACCTGTGCCAGCTCTTTAAAAGAGCTATCCAATTACTATGGATTTTGTCCCTTTAACCCTGGCTACTTTCTCCTCTTCAAATATTTCGCCAATTCATTTTCAAAGTTACTTTGAAACTGTCTCCTCATCCTATTTTCATCACAAATGAGATGGGGATTTCATTGAAAGGCCAACATTTGTTGCCCATCCCGATACTACTGAGTGACCTGCTTGGTCACTGCACAGAACAGCTAAGAGTCAATTATATTTCTATAGGCCTATTGTCATATGTAATCCTATGTTATGGAAGGTTAATGAACAAGTTGAGTTTTGTATTTGTGTGACTACTCTGAGAAATTTATCTTAATAGTCAAACAGTTACAAGACAGCACACTGGCATCTATCCTGGATGTCGATGAGTCTTCTGACCTTTTCCCAGTTCCTAATGGATTTAAGTATGGCTTGGTGCTTGTGCCACAGCCCTACAATGTTCTTCTGTGCTTTTCATACAAAAATATTCTGGCATCAAAGTCAAGCATCACATGGTCAGGAACTGCTGTATCTGAGACTCCAGGCAAAGACTGAGATCTCCAAGAACATACTTTACAACTTGCTGTTTGCCAGTAATGGTGCACTGGCCACTGGTACAGATCTGGTTGTGAAGTATAATTTTGTTCTCTAATAAATGCAACAGCTTTAGCCCTAGACCAGCACAATGAAAACTGATGTAATGCATTAGTATAGAGAGGATGGTAACAAGGCATTTAGCATGCTTGCCTTCATTGCTCAATCCTTTAGAGTATAAGAATTCAGAAGTCATGTTAAGGTTGTACAGAACACTGTTGTGGCCTCTTCTGGACTACTGTGTCCAGTTCTGGTTGCCTAGTTATAGGAAGGATATTATTAAGCTGGAGAGGGTTCAGAAGAGATTTACCAGGATGTTGCCAGTTTTGGGAGGTTTGAGTTATAAAGAAAGGCTGGATAGGCGAGGCCTTTTTTTCCACTAGAGCAAAGGTTGAGAGGCAACCTTATAAAAGTTTATAAAATAATGAGGGGTATAAATAGGTTAATAGTAGTTGTCTTTTCCCTTGGATGAAGGATTTCAGGACTGGGGGCACATTTTTAAGCTGAGAGGAGAAAGATTTAAAAAAGACAGGGACAAATTTTTTACAGAGAGTGGTTCGCATGTGGAATGAACTTCCTGAGGAGGTGGTAGATTTGGGTACAATTACAACGTTTAAAAGACATTTAGATAAGTACATGAATAAGAAATATTTGGAGGTATGTGGGCCAGGAGCAGGCAGGTGGGACTAGTTTAGTTTGGGATTATGGTCAGCATGAACTGGTTGGACCGATTGGACCGAAGGGTCTGTTTTCATGAAGTATGACTAGTCTGCTTCAGGAAAGCCTGTCTGGAGCCTGAGGTTTCAGTCCATGACCAAGACCTGTCAGCAGTTCACTTATAAAACCTTCCCCCTCCAAGCTGTCTATATTGACAATGTCACATGTAAGAATTACCAAAGCAAGTGTAGAGTTCAACCATTGATCAGGGAGTGAAGAGGAGTAATTTTACCAAACTGACCTTCTATGGAACGGCATGGAACAACTGCTCGTCCTGCTCACTCTGCTGTATACATGTGAGATTTGGACTGTATATCAACCTCCAGGAAGCTGAACACTTGCACAAGCTCCCTAGAGAAGCTTTGAGGATCAGTTGGCAGAGAAAAATGCTACACTCCTAGGTGCTCAGCTCAACTGGCATGCCAAAAACCAACAGTAAATTTAGAAATCAGAACTGAGACTGGTTACGTAGCCAGAATGTCTGACACCCACTTACCAAAGTATATCTTCTTTGGAGAGCTCGTGTCTGCTGCAGATTCTCATAGTAGCCAAAGGTAGTGTTTTAAGGACATTTAAAAGGTTTCACTAAGGAGTTTTTGATATCATCTTTAAGTGCTGGGAGAACCTCCTCCAGGATTGCTGGACCCGGTGCAATCAAATAAAAAAAACAACGTTGCTTCTTTCAAAAGCAAGGCAAAGAGAGAGCACAGGAGAGAAAATCCCAAGCTAATAACTCATCCAAAACTGAATTATCAGCAGTATCCTATACCAGTTCCAATAGAAGGTTGCAGATGCAGTTTGGCCTCAGCAGTCGCCTACAGCTTCGCCCGAGCAAATGCTCCATATACAATCATACAGCACGGAAACAGACCCTTCAGTCCAACTAGTCCATGCCAAACATAATCCCAAATTAAATTTGTCTCACTTGTTTGCTCATGGCCCATGTTTCTCCAAATTTTTCGTATTCATGTAGTGATCCAAACGCCTTTTTCACATTGTAATTGTACCCACATCCACCACTTCTTAAGGAGGTTCATTTCATACACAAACCACACACTGCGGAAAAAATTTCCCCCTCGCATATTTTTCAGATCTCACTCCTCTCACCTTAAAAATGTGCCCCTAGTCTTACAACTACCCTTAACCCTATCCAAACCCTCGTTATTTTATAAACTTCAATTAGATCGCCTCTCAACCTCCTATGCTCCTGTGAAAAAAGTCCTGGCCTATCTATACTTGCTTTATAATTCAAACCTTCCATACCCGGCAGCATCATAGTAAATGTCTTCTGAACCCTCTCCAGCTTAATATCTATCCACTATCTGGGCGGCCAGAACTGGACACAGTATTCCTGAAGAGGCCTCACCAGTGTCCTATACAAACCCCAACATGATTTCCCAAATCCTATACTCAAAGAACTAAGCAATGAAAGCAAGTGTGCTAAATGCCTTTTTAACCACCCTACCTATACGTGATGTGAACTTCAAAGAATTATATAACTGAACCTGTAGGTCTCTCTGTTGTCCAACACTACTCAAGGCCCTGCCATTAATTGTGTAAGTCCTGCCAATGTTTGTTGTACCAAAATGCAATACCTGTATCCAGATTGAACTCTACCTGCCATTGACTCATTTGATCAAGATCCCTTTGTAATCTCAGAAAACCATGTTCACTGTCTACTATGCCACTAATTTTGGTGTCATCTGCAAACTTACTAGCTATGCCTTCTATACTCTCATTCAACTCATTTACATAAATAACAAATAACAAACAAAAGAGGACCCAGAACCGATCCCTGTGGAACACCGCTGGTCACAGGCCTTCAAAAAACAACCCTCCATCATTACTCTCTGTCTCCTGCCATTAAGTCAATTATGTATCCAATTGGCAAGTTCATGCTGAATCCCATGTGACCTAACTTTACTAATTAGTTTACCAAGTGGAATTTTATCAAAGGCTTTACTAAAATCTAAATAAACAATGCCTATTGCACTGCCATCATCAATCTTTTTGATAACTTGCTCAAAAAACTCCATCATGTTTGTGAGATGCTATTTTCCTCACATAAAACCATGTTGACTGTCATAGAGTCATAGAGATGTACAACATGGAAACAGACCCTTTGGTCCAACCCGTCCATGCTGACCAGATATCCCAACCTAATCTAGTCCCACCTGCCAGCACCCGGCCCATATCCCTCCAAACTCTTCCTATTCATATACGCATCCAAATGCCTCTTAAATGTTGCAATTGTACCAGCCTCCACCACATCCTCTGGCAGCTTATTCCATACACGTACCACCCTCTGCGTGTAAAAGTTGCCCCTTTGGTCCCTTTTATATCTTTCTCCTCTCACCCTAAACCTATGCCCTGTAGTTCTGCACTCCCCGACCCCAGGGAAAAGACTTTGTCTATTTATCCTATCCATGTCCCTCATAATTTTGTAAACCTCTATAACCCCTACAACCTCCGACGCTCTAGAGAAAACAGCCCCAGCCTGTTCAGCCTCTCCCTATGGCTCAGATCCTCCAATCCTGGCAACATCCTTGTAAATCTTTTCTGAACCCTTTCAAGTTTTACAACATCCTTCCGATAGAAAGGAGACCCGAATTGCACGCAATATTCCAACAGTGGCCTAACCAATGTCCTGTACAGCTGCAACATGACCTCCCAACTCCTGTACTCAATACTCTGACCAAAAAAGGAAAGCATACCAAACGCCTTCTTCACTATCCTATCTACCTGCGACTCCACTTTCAAGGAGCTATGAACCTGCACTCGTCCCTAATCAATGATTGCATCTCTAAAAGTCAATGAATCCTATCTTTTAAAATCACCTCCAAAAATTTACTCACAACTGAAGTCAGACTCTCCGACCTGAAGTACCTCAGTTTCTCCTTGCAATCTTTCTTAAACAAAGATACAACATTATCCCCTTTCACGTGGTCGATGATGCTGTCCAGCGCATCTCATCCACTTCCCGCAACTCCACCCTCCAACCCCACCCCTCTAACTGCAATAAGGACAGAACCCCCCTGGTTCCTCACTTTCCACCCCACCAACCTCAGTATACATTGTATCATCATCATCCACCATTTCTGCCACTTACAAATGGACCCGGTCACCAGAGAGAATTTCCCTCCCTCCCCATCTACATTCCGTAAAGAGCATTCCCTCCACGGCTCTGTTCTCAGGTCCACACTCCCACCAACCCACCCTCCCCTCCCAGCACCTTCCCACGCCACTGCAAGAATTGCAAAATCTGTGCCCACACCTCCCCCTCACCTCCGTCCAAGGCCCAAAAGGAGCCTTCCACATCCATCAGAGATTTACCTACAGTTCTACACATGTCATTTACTATATCCGTCGCTCCCAATGCGGTCTCCTCTACAGCGGGGAGACAGGACACCTACTTGCAGAATGTTTCAGGGAACATCTCTGGGACACATGCACGAAGCAACCCCACCATCCCATGGCTGAACACTTCAACTCCCCCTCCCACTCTGCTAAGGACGTGCAGGTGCTGGGCCTTCCCCATCGCCAAACCCTAATCACGCGACACCTGGAGGAAGAATGCCTCACCTTCCGTCTTTTGACCCTTCAACCACACAAGATTCATGTGGATTTCACCAGTTTCCTCATTTCCCCTCCCCCCACCTTACCTCAGGTCCAACCTTCCAACTCGGCACCAACTTCATGACCTGTCCTACCTGTCCATCTTCCTTCCCATCTATCCTCTCCACCCTCTTCTCCAACTTATCACCATTACGCCCACTTTCCCCCTCCCATTTATTTCTCTACCCCCTTGGCTCACAAGCCTCATTTCTGATGAAGGGCTTCTACCTGAAACATCAATTCTCCTGCTCCTCGAATGCTGCCTGTCCTGCTGTGTTTTTCCAGCATCACACTCGACTCTGATCTCCATCATCTGCAGTCCTCGCTTTCTCTCAAAGATACGACATTAGTCACCCTCCAGTCATCAGGCACCTCACCCATAGTTATATTTCTACAAGCTGTCTCACAATTTCTTCCCTTACTTCCAAAACGTTCTGCGATACATTAGATCGTCCTGGAGTTTTATCCACCTCTATATTCTCTTAAGGTCTCCAAAACATGCTCTTCTGTAATGTAAAGTGTTTTTAAAACATCAACATTTATTTCTAGGGATTCTCTAGTCTCAATTTCTTTCTCCACAGTTAAAACTCACACAACACCAGATTATAGTCCCAACAGGTTTAATTGGAAGTGCTTCCAATTAAACCTGTTGGACTATAACCTGGTGTTGTGTGAGTTTTAACTTTGTATACCCCAGTCCAACACCGGCATCTCCAAATCATTTCTCCACAGTAAAATCTAATGCAAAATATTCATTTACTATATCTCCCATTTTCTGGGATTCAACACAAAGACAGCCTCCTTGATCTTTAAGGGGCCCTACCTCCTCTCTAATTACCCTCTTGCTCTTAATGTATTTGTAGGATCTATTTGGAATAGTATTTGCAGATAAGGTTAAGGATATTTCATAGCCCTTCTTTGCCTTCCCAATTCCTTTCTTAAGAATGCCCCTACACACTTTATATTGATTAAGAGATTCAATTGAACCAAGTTGTCTATATCCAAAATCAGATTCTCTTTTATTCTTGACTAGAGCCTCAATATCTTTATTCATCCATTGTTCCTTAATCAAACCAATGTTACCATTCAGCCTAACAGGAGCATAATGCCTGTGAACTCTCATCATCACACTCTTGAAAGCTTCCCACATGTCAGATGTCCTTTTACCTGCCAACAGTCTACTCCAATCAAATTTGAAAGTTCTTGTCTCATACCATTAAAATTTGCCTTGCTCCAGTTAAAAACTTTAACTTTTATACAAGGTTTATCCTTTTCCATAAACATTTTGAATCTAGTAGAATTATGATAGCTAGACCCAAAGTGTTCCTCCACTTTTATTTCAATCACCTGCCCGACCTTGCTGCCCAAAGGAAGGTGTAGTTCTGCTCCTCTAGTAGGAGCACCTACATATTGATTAAAAAAAAGTTTTCTTGAACACGTTTGACAAATTCTTCACCATCCAAATTTTTAACACTTTGGTGGCCCAGTCAATGTTTGGAAAATTAAAATACCCCATTACTATAATGTTATTATGCCTATATATATCTCTGAGATCTCCCTACATAATGAATATAATCATCTTTGCCTCAAAGACAATCATGTCAGAATGTGATAGTTTCGTTGTTTGGATTATAGATACTAACTTTTCATTGATGTTTACTTAATTAACTGACATTAACTTCCTGTGCTGCTGTTTTAGCTCATGTTCCTGAAACATTAACCCAGACCTTTTCACCACACATACAGTAATGTTACAGATAAGCTGTTGTGTTTTTTGTTCCAGATTGTACATCCCTAGTCGTCATCATCCACTGCATAAAGCAGAAAATCCTCCCCACATGGTCAACCCTAAAGTGCTAATGACAAACACAGTAAATGCATAGAAAAATAAGAAAAAGAGGAGGTTACTCAGCCTCTAACACTTGTTCCACCATTGAAAGAGATCATGGATGATGTGCACTTTAACTCCTATATCCCTTAGATTCATGTTGACCAAAATAAATTATCAGTTTCCAATTTAAAACTCAAAACCACTCTGCATCAATTGCTATTTACGGTAGAGAGTCCAAACTTCTACCACCTTTTGTGTGTAGGAGTATTACCCACCCTCACTCATAGTTCTAATTTTTGGATAAAAATGCCCCCAAACCCTAAATCTCTCACTCTGCAACCAATGGAAATTAGTAACTTTCTACCTACCTTATTGCTTCATTTTAGTGTCTTGGAAACCTCAATCAAATCATGTATTCAATCAAATTCCTGGGAATAGATCCCTCTAGCATTTCTGTGCAATCTGTCCTCAAAAGGTAACCCCTTGCAGCCCAGGGATTACTCTGGTAAATCTACAGTGCTTTCCGCGCATAGAAGCAAAGGCGTACAGGAATTTAAAAAAATTATTTGGTAAGGTATCACACCAGAGATTTTGCAAAGATAACACCTGGAGTGAAGGAATATGGCTACAAGTAGAAACCTATTCGTCAAAAACAGATTAACAAGTAGATAGATGCAAAAAGAAGTTTGTTGAACTCCAAAACAACACAAGGGAAATGATGGACTTTTATATAAGTGATAGCAGGAATTCAAATTTCACATGTGTGGAAAGGTGATTTTGCCATATTTATATGAACAGGTTGTAAAGCAGTCAAAGACAGAGTCAGTGCACTGAGTAGAATTCCTATCAGTTTATTCTGTTGGCTCCCCCTTTTCCCACCAAATGAATGTTTTATTAAAGGCTTGGCTGTGATATTCCAGCAGTCAAATAACCTGCCAAGACAGGCTGATTAGTCTCATATGAAGGATTACCTAGTTCATTGAGATACTGGAGGGATGCCAGTGCCAGTGGAACTGTGCCGAACGTGAGTGGCTCTCCTCAGAAAAGGGAGACAGAAAATGAAAGTGACTGTAAGAATTATACACTGCAGACTTTTTTTTTCTTGAGGTTTAACAGAAAGTTGACCTCAGTTTTTCCACGTACGCCTGCCAGTCTTTGGGCTCATCTCCTTTGGGATGAGTGCAGGTGCACAGTGCTGCCTTGTTACTCTGCCTGCTGTAACCATTGCAGACGGTGGAGGAAACTAGCAGTTATTATATGTGAGAAGCAGAAGTTTATTCATCTGTGCAAGGAAAAATCAAAATCCAAAGGAAACAATTTCTTTTTTTACTTTTTTTCCCCAATTCTTGAACACAGTGGGTTGTGTTGGTGGGGTGATTGGTAAAGCCTCCACTACTGTGGATGGGGAGCTTTGTGACTCAGCATCGTTTTGCTGCTATGTTTTCCAGTCAGAATCCTGTTGAGCGACCTTTTCTCCAATTTCTCCTAGGAATGCTAATGTCAATGAAAGCTATTTCACTGTTGTCCAATTCTGATTTCACTATTGATGCTGTTCAGACCATCTCATTCCATTACTGATTGCAGATTTGTGATCTCTACATATGCTCGTTCTGCTGTAGGGTATCTGCTGTAGGGGCCCTCTCTTCCATTTCCTTGCACTACTCTCCCTCATTGCAGTTCAGCAGTAGGTACCACATTGTTGTCTAGATGATGATGTCTAGAACTCAGAGGCGCATCCACATTACCATCCATTTAACTTTTCTCAACCTCTTCAAAGACTCCTTTGACATTTCATTTATAGAGTCATAGAGATGTACAACATAGAAACAGACCCTTCGGTCCAACCTGTCCCTGCCAACCAGATATCCCAACCCAATCTAGTCCCACCTGCCAGCACCCGGCCCATATCCCTCCAAACCCTTATTATTCATATATCCATCCAAATGCTTCTTAAATGTTGCAATTGTACCAGCCTCCACCATCCTCTGGCAGCTCATTCTATACACGTACCACCCTCTGCTTGAAAACATTGCCCCTTAGGTCTCTTTTATATCTTTCCCCTCTCACCCTAAACCTATGCCCTCTAGTTCTGGACTCCCAGACCCCAGGGAAAAGACTTTATCTCAGAATTGCACGCAATATTCCAACAGTGGCCTAACCAATGTCCTGTACAGGCGCAACGTGACCTCCTGTACTCAGTATTCTGACCAATAAAGGAAAGCATACCAAACGCCTTCTTCACAATCCTAATTACCTGCGACTCCACTTTCAAGGAGCTATGAACTTTCACTCCAAGGTCTCTTTGTTCAGCAACACTCCCTAGGACCTTACCATTAAGTGTATAAGTCCTGCTAAGATTTGTTTTCCCAAAATGCAGCACCTCGCATTTATCTGAATTAAACTCCATCTGCCACTTCTCAGCCCGTTGCCCATCAGGTCCAACTCCTGTTGTAATCTGGAAAATCTCTTTTCAGATGGAGAAAGATTCTTTGGGGCCTTGAACGGAGGTGAGGGGAGAGATGTGGGTGCAGGTTTTACACCTGTTGCGGTGGCAAGGGAAGGTGCCAGGAGTGGAGGGTGGGTTGGTGGGGTGGCATGGACCTAACGAGGGAGTCGCAGAGGGAATGGTCTGTGTGGAATGCAGATAAGAATGGGGAGGGAAATATAACTCTGGTGGTGGGGTCTGATTTTAGGTGGTAGAAATGGTGAAGAAATATGTGCTGTATCCGGAGATTAATGGGATGTAGATGAGGACCGGGGGTTCTATCCTTGTTGCGGTTGGAGGTGTGGAGTTTAAAGGCGGAGATGCAGGAAGTGGAGGAGATGCGCTAGAGGGCATTTTTGACCATGTCAGTGGGAAAATAATCAAATCAAGGCCCTTCCTATCATCAAGGAGAAAGTGAGGTCTGCAGACGCTGGAGATCAAAGCTGAAACTTTATTGCTGGAACAGCACAGCAGGTCAGGCAGCATCTAGGGAACAGAAGATTCGACGTTTCGGGCACATGCCCTTCCTGAAGAAGGGCATGTGCCCGAAACGTCGAATCTTCTGTTCCCTAGATGCTGCCTGACCTGCTGTGCTGTTCCAGCAATAAAGTTTCAACCTTCCTATCATCAAATCACCCACTATCCACATCCTGGAGGGGGTCACCTTTAACCAGAAAGTGAAGTGGGCTCACTATATAAATCGTGGTCATAAGAGTAGGTCAGAAGCTTTGAATCCTGCACAGAGTAACTCACCTCCTGACTCCCACACCTGTCTGTTATCTACAAGAACCTTCCTAACTTGGCTGGTTACATGCAGCTCCCACCACACTGAAAAACTTTATACTTGCCGATATTGCCTGTGCATCATTTCTGTACCTGCACTGATCTTGCTCAATGTCCATTCTTGCCAGCTCTAATGCTTATGGTCCTTTGTGGACAGTGATTAATTGCATGCTTATGTCCATCCATCTCTAGAATCGCCGGTGTTGGTCTGGGTGTACAAAGTTGAAAATCACACAACACTAGGTTATCGTCCAACAGGTTTAATTGGGAGCACTATATTTCGGAGCGCTGCTCCTTCATCAGGTGGTTGTCAACGCTCTGAAAGCTAGTGCTTCCAATTAAACCTGTTGGATTATAACCTGGTGTTGTGTGATTTTTAACTTTGTACATCTCCAGAATGTTTGTATTGAGTTGTCAGTTTCCATAGTGTAAACCTCCTATAGCCACATTAATGTATACCACATTTCCAGCTTTCCTATCTATTTCAATCTTAAAGCAACAACACTATCAACTTACATTTATGTAGCACCCTTGACCTAGTGAAACATCCAACAATGCTTTGTGCATGAATATTCAAGCAACATTTGACAGTATGCCACAAGGATATGCTATATCAAGCTTGGTTGATGAGATTGGATCTGAGCAATAATTTAAAGGAGAGATGCAGTCAGGTGCAGAGGTTTAGAGAGGGAAGTTTACTTCACCACTGTCATTATTCTTAAACAACGCCATTCATCTTAGAATGAGATAGCATCAAAGAATCCTCTTTAAGATCTTAACATCTTTCCTAATGCCAAAAAATACAGTGCTCTAGCAAAGACTATCTATATTTGTCTGTCAATACCATTATAGAAAAGTAAAATGATACTGTACAGAAGGAAATCTATTGTACCAATGCAAATACTTTAAAAGTGTTTTATAGAAGTTATTCATAACTTCTTTGCTGTTGTTCTCTATGGTTATGCTGAAGCCAAGGATCCCATGTGCTTTATTAGTATTCTGAACTTCTGTTGCAACCTTCAAACATTTGTGTGCGTGCATCACCAAGTCTCTGTGTCCCTGCACTTCTTTTAAAATTGTACTCTACTATTCTTCAAAATGGTGCTATGTAGTCATTTACATTCACCTGAGAGGACAGATGAGTCCTCAGTTTAATGAAAGAAAGCCCCTCTGACAATGCAATACTCCCTCAGTACTGCACTGGGAAATGTCAACCTAGCATATACCTGCTCAAGTTTTTGGAATGGGACTTGAACCAAACATTTTGTGATTCAAAGGCAAGAATGCTATTAACTACACCACTGGTTGAAAAGAACTTTGTAGCGTTTCCTGTTCAACACTGTTTCAGTCAATAGCTAAGCAAATTTCTCTCAAATAGATTTTCAAACTTCTACTTATGAATACTTGCATTTGTTGCACCTATACAACCTTTCAAAGATGTGTAGGAGTAAGTATGAAAGCAGAAACATGCGTAAAGATAAAATTAAAAACAGGTGAATAAACTAAATCCCCAAGTGGTAAAGGAAAAACGCATGTCAAATCTGAAGATTAAAATTTAAGGCAACCTTCCAAGTATAAAAATGTGCAGTCTGTCACAGAATTGACATTATACTATGACAGTCTGTCAGATTGAGAACTTTTTATTTTTTTTTCCATTGTTTCTTTTTAAATAAAAACATGTTTGCATTAATGACAAAAGGCCACCTCATTTCCCATGGCTTACTGGAATTGTCACCAGCTGCCCATCGTGACACAGGTTTGGATGTAGTGTGAGCTTTGCATCTTGGAACATAGTCACGTCTGCTCACCAAATGTAGCCTCCTGAGAATTTCTTTGCGATTCATCACCTCTGGTGGTTGACTAGCCAGATGGACACTAAACACAAGTCATTCAGTTCCATCGAAGCATCCTGATACTCGTTAAAAAGACTAGAGTGGCTTTTCCTAGCAAGCAAGTTTGAATTAATCCACCTCCACGTGAAATTAATTTAGGTTTAAAACATAATTGTAACTGTACTGTGGGTATATGGATCTTATCCAGCAGTGGGAGATAATTAAAGCTTTAGAATTGTGGCAAGGAGCAGTTGATTTAGTATTTTGTAATCCAAAAAGCCTGTGTTTTTAACTCCGAGTCTCCATATCTTTTTCAGTGTATGTATTCTGTTCTTTTACCATCTGTCATTTTCTAAGAATGAATGTGAAATTTAAAGAAGTTTTTTTAAAAAATACTGCACCACAAGTTATTATTATTTTGTAGCTCTGTCTTCTTTGGATTTCTCTATGCCATGTATTGTGCCCAACTAAGAAGACAAAATGAGTTATCATAAAGCTGAGGCACTGATAAGTAGTCAGCCATGATACCCTGGGTCTCTAATATTTTCCCTTCTTGCATGTGACTGAGCGTCAGTCTCAGTGTTAACCCCATAAAGTGACTCAGAAGGGAGTGAGGGCACATTCTAACTGTGCATATCCAGTGAGTTGGAGCACTGGGCACAGACCCAAGGCAATTTCATTATTTTTTTCCTTGGTCAAATGCTTTACCTTTAAGTTTTCCATTCTTTTTCATTTTTATATTGAAGCTAGTTATTTTGGGTCTGTTTCTTATGTTGTTCCCCAGCCATTAAGTTAATTGCTTGCCTCTCTTCATTTCTAGATTTAGATCCTGCTTAACCCCTATCCACTTTGCACTAATGACTATACTGATCTAGAAAGCACCCATGTTCGGGACACCACCCACGCCCTCCACCTCCTCCATGATTTTCGCTTCCCCGGCCTTATCTTCAGCATGGACATCCAGTCCCTGTATACCTCCATCCCCATCACGAAGGACTCAAAGCCCTTCGCTTCTTCCTTTCCCGCCGTACCAACCAGTACCCTTCCACTGACACCCTCCTTTGACTGACTGAACTGGTCCTCACTCTGAACAACTTCTCTTTCCAATCCTCCCAATTCCTCCAAACCAAAGGAGTACCATGGACACCCGCATGGGCCCCGGCTATGCCTGCCTCTTCGTAAGATATGTGGAACAGTCCATCTTCCGCAGCTACACTGGCACCACCCACCCACCTTTTCCTCCGCTACATCGATGACTGTATCAGCGCTGCCTCCTGCTCCCACGAGTAGGTTGAACAGTTCATCCACTTTACTAACACCTTCCACTCCGACGTCAAATTTACCTGGACCGTCTCAGACTCCTCCCTCCCCTTCCTAGACCTCTCCATTTCTATCTCAGGCGACCGACTCAACACGGACATTTACTATAAACCGACCGACTCCCACAGCTCC
>NC_057716.1:22702970-22767510 GCF_004010195.1 Chiloscyllium plagiosum | reverse complement strand
TTAAGTGTTGAGCCACGGGGTGGTTGGATTGGTTGGTCCGGGTGTCCCAGAGGTATTCTCTGAAACGTTTCGCAAGTAGGCGGAAATCTTCTTCCTGACCTCTCCGCCCCCACCCCCACTCCGGCCTATCACCCTCACCTTGACTTCCTTCCACCTATCGCATTTCCAACGCCCCTCCCCCAAGTCCCTCCTCCCTACCTTTTATGTTAACCCTCTTGGCTCACTTTCCTCAGTCCTGAAGAAGGGCTCATGCCCGAAACGTCGATTCCCCTGCTCCCTGGATGCTGCCTGACCTGCTGTGCTTTTCCAGCAACACATTTTCAGCTCTGATCTAGAAAGCAGTCCAAAACATAGTTTAACCTCACTTTCCAACTTAGTCTAATGTACTTTCGTCTATTATTGTTCCGTGTTATACCTGCCTTATCCTCATTCCTTTCCAATGGTTGACCTGTGATATGCTCCCAGTGCATTTTTGTAGGGGTAACAAACTTCATTTATGTAGAGGGAGAAGCTGGGATTTTTCTCTTCAGTCAAGAAAAGGTTAGGGGAGTGATTAAAGTAAAGGGGAGTTGTGACAGAGTAAATGCAGAGGAACTGTTTTAGCTGGGAAGAGTGACTGTGAAATACATGACAAAATAACTGGCAACGAAACTAGAGGGGAGATGTGGACAAAACATTTTTGTACAGCAAGTTATTGTGATCCAGAATGCACTGCCTGAAATGGCAGTGGAAGCTGATTCAGTGGTAATTTTCAAAAGGGATGAAGGTTTGAAGGGGAAAGATTTGTATGACTGAGAAAAAAACAGGCCTTCCCTCTGAATGTGTGGACCACACACTCATTTGGTGTTGGCCACCAAATATCAAAGGTTTCAGAAGAAATAGGAAAGATAACATGGGAGGAAAATTATATTCTGAAATGTCTTGTTGAATATATGCAGTAATTACTTAAGCTACATTAAATAGAAATTGTCCCTTTTGTTTAATTTTCAATTGTTAGGTGTTGTTATTTTATAATAAATAGGATATTTTGATAACATAAGTTATGTTGGGAAAAGTACTGTGTTTTTTTATAACTATTTCAAGCACCTAGATAATGGTTCAGATGTGAATATGTGTGTGATTGTTCAGACCTGCAGGAAGTGCATTGAGAGATGGATAAGTATCAGCAAGCTGTCATTTGCTTCCTTGGCCTGTATGGGCTCTGCCACTTCACCAGACTTGTCTTCACTCCACCCAAGATCCCGGTTTGGAGAGGTAGAACCGTGGCAATTGAATGTGCTTGCTCCTATTAGCTGCGGGATATTTAACAAGTGCCTGCCACTACCATCCCCCGCCCTCCGCTCGTTGTCTACTTTCTCGCTGTGACTTTGATATCTCTCTCTCTCTCTCATTCTCCCTTTTGCCTTCTCCTTCTGCTCTCTGGATGCAGCCAAACGTAAAGCATGGAAACTAAACCGTGTAGGTAGCTTGCGAAACATATACAGCAGCAGCAGCACCAGCACCAACACAGAAGGTAATTAATCCAAGAGGAACACCAACTTAAACCTGATCACCCAGTAGAAATTGGTATTAGTTTGCCTGGAGCATACTTGCCTACTTGTGTGGGCTTTTATTCTGTTTGTGTTTTGTTTTTGTTTTATTAAACTGCTTCATTTATGTCATACATGTTCCTTTTTTCTTTACTTAAATTCTGACCTTTCCTCTAGCTGTGGAATAGTGATGTTTAAATTACTTCAAGAAACCTATTTTCCATTCTCACCACTGCCCCCCTTCCTCCCTACCCCCTTTTTGTACATGTTGGCATTCGATGTAATATTTTTCAAGTTATTGCAGTTTAAGGTGCAAGTAGCAGGTGTAATGATCTGTGGCAAAATACAATCGTGTGCTGTGACATTTAAGTACAGTATTTAATTTGTTTTGCGAAACATTGCCTGTAATGCTCTTTGTAGCTGGCCTCCAATCCAGAGCTGGTGCATGCTAGGTTATTTGCATGTTCAGGTGCTTTATAGTCTATGCCTGTTATTCTGCACTGCTGAAGGTCAGCCAAGTCAAAGTTCATAAATTGACTTGAAATGCTTTCAGCAAAGGCAGCAATCACATGTTTGTTTAATAGAAGATTGAGTTTTTTCATTTGTACACGAAAATTATAAATTAGTTTCTTTCTTTATACAAAATGTCAAGAGGCCAATTTATTCAACTGCCCGAAATCCATTTCAAGGCATTTTAATACATGTAGTCCTGAAATTGTATATGATATACAGAATGCAAAGTTGGTCACATTCCAGTAAGCCAACCAGTTGAGTGCTGTTGTCAGTTTAAAAGGAAAACGAGTGGGTCAGATAATCGTGGTGCTGTTGCCATGTTACTTACAGACAACGTCAGTGAATGGTTTTAATTTAATTTTTTCCTGACAATGTTTTTTTTAATGTGTAAAGTTCTATCACAATGAATGGAGCCTGAGGCCCTCAGTGTATGGTTTTTTTTATAAGCCATAAACTTGTATTTGAAATTGTAATTTTCACAGCTTTTAAATAATTGATTCTGATTTGTTTTGGAAACATTTTTTGTTATATAATACAGCTTCTGTTTTATCACCAATTGGCATTGAATAAATCTGTACTGTAAAGTGTGGAGTCAGCCACAAGTGATTGAAGTCCCATTGTTACTGGGTGCCCCCAGCAGGAATTTAAATGTCAGTATTTGCTCAACCTTTTGCTTAAAAAATGCATTACTGCATCACAAATGATTAGAGAATTTCAGTATTAGTGATTGCTGTTACGTTTCAGCAAAAATATACTCAGCTCTGACATTTCGCTGCTCTCACATGAACTTTTACATTGACATGAGACCTGTTGCCTCCGCCTATACTATCATTAGAACTGTCTAAAGAGGGAGTGTGTATGGAATCGTACAGCACAAAAAGAGACTATTTAGTCCAAATTCAACCGCTTGTTGAGTTCTCTGCCCAAAGGCGGGTCTGACCACAACATCGCGATCTCCTCCGTGGGCAGGGCAAGGAAGCAGCTCTCGGATCCACCGCAGGCAGAGCAGGAATTGAACTCTCTGCTGTTGGCACGAATCTAATCCACTCCTCTCTTCTCCTTCCCATCCTGAACCCTCTCCCCATACGCCAACCTCTAGGGGTTTGAGTTGCTATGGCAGCCAACATTTGTATTTGCATGTTAATAGCATAGAGCTAGGGACAGTGGTAGTAGAAGCTCCGATTTCTTTCCATTTCATAACTGACTAGTCGCCTTTCTAACCTTTACCACTGACCATTGGCAGATTTTGGATTTCCAGGTTGAAACATGACCCTGTTTGGCCTCGTTAGGAAAGCAGATTCCTTGGCCATCAAGTCCTGGAGTGGGGATTGAACCCAGACCTTTTAGCTCTGAGACAGGGTCACAATGAGTCTTGCCATTGAGTTTGCCACTGAGCAGGGAACTGACAAAGATAAATTTATACCCTGAGCTTCCGATTGTCCCATCAGCAGAAACATCTTCTGTGAGTCCATCTAAAACTGTTTTAGAATTTTGAACACCTTTAGCATGTTTCCCCTCAGCTTTCATTTTTTTAGAGAAATGCGCTACAGCATGTTCACCATTTCTTGATAGTTGTTGTTTTTCAGACTTGGCATCATCCTTTAAGTCACCTTTTCACTTTCTCCAGTCATTCTGTGTGTCTTCAAATGTAATATGTTGTACAAAATGATGAAAATACTCAAGTACTCCTGCAAAGCCTGAAATAGTGCTCAAGGAAGCTTGCAACTCCTCTGCTTTTTGAGAAGTAAAAAACTTCTCTCCATATTCTGTTCTTTAATTGTCCAGATGCTGTTTGTGACTTTCCTTTTAAATTATATGCAGGAGTGAGTAATCTTCTGATGCCCTTTAATGTTAGCTATCGGGTTGCAAGGCACTCCTTTGAAACTAGTCAACTTTTCAAAGCTGCTTCTGAATGATACCAGTAATTCCTAATTATGCCTCTGTTGTCTCTGTAATAGATGATGAAAAAACAGGGGTCAATTTTCTTCTAGTAATCACTTCCAAATGTTAACCTTCCTCTTTAACTGTTTAACTTCTGATCCCAATATAATCTAATAGACATGTTAGACTCATTAGCCAGTGAAAGTTCAGTTGTTAAATTTCACTTGGGGAACCCAGTCTTATTCCAAAGTTTTCTTAACCCTTAGTGTGCTTTACTCTGAATACTGTCTCATTAACAGTTTGTTGACCTATTGGCCATATGCTTCTGCATTTTCTCTCTGACCTTTACTGACTCCAAACTGACTCTCAAAGTATGCAGATTGAAGCAATTTGCAAAAAAACAGGCCTTGGGTTCAAGCAGGTGTTAACAAGCTCCCACATCCCAGCCGACCACCACTGCCTACCATAGCTTTGTTTCTCTACTTATTCAGACTATTACTTTTTGTTTCCTTTACAGAGCAAGAAGAGAATTTTGAGTTTATCATCGTGTCTCTGACAGGCCAGACCTGGCATTTTGAAGCTGCCTCTTATGAGGAAAGGGACGCGTGGGTCCAAGCAATTGAAAGTCAGATTCTGGCTAGTTTGCAATCCTGCGAGAGCAGCAAGAACAAGGTGATTTTCCTGAGCTCCTCTGTTCTACTTGGTTTACTGACAATGCTCCACTATCATATGCACTGTAACTGCTTCCTCTCTTAAGGTTTTCTCCATGTCGTAGCTGTGGTACTGAAAGCCAAAGTTCTCCTTCCCTTTCAGTAAGGTTCCATGCTATTAAAAGGACAGTCTGCTCATGGCACTTCCAGTTTAAACATCTGTACATTATTTCAACCAAATCTAAATTTGGTATTGGTGCCTTCAGTACATGGTTCAGATTATATTTCTTTTTAAACAAGCCCCAGTTAAAACCTCATTGAAAAGCTGTTATAGGTTAAAGAGAAAAATGAAAGTTGAGTAAAATTTGGCATCAAGACGGCACAGAATAACAAATACTGCACTCCCTTTCATTAGTTTGCTGTTGGAGCTTTAATTTTGTTCTGTATATAACAATCCAATTAGAACAGTCTCCAGGGACAGCCAAACAGTGATCTTCAATTGGTTTACAAGATCCATTAAGGACAGTGGGTGCCACTAAGCAGCCCTGTGTTTCCACAGCGCTAATCTATCTAGTGCAGTTTGTTAGAATTTATAATAAAATGCAAGTTTCTTGAGTATATTTTCTGGTAAATGTGGAAGTGCCTTGAGTACATCTTCTGGTAAACGTGCAAGGAATGGACCCTACCTTTCTGCACTTGTATCTGGATGTTTAAAAAGAGGGAATGCAGTGATCCCCTTGTTACAAAGGTTTTGTTCAATATCCTCAAAATGCATGCAGTGTTGCTGGCAGAAACATAGATTAGTAGAAGGCCATTCAGCCCTTGGAGACTGTTTCACCATTCAATTGGATCACAGCTCCCATTTGCCGCCTTAGTTCTGGAGTAATTAATGACAAAACTCTGTCAATCTCGGTTTTGAAATTTTCAATTGAACTTTGACTCATTATCTTTTATGTAACAGCTGTTTACTCCCAACACCCCCGAATGCCCTAGCTCAAATTTTAAGGTTGTTGTAAAATACTTTGACCATCAATATTACTATCTGTACTTCTCTAGGTTTTCTGTTTCTTGCTGTTTAACCTATTGATCAGATTAAACATGAATTCTACTATGAATAATCTCCCAGACCTGCAGACCTGTGTTTATTTGTGAAACATGGGGTAATTAATCTCAGAAAAACAGCATGATCATTGTAGAAACATTCAGCTTAAATAATGTGCTGTGGCTACATTCATTGGCACTGACTGTATCTGTCTATTATTTTGCCTTTGCTTAGTCACGACTGGCAAGCCAGAATGAAGCTATCGCTCTTCAGTCAATCAGAAACATTCGTGGCAACTCTCATTGTGTGGACTGCGAGGCATTAAGTAAGTGATGAAAAGACATTTTCTGTCAGATGTTATTTCCTTCTTCATCTCTGTCTCATTCCTGACCAGAAAGAATTTCTAGGAGATCACAGAAATCATACAGCACAGGAGAAGGCCATCAGCCTATCATTTTTTTTGTGCCAGCTCTTTGCAATTGGTCCCACTTTCCTGCTCTTTCTCCTTAACCTAGCAAATGTCTCATTTTTTATATTTCAGATTACGTTCCCTTTTAAAATTTATTATTAAATCTCCTTTAAGTTAGTACGTTCCAGCTCGTAACAACACACAGTAAAAAAGTAATCTTGTCTCCCCCTCGCTTTTTCCCTTCTGTGTTCTCTAGTTGCTGACCCTCTTGCCAGTGTAAACAATTTCTCTCTATTTGCCTCATAATTTTTGATTATCTCTATTAAATTTCCTCTTATCTGGTCTAAGGAAAACAATCCCTCTGTAACCATTCCACGTAACTGAGGTCTCTGGTTCTCTTCTTGGAAATGTCTCCACCTGCTCCAATGCTTTCCCAATCCTTTGGGTCCAGAATTGGATGCAGTACTCCAGCACAGGCTTAACCATATCATAAATAATATGCTCAGAAGTTGTTAATGGTGCTATGTACCTCATGACAGAACAGTACACTTGAGTGGCTAACACTCATGCTTGGCAGCATTCTTTGAGGGTGTTCCCAGTAGTTTCTAGTACTTTGAGGCCAAAGACCCTGCTTTAACCACGTGTAGTAAGCACAGTTAATTGGATAAAAAATATGTTTTGATCGTAACAAGAAGGGATCCCTTTAGGAGCTCCTTCTATAGTGCAACTGTCAGTGTTAAACAAGATATTGTGCTTGTCTACTGTGTGTGATAAATACTGAAAATGTTTAATGAACTGGTGGCTTTTGGGGATAGACTTTATATTTCTCATTTAGCTCATAGATATATCTAAAGTGTCACTGAGCCATAAAAACCAAAAATGTCTTGATTTTATTTCCTGACCTCAGCAGGTTTACAGTCTGAGAATCACAAGTGTTAAAGATTATTAAACTACACAGCAAGGTGGCTGACTCTCCTTAGGTTAATGATTCCATTCACTTATTATTTAACATAGAATTATGAGATGATACTGCATATAAGGAAGCTGTTTAGACCATCTACACTGTGACAGCTCATTCTAAAGGCACCTCCCCTGCTCTCTCCCTATATCCATGCAAACTTTCCTCTTTCAGGAATCTTCAGTTCCTTTTTGATAGCTCCTTTTAAATTTGTATCCATCAACTTGGAGGTAGTGAGAACTGCTGAAGCTGGAGAGTCAGAGTGGATAAAGAGTGGAGCTGGAAAAAGTACAACAGGTCAAGCAGCATCAGAGGAGGAGGGGAGTCAATATTTCAGGTCAGAACCTTTCATGAGGAAAAGTGACTTCGCTCCTTCTCGGATGTTGCTTGACCTGCTGTGCTTTTTCCAGCTCCACTCGTTATCTGCTCCATATCCACTATCCTACCAGGCATTGCATTCTGAATCCTAACCACTTGGTGGATCAAAAGTTTCACATTGCCTCTTGATCTTTTGCTGATCATCTTAATTGATCTCCTCAGCCACTTGAGAAGGCTTCTCTTTATTTACACAATCAAATATTTACAATATTTACAGTCACTTACCCAATTCCACTTTAAGGAGAACAGCTTCATTTTCTCCAGTCTATCCACATAACTGTATTCCTTCATCCCTATTACGTTACCTCAACAACTTCTCCTGAAGTCATCAGGACCCAGTGTTCAAATAAAAATACTGTTAACAGAGGATAAGTCTGTCCACAAATAAAACGATTCTCATCGTCCAGTTCAAAGGCACACGAAGGGACATTTAGTAAGCAAGACACGTAGCATGTATGGAGAGTGAAAGAGACTTAACATTATAGTTTGTGACCTTTCAATCAGATGAAATATTAACTCTTGTTTTGCTCTCTACAGCTGCTGACAGACATGCTGAGTATTTTTACCATTTTCTGCTTTATTTCAGATTTCCAGTATTTTTCTTGTGTGTTGACATTTATTATGCACCATTTAGTAAGCTTTTTACTGATTTGAATTTGTTCCAGATCCAGACTGGGCCAGTTTGAACCTAGGAGCTCTCATGTGTATTGAATGCTCAGGTATCCACCGCAACCTTGGCACCCACCTGTCACGGGTCCGCTCCCTCGATCTTGACGATTGGCCCCTGGAGCTTATCCGAGTAATGTCATCCATTGGGAACGAAGTAGCTAACAGCATTTGGGAAGGAAGTGCCCAGGGACGCACCAAACCCTCACCCGATTCCACAAGGTACATGCATTCATCTCTATTCATTAGTCTTGAATTAACTCTGGGCCATTTTTTTGTTTTCTCCAAACTGCACTAATCCATTACTGCCCTCGCTGGCCTATTCTCTCTAAAATTGGGCTTATCTAAAACTCTGCTGCTTATGTCCTACCTCATACCATATCCCATCACCCCTCACCCTGTACCCACTGACTAAATTGGTTCAGGAATTTTAAAATTCTGGTCTTATGATTCATTCCCCCATGGCCTTGCTCTTCACTATCTCTGTACATTGAAACTGTGACCCAAAGATTAAAAGCTGCTCTGCTACTGAGATATTTTATGCATATAGTTGTTTGGCTGCATCTAACAGTATTTTTTAAATAGGTGGAAAATACTGCACAGTTAGATCATGATGTACTAGCAAAAACTAGTAACCAAGTTTATTTACAAGATTTATGATTACACCAAAGCAGTAAAAAAATTTAGCTTTCAGCAATATAATGCTTTGACATATTCCTGTCAACTGTCCCAAAAATAAAATCTTGATTCCTTTTCAGTATCTATTAACTATCAGTCCTAAGATAAGTTAACTTCATACCTGACAGAGATTTGATGAATCATGCAACATAGAAATGAATGCTTGAACGCGGGGAAACTCCTGAACAGTGAGAATTTGCCTCACTTGTATAACTTTGAACAGGTCTTTGCCATCTCAGATCAGAACAGTCCTTTCATACTCAACACGTAAATATGTTCAAAGTCAGTTTTAAGTTTCAGGGAGATAGATTGTGAACAACAGATTGCTATAGTTTGTATGGGTTTAGTTTTAACACTTCATTTATGTGTCAAATTGCTGGACCTTGAGGATAACTATTTTGTGGCAGTTAGCTTTCTGCACATAAAAGCAACATTTCAAAGGCAGAGGATAATTTCTGATGTAATTAACATACAATAAGTTCCCACCATGAGATCAGTTGAGCCAAAGAACTCCCACAGAATGTACATATCCCCAGAGGATAGGGATTGCATTAGTTCATTTCTCTACCCAAAGGTAAAAGAGTACCTTTTTGGAGACAGCTGACATTTTTCTTTGTATTTGCAATATTTAGATGGGAGCTGATTAATTCAGTTGGCTAGATGGTTAATGTATGATTCAGAATAATACCAACAGTAACTACTCAAATCCCATTCCAACCAAGGTGGAATTTGGATCTGCCTTCTTCCCCTGACGATAAGAATGGAAGACAGTAGTGACTCGTCTCTGACAAAATATGCTGAGGAACATAAGATGAAGGGTCAACAGGCAATGAGGCAAGGACAAGATTTCAGGCAAAGCACAAATGGAATGGAACAATATCCTGGCCCCTCAAAAATATATGACGAACAGTTATGAGACTTGACAGCTTGAAGTAAAACTAGAGTTACACTGTATATTTTCTGCATTTCTTTACCACTTAATTTCCAAATATGTTCATCTTGTCTTCACCCTGCATTTCCATCTCTTTCTGTTCTTCTAGCATGTTAATCACTTCCTCGTCATTTTGTATAATTATGTAAACTTAGCTCCTCTTTAAGTATAGGACTAGGAGGAGGCTATTCTGCCTGGTTTCATTTGTCTTCATCCCTTTATTAAACAAAAATTTAGTGAAGTCCATTCTGAATTTTTAATTGACCTCAGCCTCAACAGTATTTTGTGAAGGGAGAGAATTAGAGATTTTCACTGCCCTTTGTGTTAAGAAGTGCATCCTGGTATTATCCCTCCCCCGAACAGTACCACTGATTTTAAAGTTAGAGAACTTTACCATCCACCCCAGAAAGTACTTTCCCTTTGAGATGTTTAAGAATTTGATAGAATAGAGAATTAGATGGACATCCAACCCTACATACTCAAGAATCTCTTTCACATGGTCCTTTGTGAGAAGCTTCAGCAAGCAATACTCCAAAGTTGTGAAGTCACAACAACAGGTTGAGGTCATGGAGTTGTGCAGTACGAAAATAGACCCTTTGGTCCAACACGGCCATGCTGATCAGATATCCTAAATTAATCTAGTTCCATTTGCCAGCATAGCCCATATCCTTCTAAACCCTTCCTAGTCATGTACTCATCCAGATGCCTTTTAAATTATGTAATTGTACCAGCATGCATCACTTCCTCTGGCAGCTCATTCCATACACACACTGTGAAAAAGTTGCCCTCTCACCTTAAACCTGTGCCCTTTAGTCTTGAACTCCCCTAACCTGGGGGGGAAAAAAACCCTTAGTTATTCACTCCATTCATTCCCCCTCATGATTTTATAAACCCCTCAGCCTCCGACATTCCAGGGAAAATAGCCTCAGCCTAATCAGCCTCTCCCTAAACCTCAAACCCTCAAACCACAGCAAAATCCTTGTAAAACTTTTCTGAACTTTTTTGTTCTTGAAAACTTTAAAGGACATGTGGTGTTTTTAGGAAACATTTTCAGCCACATAACCAGGTAAATAAATGCCAGTAGCTACCAGACACTAGGCTGCAAAATGTGAGGAGACTGGGCAATGGACTATCTGTAGTCGAGAGTGTGATGCTGGAAAATCAAAGCAGGTCAGGCAGCATCCGAGGAGCAGGAAAATCAACGATTCGGGCAAAAGCCCTTCATCAGGAATGAAGCTGTGTGCCGAGGGGGTGGAGAGATAAATGAGAGGGGAATGGGGCTGAAGGGAAGGTAGCTGAGGGTGCAATAGGCAGATGGAGGTGGGGGGTAATGATGATAGGTTGATGGGGAGAGTGGAGCAAATAGGTAAGAAGGAAGATGGACAGGTCATGTGGGCGATGCCGAGTTCGAAGATTGGAACTGAGATAAGGTGGGGGGGAGGAGAAATGAGGAAACTGGTGAAATTCACATTAATCTCGTGGGGTTGGAGGGTCCAGAAGCAGAAGATGTGGCATTCTTCCTCCAGGCGTCGGCTGGTTAGGGAGCGGCGATGGAGGAGGCTCAGCACCTGCTTATCCTTGGCAGCATGGGAAGGGGAGTTGAAGTGTTGGGCCATTGGGCAGTGGGGTTGGTTGGTGTGGGTGACCCATAGATGTTCTCTGAAGCACACTGCAAGTAGGCATCCTTTCCCTGGAATGTCAGAGGCTGTGAGGTGATCTTACCGAGGTTTATAAAATCGTGAGGGGAATGAATGGAGGGAATAGACAAGTTTTTTTTCCCCAGGGTAGGGGAATTCAAGACTAAAGGTCATAGGTTTGAGGTGACAGGGCAACATTTTTACACAGTGTGTGTATGGAATGAGCTGCCAGAGGAAGTGGTGAATGCTAATACAATTACAACATTTAAAAGGCATCTGGATGGGTATGTGACTATGAAGGGTTTAGAAGGATATGGGCCAAATGCTGGCAAATGGAACTAAATTAATTTAGGATATCTGGTCAGCATGGCCGAGTTGGACTGAAGAGTCTATTTCGCCAATGTGGAGGAGACCGGATTGGGAGCAACAGATATGGTAAATGACACGTGTGGAAGTGCAGGTAAAACTGTGATGGATGTGGAAGGTTCCTTTGAGGTCTTGGGCGGAGGTGGAGGGGGCAGGTGTGGGCGCAGGTTTTGCAACTCCTGCCGTGGCAGGGAGGGTGCCGGGAGGGGAGGGGAGAGTGGATTGGTGGGGGTCATGGACCTGACAAGGTAGTCGCGGAGGGAACGGTCATTACAGAAAGCGGATGGTGTGGGGAGAGAAATTTATCTGTGGTGGTGGGGTCTGTTTGTAGGTGACGGAAATGCGGAGTATTATATAATGTATACAGAGGTTGGTGGGGTAGAAGATAAGGACCAAGGGGTTTCTGTCCTTGTTGCGATTGGAGGGGCGCAGTTCGAGGGTGGTGTTTCGGGAAGTGGAAGAGCTGTGCTGGAGGGCATTATCAGCCGCGTGGGAAGGGACATTGCGGTCTTTAAAGGAGATCATCTGGCGTGTTCTGTGGTGGAACTGGTCATCTTCAGGAGCAAATGCGGCAGAGGCGGAGGAATTTGGAATAAGAGTATTTTTACAAGAAGCAGGATGGGAGGAGGTGTAGTCCAAGTAGCTGTGAGAGTCGGCTTTGTAGAAGATATTGAGTCGGTCACCATTGATGGAGGTGGAGATGGAGAGGTCCAGGAAGGAGAGGGAGGTGTCTGAGATGGTCCACAGGATGCCTACTGGTAGAGCGCTTCAGAGAACATCTCTGGGACACTCGCACCAATCAACCCAGACTCCCTGCGGCCAAACACTTCAACTCTATCTCCCACTCCGCTAAGAACATGCAGGTCCTGTGCCTCCTCCATCGCCACTCCCTAACCACCCAACACCTGGAGGAAGAACACCTCATCTTCTGCCTCAGGACCCTCCAATCACAAAAAATTAATGTGGATTTCGCCAGTTTCCTCATTTCTCCTGCCCCCACCTTATCCCAGTTCCAACCTTCCAATTTGGCACCACCCTCATGACCTGTCCATCTTCCTTCCCACCTATCATTACCCTTACCTCCATCTACCTATCGCACCCTCAGCTATCTTCCCCACCACTCCACCCCCTCCCATTTATCTCACCACCTCCTTGGATCACAGCCTCATTCCTAATGAAGGGCTTTTGTCCGAAATGTCGATTCTCCTGCTCCCCGGATGCTGCCTGACCTGCTGTGCTTCTCCGGCACCCCAGTCTCAACTCTAATCTCCCACATCTGCAGTCCTCACTTTCACCTAATGGATTATCTGTAGCTTATCCAGCCTTGTATGGTCTCAGCTGTGTTTTGCCCCAGTAGCAAAGTAGTGTGTGTTTTGGAGAATTTTAGAGCCTGTTTAAGATTTCTTGTCTTTTTTCATTTATAGACTAGCTTCAATAGAGGTGTTTGCAGGTAGTGAAAACTTCAGTAACCAAGGCAGAGATCAAACTCTTAATGGCTGTGGTATTTTTTTCATCAGTGACCTGCAGTTTTGAATTGTGAATGCTCCTTAAGGATATGAAATTCGAGCAGGATTCAAAGTATTATACACAACGCAGTCACGATAGAAAAGGGTCGAGAGTAGAACTTGTGACCACATGTAAATATTGTTTCAGGAATAATTAAGGACTGCTATTGAATCACAAAGTTTTCAGCTTAATTTATCAAATTTAGATGAGATTCATGGGTGCTAGTCTGCTTTTCATGCAGTGTTTGTGAATATAGGTGTGAACCTTGTGCAAAAACTCAATCTGCCCAAACTACTTGGGAAATTTCAGTAAAAGACAATCAGCCTTCCCTCCACTTGGAAATCCAAACAGAAGCACTTTTTCCATTGTTTGATTACACAAGTGAATTTTATGGCTAGTATCAATATCTTGCTCACAGTGATCGGCAAGTCAGAATTCAGCTCTTGGCTTTCTTTTAGAATATATGCGACACAGAAGAAGGCCACTTGACCCATCATGTCTATGCTGGATTTTATGAAAGTCTGTCCATTCTCCTCTCACTTTCCAAGTCTTGGTGTCTAGCCCTCATGGCTACTGCAGTTAAGTGTATCTCATTTATTTTATATGATTAGGGTCGTTTACATTATCATCCTCTTCAGGCAGTGACAGCCAGGCCCCCCACCACGCTTGAGGTGAAAACATTTCTAAGCTTCCCTGTAATATTTCTGTTAGTTACTTTAAAGGATTGTACCATAGTTATGGAATGAAAGATTACGGAAATGGATCCTTCCTGCCCACTCCACTTAGGCTTCTCGTAATTATGTAGAAGCTATATTTTATGATATGAGGACCACACGGCAATGGTCAGTGCTAATGGGAAAGGCCAAAGATTTGTTTCCATTGGTGCTTTCCATGATTCAGTGAATGATACTCTCACCTCTCCATCTGTACATGTGGGTTCAAGACCCATTTTAGAGGTTTGACCTTAACGTTACAACTGTATTTGTGAGCTGTTAAGCAAAGACCTGCAAACGTAAAAAATATTACATGGCAGTATTTTTAAGAACAGAGACATTGTGGCCAATGTCTATTCTTCAATCAGCTCATCGCTGTATGTGCTAATTACCTTCCACATTTCTGCAAATATCATGGCAACTGCATTTCAAAAGTACCTTGTTGCCTGTAAAGCGTGTTAGGATGTTCTGAGATTGTGGAAGGTACAATATAGATATTAAAAATGTTTTTCCTTAGTGCCTTCTTTTTCTTGCCCTGTCTGTAGATGTTTGATTGCTGAAGGTATGCAGTCCAATGAGCCTCAAATATTTGCAAGTGCCTCACCCAGTGACCCACGTGACTGAAAGGGAGTGGAAATTGGAGAGCAAAGCGAGGCATTGCAATGTAATCGAGAACATATTCTGATCCAATGTGAATAGGAGTTGGGCTCCCATTTTTTTTCTCATTTCCCCTTCACTAGGCCAGTTCTGTCACTCCAACTTCTGCTTCAGTTTCTTGGGGGCAGGTTAGTGCTGTTTGATATTGGTCAATGTGCTGACCTACTGAACAAGCCTAGTCCAAAACAAGGAGGTATAACCATCAAATTAGAGCCAGATCTTTCAGGGTAGTAACAGGAAACACTTTTTACACAAACAGCCGTGAAAGTCATGTGTTTCGTGCATTTTATCATTCACAGAATGTGGGCATCTGCAGCAAGGTCAGAATTTATTGCCCTGCTCTGGTTACACTTGAGAATGATTTGGTGAACCATTTTCTTGAAATGCTGCAATTTCTGTGTTGCTGTGCTATCAGGTTAGGAGTTTCAGGATTTTGACCCAGTGGCATTGTAGGAAAAGCAATGTTTTTCCAAGTTGGGGTGATGAGTGACTCGAAGCAGAATTTGCAGGAAGCGATGTGCCTGTGTACTTGCAGCCTCATCTGGTGAAGTTTGTAGTTTTGGAAGGTGCAGTAGAAAAAGAGCCAGGTTTTGCACTGTAGCTTCAGCCATGCAGGATCCGGATTATGATGCATACCTACGACCTCCCCTTCTGGTAATCTGTTAATGTCACCTGTAAATGGCTTTAATGGTTTCCTGCAATTATCAGCAGCCTCCGAACCGTGGCCGAAACTTCCTCAGAGATGGTAACAAATTGAAGCTGGCGTCTGCTGAAAGACTATCGACTTCCCATTCTTTTTGCACAAAGGCTGTTACTCCTCCATGGCACCTTTTTAATTACTTGTGAGCAAAACTCTTTCAGTATAAATTGTCTGAAGTTTTCATTATTCTTTTCTTCTTGATCTGCTTCTATTCAATATAGGCACACTCTGTGCTGAGGGTGAGGATTGAATAAGATCAATGTGACCAGAATTAACTTGAACTTGTTCCTGAATGTATTTATTTAATGCAGTGGTAATTTTCTTTGACAGCTCAGCTTCTGTTTTTGGTGTGTTGAATTTGTATTACATGCTTAATCCAGCAATTACTTAGGAGAAGAAGTGCCAACAACACATAAATTAAGTGTTGGATAAAGGCAGCACTAACTCACTAACACAACAAGTGCTTTGGATTATGGGTTAGTTCTGTCACTGTTCAAGCTCCCCAGAGGTCAATCTTGTGAACTGTGCAAAAGCCTGTAACTTCAGGGATGGATGCCCTGGATCTTCAAGGCATGCGGGAGTCCCTTCCTCATCCCATCAAGCACTTACTAGTTTGCACTGACAAAATATCTGAAAGTCATTGTCAGCCATCCACTAATGTTGCATTAGTATGCAGTCTTGTATTGTACTATGTCTGTATTTCCTCTAGCATGGAACATGAAGGGTGACGTATTAGAGATAGAACATAGAACAGTACAGCACGGGAACAGGCCATTCAGTCCACTATGTCTGTGCCGACCATGGTGCCATTCTAATATAATCCCAGCTGCCCGCATATATGGTGCGAATCCCTCTATTCTCTGCCTGTTCACTTACCTGTCTTTAAACTTTGCTATTATATCTTTTTCTATAATCTCCCCTGGCAGCGCATTCCAAGTAACTACCACTCTGTGTGTTTAAAAAAAAATGCTCTTCTCGCACATCTGCTTTAAATTTTCCCTCTCTCACCTAAAGCCAATGCCACTCATATTTGACATTTCCACCCTGGGAATGAAACTGACTATCCACCCTCTCCATGCCTGTCATAATTTTATATACTTCTATCAGGTCACCCCTCAGCCTCCGACGCTTTGACGAAAACAATCCATGTTTATCCAACCTTTCCTTATAGCAAATACACTCCAATCCAGGCAACATTCTGCTAAATCTCTTCAGTATACTCTCCAAAACCTCCACATCTTCCTATGGTGTGGCAAACCCCCAGATTTGCACACAATATTCCAAATGCGGCCTGACCAAAGTCTTACGCAGTTGCAACATGACTTGCCAACTTTTGTATTCAATGCCTTGACCAATTGAAGGCAAGCATGCTACATGCCTTCTTTACCACCTTAACCACTTGTGTCGCTACTTTCAGGGAGCTATGGACTTGCACCCTAAAGGTCCAGCCATTCATGGTATACCTTCCTTTTGCAGTTGACCTCCAAAAATGCATCACCTTACACTTATCCATTCGCCACTTCTCTGCCCAAATTTCCAGCGGATCTATAACTTGCTACGTAATTTAAGAACATAGAACAGTTCAGCACAGAAACAGGTTATTCGATCCACTTTGTGCTGACCATGATGCCATTATAGATGAGTCTCATCTACCTGCACATGATCTGAATCACTCCATTCTCTGCCTATTCATGTGTCTGTCTAAATGCGTCTTAAACATTGCTAACATATCTGCTTTTACCATCTTACTTGGTACCATGTTCCAGTACCTACCACCATCTGCATAAAAAAACTTGCCCCCTCATGCTTTAAAACCTATGCCCCCTGGTGTTTGACATTTCCACACTGGGAAGAACACTGACTATCCACTCTACTCATGCCTCTGATAATTTTATATACTTTGATCAAGTCGTCCCTCAGCCTCCAACATTCTAGCGAAAACAATCCAAGTTTGTCCAAGCTCTCCATATAGCTAATACACTCCAACCTGTCTTCACTATGCACAGCTCCACTGATTTTAATGTCATCTGCAAACTTACTAATCAGACCACCTACATTTTCTTCCAAATCATTTTTATATATATGTACAGAGAACAGAGGTGCCAGCCCTGATCTTTTCAGAATACCACTGTTTACAAAGTTCCATTCAGAAAAACAGCCTTCCCCAACTACCCTCTGTTTTTTGTGACCAACCCAAAATTGTATCTAACTTTCCAACTCACCATGGATTCCATATTCAAGTTGATTGAAGGATCTCGGAGGGTATATAGAGAAAAACGAATTCCTCTGATGCGTTGGGGCATGTGGTCTCGAACAAGGTCCAGTTAGTCTAACCTCCGTAGTGGGGAAGGTATTAGAAAGAATTCTAAGGGAAAGAATATATCTGCACTTCAAATGACTGAGATTGTCAGCATGAATTTGGTGAGGGAAGGTCATGTCTGACAAATTTGACTAAAGTCTTTGAGGTGGTAGCAAGGGGCTGTTTCTTAGAGTAATGTGTCAACAGTACTTGGACTTTATCAAGGTAAGGTTCCTCAAGACATACTGATCAAGAAAGTAAGATCACATGGGATCCAAAGCAAAGTGGCACATTGGATCCAGAACAGGATGAGAGGTCGGAAGCAGAGGGTGATGGTAGAAGGATGTTTCTGGACTGGAAATCCGTTTCCAGTGAGGTTCTGTTGGGCTCGGTACTGGGGCCTTCGCAGGTTATGGTAATCATTAATGATTTAGACTTTAATATAGGAAGTATGATCAAGAATTTGGAAAGAAATTTGGTAGACTGATTTTAAAAATGAAGAGGAGAGCTTTAAACTGCAGAAGTATATAAATCCACTGGTCAAGTGACCAGAGCAATGATAAATGGAATTCAATCAAGTGAAGTGTGAGTTTATGCAATTGAGGGGGGCTAGCAAGCCAAGAGATTACACACTGAATAATAGGACCCCTAAAAGTACTGCAGATCAGAGGGTCCTAGGTGTACACATTCACAGATCCCTGAAAGTAATGGATCAGGTAGATAAAGTGGTTAAGAAGACATAAGGAATAGCAGTGACATAGCATACAAGCAGAAGGAGGTTATGCTGGGGCTAAATCAAATGCAAGTTAAACTACTACTTGAGTATTACGTGCAGTTCTGCTCACAATTTTATAGGAAGGGTGTGTTTGCCCTAGAGGGTGCAGAGGAGATATACCAGGATGTTGTCTGTACCTGAAAGGTCTGAGCTGTAAAGAAAGATTTAGAGAGTCTAAGTTTGTTTTCCTTGGAGCAGTAAAGGTTGAAAGGAGGTCTGATAGAGGTGTATTAGATTGAGGGAACTAATTAGGATGGATAGAAAGATTTTTTTCCTACTAATAGCAGGGTCAATAATCAGGAGGCATAGACTTAAGGCAAGAAGGAGAAGAATATTAGGGCAGTTGAGGAAGAATGATTTCACCCAGAGAATAGTGGGCGTTTGGAAATCACTGTTTTAAAGGGTGGTTGTGTCAAAAACTAATGTAACACTTTAAGCAGCATTTAGATATTCACTTGCACAGGCATAGTCTCCAGAGCTATGGACCAACAGCTGGAAATTGGAGTCAATATAGTCAGATCTTCTTTGACTGGCATAGACATAATGGGGCAAATGGCCTCCTTCAGTTATATAAATATTTGATTTATTGTCATGTATACCTAAGTACAGTGAAAAGCTTTGTTATGAGCAGTACAGACAGATCATAGTAAGCAAAGATATACAGACCATAGGGTGAAAAAAGCTTGGACAGAGGCATACAGATTATATCGCATAGGGCATGTGCTAGGCAAGATCAACATTATTGAAGTAAGAGAGTTCATTCATCAGTCTAATAACGGCAGGTAACAAGCTGTTCTTGAATCTGCTGGTGCGTGCGTTCAAGCTTCTGTTTTTTCTGCATGATGGAAGAGGCTGTAGGAGAGCATTGCCCAGCTGCGATTGGTCTTTGATGATGTTGGTAGCCTTACCACAGCAATGGACTGTGTAACTGAATAGAAGATTGGTTCCTGTGCTGGTCTGGGCTGTGCACACAACCTTCTATAGTTTCTTATGGTTCCGGGTCGAGCAGTTGCCAGGCCTTATGCACCCGGACAGTATGCATTCAATGGTGCATCTGTAAAAGTTGGTCAGGGACCTTGTGGACATGCCAAACTTCCTGAGCCACTTGAGTAAGAAGCGGCGTTGTTGTGCCTTTTTGACCATCACATTTACCTGGGAAGTTCAGGACAGGTTGTCAGTTACTATCACTCCTAGGAACTTGAAGCTCTCCACCCACTCAATCCTAGTTCTGTTGATGTAGATGGAGGCGTGTTCTACTCCCTTCTTTCTGAAATCAGTGATCAGTTCTTTAGTTTTGCTGATGTTGAGAAAGAGGTTGTTCTCATTGCACCATGTCATCAAGCCATCTACCTCCTTTCTGTATTCTAATTCGTTGTTTGATATCCATCCTAACACGGTGGTGTCATTAGCAAACTTATAGGTGGTGTTTGTTCGGAATTTGACAACACAGTTGTGGGTGTATAAGGAGTACAGTTGGGGGGGGGGCTGAGAATGCATCCTTGGGAGTATATCAGTATATGGGTCTGTGAGAATGAGGGGACAGAATATGAAAATGAAAGTTGGGCAGTTTAATGGGAATGGTGTCAGAAAGCACTGCTTCACTCAGAGAAATAAGAACCTTGACCTTTCTTCTGGTAAATTTGAGGTTTAATGTTAACTGGAAATTCCTAAATCTTGGGATTGATAGATTTTTGTCGGCTAAGTGAATTAGGAAATCTGCCATGTAATTCAGTCACAACTGTAGCCTCCGAACAAGGTGGAGGATGATTGTTGTGATTAACTTTAATGTGCCTGGCATCTTCCAGGGTGAAGCAGGAAATAACTAGAAATCTGTGTGTGTCATCCACTTTTTTTTTGAGGGAGGTCACTGAAGCTTTCTGGTCATTCAGAGCCAGCCACAATTCAACCTCTCTCGCCAGAGAGAACCAGGTGGATCAAGAACACGGCTTTGCTAGGATTACAGGCCTCTCTTTGGGCAGAGTGCCATTGATAGCGCACACATCGTTTTACAGGGGCGACTTGTCAAATCTGCCCTCTGCAGGAACCCAAAGGGATTCCAGTCCCTCAGCAACCAGCTGCTGTTGTGACAGTTATCAGAGATTAATACAGGTTAATATCCAGTATCCTGGCACCATGATGACTTTGTGGCAGTTTCTGGACCAGCTGCATTTCAGATATTACCACAAAGTGAGAGGTTGTGAGTGGATGATGAGGCCAGCCACTGCCAACATAGCAATGACTTGAATTGTAACCTGTGTGCATGTACACACACAGCATGCATACAATGAAAGCCATGCTGCCATACAGAATGTGAGAGCAAACCATTGGAATGCTGAAATCATTCTCACAGTGCCTTGGGCACACTGCAGGCACCCACACCATTGAAGGTTTTAAGATTTGTGGTCAGCCACTGTATGACCCTGACGTCAAGATAAGCCAACTCCTTGATCAATGTAGCTATCATATTTGAATAGAGTCATAAAGATGTACAGCACAGAAACAGACCCTTCGGTCCAACCCGTCCATGACTGTGTGTGCAAGAATGGAGAGTATTCCATTACTGTCCTGACCTGTGAATTGTAAATGGGCGATAGGCACTTGGGGAGACAGGAGGTGAGTTATTCACTAAATTCCCAGTCTCTGATCTGCCATTGGAGCCATAATATTTGTAGGGCCAGTCCTGTTCAGTTTGTGGTCAATGGTAATCTCCAGGATGTTGATAGAGAGGAATTCTGAATTCCAGAGATGAGGTGAGAGTGACTGTCCTTGACACCAAGTGTGGCATCAAAGAGCCCTCGTAAAATTGGAACCAATGGGAATCAGGGGAATCTCTCCACTGGTTGGAGTTTTACCTAGCACAAAGACAGTTGTGGTTGTTGGAGGTCAGTTATATCAGCTCCAGGACATCTTTGTAACAGTTCCTCAGAACAGTTTCCAACACCAAAACATCATCAGCACATTCGCTGCAAGTAATGCCAGAAGTGAAGATATTCGCTGCTGATTGTGCAATATCCGGCATCATTTGCAACTCCTCAGATACTTAAGCACTTAATGTCCAAATGCAACAAGACCGATGCAATATCCACGTTTGGTCTGACAAGTGCAAACAATATTTGTCCAACACAAATACCCGTCACTGACTATCTCCAATAAGAGTTGAATCTAACCATCACCTATTGACATTCCCATCATTGATTCCCCTACTATCAAGATTGTGAGTGTTATCATTGACTAGAAAGTGGACTGAATGCAATATATCAGTACTCTGGCTAGAACAGCAGGTCAGAGACTAGGAATCCTGCAGACAGTGACTCATTCCTGACTCCCTAAAGACTACCCAGTCTATAAGGCACAAGTCAGAAGTGTGTTGGAATAGTTTTCACTTGCCTGGATGAGTGCAGATCCAACAATATTCAAGAAGCTTGACACCATCCATGACAAAGCAGCTTGCTTGACTGGCACCGCATCCACAAACATTCACGCTGTCCACCACCGACCCTCAATAGCAGCAGTGTGTGCCACATACAAGAACATTGCAGAAATTCAACAAGGCTCTTTCGACAGCACCTTCCAAACTCTCAACCATTTTCATCTATAAGGATAAGGACAGGAAATACACAGGAACCCCATCTGTGTTCCTTCACTATAGTTGGGTCAACATCCTGAATCTCTCTCCGGCATAGTATTGTGGGTCTAACTACAGCAAATTCACTGTACAATTCAAGAAGGCAGCTCAATACCACTGTCCCATGGGCAGCTAGAAATGGACCATAACCACAGATATAGCCAGCAGAGCCAAAATTTCATGAATGAAAAGAATTCTCTAGTTCATGATAGTCAATGACTGGCACAAATGTTACTTGCAGTTTGAGCACAAATCTGGATGTGGTCCAGGTCTAGGCTCAGAGAGTTGAAGAGTAAAGTAATTGTAGCTATCAGCATATTTGATGCAACAGTAACATAAGTGGCTATTGAATATGTGAAGATTAACATGAACTCCAGTGACCATTGTGAATGTGTTCATGGTGTCAAAACTCTAGCGATCAATGTGTTAACAGGACAATAAAAGCAGGTCAAAGAAGCAAAAAATGATAGTAAATCTAAGAGTCAGTGCCTGAACATTGCATGTGACACTAGGAATCAGTGATTCTTGGACAGTAACTTTCGGGGTCAGTATGTTAAAGGACGCAGTCATTTCGAAGTAAGTGTGTTAAGGTGATAGTGATTCTTTGGAGTCAGTATATTGAAGCAGACAGTAACTTTCAGGGTTACTATGTTAAAGGAGACGGTAACTTTTGGGGTCCTTGTGTTAAAGGCGACATTGATTCTCAGAAGGCAATATGTTAAGGGAGACAGTGACACTCAGGGCAAGTGTGCTAAAGGAGGCAGTGCCTCTCGGGGTCAACACATTAAAGGAGACTAGGATTTTTGTAGTCAGTGCGTTACAGGAGATGAGGATTCTTGAGGTCAGTTTGTTAAAGCAGACAATAACATTCAGGGATGTTGTGTTTAAGGTAATGCTGAGGATCTGGTTCATGGTGAATAGCTTGCTGATGAAGGTATTTACAGGTGGGTGTGTCTTCCATTCTCCGTTCACTTTCAGACATTACTTGTACTGCTTGCCAGTGTGAGAGCTGAAAAGCAAGAAATGATAAGCAGAGTAACCAGTATACATCACCCACTCGACTTAACACATCACATAACTGGAGACATACAACACCTGCATTAATTCTATTATAGGAGAGACACTCAGAGTTTGGATGATAAAGAAGGCAGTAGCACTGGTATTCAATGTATTAAAGGGGCAGTAACTCTGTTGGTAAGTGCGTTTAAGGAAAAGTAACTTTATGATGTCAGTATATTCTAAGGGACTGTAACTCCATGGGCCAGTGTGTTAATTAGACCATATTTCTAGAGACCAATATCTGTCTAAACAGTAACTAAGGGACAGGAACTTGTGAAAAGGTGACAGTGGAAGTTATTGGGTAACTGTTCCACCCACAGTAACTGTAGGGGTCAGTGTGTTCAGTGAAACAATTATTCTTAGGTTGGTGTAAATCTTAAGGAATACACAATCTTTACATTCTGTATAATAAAGGGAATTCTGTATAATAAAGGGAATGGTGACTTCAGGCAATAAGTATGATTGTTAAGGGAGATGGTACTTCTTACACTGGTGAAGAAGTTTGTAACTTTTTGCTTCGACTCATACTGTATTGTGGAAGTTACTTCTATAATATTTGAAATTATCGATGAATTGTCACCATACTATGCCTCAGAATGCATTACGAGCTTGAAGACGTGAGGAATAAGAAATGAAAATGTTTTTTCACTTACCGCTGCTGTTATCAGAGCATTCTTGACACTTGGAGAAATGAATCATTATAAAAGATATGGAGAACTGCTCCTTCATGTATCCTGACATAAGCCATTGATGAACAAATGACTCACAAAATTTTGGTTCTTTGCTGGGGTTACCTTACCTTACCTTACATTACAGTGTGGAAACAGGCCCTTCGGCCCAACAAGTCCACACCGACCCGCCGAAGCGTAACCCACCCATACCCCTACATTTACCCCTTACCTAACACTACGGGCAATTTAGCATGGCCAATTCACCTGACCTGCACATCTTTGGATTGTGGGAGGAAACCGGAGCACCCGGAGGAAACCCACGCAGACACGGGGAGAACGTGCAAACTCCACACAGTCAGTCGCCTGAGGCAGGAATTGAACCCGGGTCTCTGGCGCTGTGAGGCAGCAGTGCTAACCACTGTGCCACCGTGCCGCCCAATATCCTGAGGTTATCCTGAGGTTGTGCACCTAAAGCAAGAGTTGAGTTTGAATGTAATGTTTTATGTTTCTTACACTTTTACACACACACACAAAAACAATCCTTCAGTAAATCCTTTGAAAATCTCTCAAAGTTACAGCAATTATCATCAGCCGTCGATTTCATTCCCTCTTTAAATTGAAATGCATTTAATTAGCGAGAGCTGATGACATTGAAAGAGAGTTAGCACGCAGGAATTAATTGTCCCGACAGTGTGAGCAAGTTCAATTATCACATTGAGTAATAAAAAAAACCTGGAAATCTGATATTAAAACAGAAGTACACAGCAGGTCAGCATCTGGAAAGAGAAACCAGTTCAGTGTTTCCATGGGATCCTTCTGGCATATACCCCATCATTTGTTCTGATTTTTAAAAAAACTCAACCTATCAGCAGTGAAAAATTAAATATCAGCTTATTAGCAATGAAAAATTGTCTTCTCTCTGACAGATGCTGTCAAGTGGACAGAGTATCTCGAACTTTTTGTTGCTTTTATTACAATTACATTTCAAGATATCCATGTGAACATTGTGATTTTGACTGATCTAATCGTTCACATATTCCATGAGCTCTCCCTGTCTGCCAGTAACAGGAGTGCACTGATGTTTGGGTTCCCTGCCCCAGACAGTTTATACACTGCTGCTTTTTACATTAATTCCTAGGATGTGGGCATAAGTGGCAAGGCTGACATTGAATGGCCATCTCTCATTGCCTTGAGAAGGTGCTGGTGAGTTGCTTCCTTGAATGACTGCCATCCATTACAGTCTTGCTGTGAAGAGGGTAATCATGTATTAATGCCACCATTCCTTCCATTGCTGGCTTTTAAAACTTCCTCCTCCCTGAATGTAATATGGTCCACCCAAATGCATGTAACTGAGCATTTTTCACCAAAGTCCAACTTTATTTGGTAGTGCAAGATTTTTACTCATCAAAAATGAAGGAGCAGTCATACATTGCCACTGGGGCAATGATTGGTTCCTATTCTCTGGTTTATTTTGTCCTTCTAGGTAATGCCAGTCTCAATATTTTGAGAAATAGGCTGGAGTTGCAAAGGCACATTGCTGTCCCCGAACAGTTCTGCGTGGGTTTCCTCCGGGTGCTCCAGTTTCCTCCCACAGTCCAAAGATGTGCAGGTCAGGTGAATTGGCCATGCTAAATTGCCTGTAGTGTTAGGTAAGGGGTAAATGTAGGGGTATGGGTGGGTTGCGCTTCGGCGGGGCGGTGTGGACTTGTTGGGCCGAAGGGCCTGTTTCCACACTGTAAGTAATCTAATCTAATCTAATCTAATCTAATCAATTAGAATCATAGAATCACGACAATGCAGAAAGAGGCCATTCGGCCAATCGAGTCTGCACTGACTCTCTGAAGAGTATTCGACCCAGACCCACCCCATCCTATCCCCATAACTCCACGTAGAGCAGTTTTTAGCATGGCCAAACCATCTAACCTGCACATCATTGGACTGTGGGAGGAACGTGGAGAACCCAGCAGAAACCTACACAAACATAAGGAGAACATGCAAACTCTACACAGATAATTGCCAAGGCTGGAATTGAACCTGCGGCACTGGCACTGTGAGGCAGCACTGCTAACCACTGTGCCACCTAGTTTTTTCAATAAGTTTTTAAGTGCTCTTATGTTGACATTGTTTCATTTTCACACAAATCATCAGAATTTTTATTTTTAACGTTGCTAAATGCATCCAGAAGTCCTCACCTGGTTGAGTTGGGTACCTGTAAGGCAGACAATTGTGTTTTCTAATGACACTTCAGAGAAGTGAGCACAAAATCTAGGCCGATGTTCCATTGCAGTACTAAGGGAGTGCAGCACTGTGGCAGATGCCATCATTCAGATGAGATATTGAATGGAAGCTCATTCTGCTTTCTTAGGTGGACCTAAAAGTCTCCTGAGATGACTTGGAAGATGAGGAGTGTGGTTCTCCCTAGTGCCTTGGCAAAAATGTATCCCTCAATCAGCATCGCCTTAAAGCAAAATCAAATGATCCGAATGTGATAGCCATGTTGTTTGTGCGATCTTATGTATAAATTGACTGTAAAGTGATTTGGCTTGTTCTGAAGACATGAAAGGCACTACAGAAATGCAAATCTCTCTTTCTGGAAGCTGCGTGAAACATAAATGTTGATGTGACTTGCCCAGCATTTCCACTTGCTGATAATCTGTACTCTATTTTGAAAACACTTTAATAATAAGGTCATGTGATGGCTGGCAACATAGTCTGTCAGAGTGATGGCATGTGGATTTAAGTCATGCAGAGGTAACCTCAAGGTGTATGGAAAAGGATAGCAGGAAGAGAATATCAGAGGCAAAATAGAGGAAGAGTGAATCCTGTATCTCTCTGGGGATTATACTGACACTTTGTGTCCGATGATCAATGTAATATAATAACAACAATTGCATTTATGTAGCTTTTAATGTAGATTTCTTTCTCCCCCTCTATGCTTTTTCATTCATTCACAGGATGAAAGTGTTGCTGGCTAAGCCAGCATTTAATACCCATCCCTGATTGCCCAGAGGGTAGTTAAGAGTTGCCCACAAGGTCCAAAAAACACCAAGTGTGATCAGATAAGATGTAATACTGAGCTGTGTTAGGCAACATTAGTGCCAATTACTTAAAGCTCAGTGAAATAGCTAGTTTTAAGGGGCTGCCTCAAAAGAGGAAGATAACAAGAGGAATTCCAGAGCTCAGACCACTAATGGTATAGATGGACATTCTGAAAATTGGGAAAACACAAGTGGCCAGAATTGGAGGTGTGAGATTTCAGAGGCTTGCAAGATTGTATGGGATTCCAAATATGGACAAGAAACAAGCCGATGGAAGAAGCACAAGGATGAAAATTGGAATATCGAAACAATTTAAGCAAACACTTGGAAGGATAGGGATAAAAAAAAGTTGGAGTGAGAGATGGAGTGCAGGTTAAAAATGGGCATTTCCACCTTCAGCAGCACTTGTAATATTTGTCTCTGTCAGATGAGTCACAATGTAATTTCTTTATTCAAATATGGGCTTTTTTTGGTGAGGGAAGAAAGCTACTGACCCTCTGTAGTTGCATGGCCACAGCCTGATCTGTATTTGGATGGCATCTGCTCCCCACATGTCACTTCCCTCATTAACAAGCAATTGAATTAATTAAATGTCACTCAGAAACCCGCATAACAAGCTACTGTCAGTGTCCAAATTAGCACAGATAATCGGGGATGATTTCCTTATTACGATGTTAAGTAGAGAGCAGCCTCAGATCTTTATTCTTCTGTTCTTCCTGTTAAGCTCACCTCTCCCCTCCACCGCCCCCCCCATTCGCTACACATCCCCATCCCAACCCTCCTCCCCCATTCTTTGTTTTCTTCCTTCTCTGTATTTCCGTAGCCCCGGGTTTGTATGGAAAACAGAGGTTACTTTACCTATTTAATTTTCCTTGAGCAGCGAGCATGGCGAATTGGTACGCCACAGAAGCATAGCACTCGCTAGTGCCGAGGCCCTTTTGTATCCCGAGCTTGCTGATAAATTAAAGGCCCCCTCGTGGTCTCTCAAGTGAGTAATAGAGGCAGAAATTTCATTTTGCAACTGGCTGATTTAATGATCCAAAGGGTAATTAATGGCCTGATTATCTTAATGTTAAATATGTCCGGCAGCAATTACAGTGACCTCCTGCTTGTCAAGGTCCAGCTTCGGCTCTTCTTTCAATTAAGTTCTCCCAGGCTTAATGGTATGAATAAACTCCTCCAATTTTATCATTCCCGCACTTGGATATTTAAGCTAGTAAGGCTTGACTTTATTTTTTAATCAACCCTCTTCTACTTGAGTGATCAGAGTAACGACAATTATTATGGGGCAATTTCACCTTTTTTTCCCCTGCTAATGCTTGGAGGGGGAATTATCCTGACCATTGCAGCTTGCTATCCTGCTCCATGATCACTTGTCTCTCTCTGTATTAATTATCACATGAACATTACTGTTTTTTTCATTTGACAGATTTAATTAGTTGGCATGAGCACACAAAAATGACAGGGTCTCTAATTGTGACTCACCATAAATTACCATCATCACTTGTCAGTGGTTATGGCCCAGTGTGTGGAATTTGTTGGTGTTTTCCATTTTGAATTTTTGTTAATTCTCCTTGTAGTACACTGCTGCTGAGTGCAAGCTTTCCAGGTTTGAAATCTTGTAGGGGGTGGGTGTAATATTCATTTACAGAGTGCCTTTCATGACTTCAGGATGTTCCAAAGCATTTTACAGGTAATTCAATACTTTTCCTTTTAGAATTTGTTGCAACACGGGAAATGTACCAACCAATTTATGCACAGCAAGCTCCCACCAAATAAGATAATGGCAGACAATCTGTCTTTCTTCATTGATGTTGGGTTTAGGATAAATATTAGCCAGGATGCCAGAGTGAACTCCCTTCCTCATTTTCTGGATGGCTGCTGCTGTACACTCTCCACTTACCTTTGTCTGTCGCTCGAATGCACCCTGGCATAACATTTTACTTTCCTCTTTCCATTTGAGATCATGGTTGGAAAGTGTTGCATGCAGTCATCTCATGAAATAGTAGATTGAGTAAGTTCATTGGGTGCCAGACTACATGTTGCTTCTGGAACTTGGAGAAAGGATTTTCCTCATTTATGTTGAATGGTTTTGTTTGCAGCTCCTTAGTTTTTTAAGGGACTGGTCTTAAATTTCTGGCTGTATTTAAGCCCCATGCTCTGTGCAAGGAGGGGCAGACAGATCAGAGGATCTACTCCTGGGCTTAGCCAAAGTGGCCGTTAACAGGTCCACAAAGCAGGCTGTGGGAAGGAGTCCCGGTTTCGCAGTTATGACCGCACTTAAGTATCCATTGAGAGGGATTATGAGGGGTCATCTGGACAATAGAGGCCTTTAGAAATTGGTAGCCATCGTTACCCCGGAGAATTTACTTTGAGAATTTTCCATTAACTGTTCGTTGCTTCTGTTACAGTGCACTTTCAGGGATTGTTTAGCCCATTACAGTCTGTTATTTTAAGAGCAGAATCCATCTGCTCTTCTTTTGCATATGACCATGAGTCTTTTTAATGCAAAAAAAATGGATGACCTGCATTTATTGACTGTCTATCACATCCTCAGGACACCCTAAAGGAAGACCTATTGTAATGTTGTCACTGTTGTAGGAAAGATGGCAGCCAGTTTGCAAACAGCGAAGAGATAAGGATCAAATAAATGTTTTTGGTGACTAAGGGATAAATATTGGCAATTGCACCAGGGATACTTCCCACTGTACATTTGAACAGGCATATTCAACATTTAATAACTCATTCAAAAGCAACATTCTGCCCCAAATTTGATTTTTAAAGAATCACTGATCATTCATAATCCTTTCAAAACGATATCAATGAGGGCATGGTTGACAATATTTTTTTTAAAATTGAACACAACTTACAAATGTTACCCAATTCCTTGACCCAGTGTTCAGTAAATAACACGTGGGGCAATAAAACATTTATGCAATCCAAGTTCACACCAATAGGTGATTTGCCACATGAGATGACAATATGGAGCACATTTGTGTTGGTATTCTTTAGATCTGGATTTTTGCTGAAACAATTACGTAGCCATTGCTCAAGTTGGTTGGATGAACCATTGATGGGACTTTTTCACAGTATTTCTCTTGGGGAATGGGGGAGCAGTGTTACGCAAGCAAGGTAAGCACTAATGGAAACATGTGGATTAGCTTGTGACACCATTGTGAAATTATGGGAAGTGGGTACCATTGGCTGAGAGGAGGGCTATAATTGCCTGATCCAAGCTTGACACGCTCAGTTGCTCATAAAGGCATCTCCAGATTGTTTCCAAATTTCCACTCATCAAGATTAAGTTCAAATTTAAATATGATGTCAAACTAATCCATGCAATTGCTAGTTAAGAGTTGTGAAGGAAAGATAGGTGAGATGGAGTTAAGATACATATCAGCCATGAACTGAACATGTTTGAGGAGCTGTATGGCCTCGACTACTAATAGATTCTAACAAATAAAGTAAAAGAATGGACTTTCCTAATGCAGAGTTTATAACCAAACTGGTCCAACAGCTCTCTTGAAGAGTCTCAGCTGCTCCCCTTTTGTAGATGTTTTCTTATTAACCTGTTCAGAGATGTTAATACACTCCCCTGGAGCAGGTGAGACTTGAATCCAGATCTCCTGACCCAGAGATAGGGATACTACCACTGTCACAAGAGTCCATTCCTTCCTTTTTTTTGTATACTCTGAAGTCCAACCGCCAAAATCACCATGTCTTTTTTTTGTCATTTTTTTTAAACTGCTCTCCACCATCAGTAAAAACACCGTGTAGCCAATTTAATCTTTCCATACAAAGTCCATCATGGGCAATGCAAACCAATCCTTTTTCCCTTTATGTATCAAAATATCAATTAATTAAGAGCCATCACCTGTTTGCCCTCTAATGTGAATAACTTTCTATATTAAGGTCCTTCTGCTTCAATGTGTGAGTGAACAGCCAAGCTTAAAAGCTTAAACTCCTGAATTGCATAGATATAATGCTGCCAAGATGCCAGAGGGAGGGCAAATACTAGCAATAGGCATCTTTGAACTAATAAACTCAGTGGGGTCTCATCATATTGTAAGGAATTGAATTTCACTGAGCAACTACTAGTTGCATTATAGAGTTCCCAGACTGCAAGAGGCTTGGAAATAGTTGGTAGATTTGCCCCCAGCAATCCAGACCCAATTTATAGACAGTGTGCTTAGCTTAATGTGGGGAGGGGATGGGCTGGGAGCACTAACTTCCAAAATTAGTTGTTTTAATTTCAGTTTCTTAAAATCTTGCAGTGGTGATGCAGCCACTGAACTGATATACTAGCATGGGGTCATGTTGATAAATCTGAGTACCAAGCAAGCTCTGTCTGAGATGTGCATTTAGGTGCTTTCAATATAAGTTTCATGGGATTGAGTTGAACTGAATGGTTTATTTGAACTGAATGAAACTGAGTGTCTGGGATTACTGGTACAAAGTTAAGATGACTCTTCTAAATATTATTTCTGCTAGCTTCTGAAACCTGGCCAGTCCCATAGCCAGAGAATAGTGATATGAGTGCTAAATCTACACCTGAAGTGATACTGCAAGAATTGTGCTACTTCTGTTGACTTTGTGAATCATTTGTTCCAATGGATGGTTTGAACGGATGTCGGAGGTTGAAGCCAAGACATTATTGTTAGAATAGTCCATGGAGAACTTGGCAGAGAAACCAGTGTTTGATATTTAAATTAAGGATCCATGCTCAGGGATTTTTAAACCATTTAATCAGCAAATGATTCTGATCCTATCAGTAATTCAAATTGGGGATTTCTTTTCAAGAAATTAAGGCATGTGTATGTGTAGTGTCTTTCACCACCTCAGGACATGCCACAGCACTTTTGTACTTTTGAAGTGTGGTTACAGTGTATAATTGTACAGCAGATTGATTCTTACCCAGTTCTTTTGAACCCCATTCTTTACCCATATCCCTTTAAATGATTTTTTTTCACTTTCAACCATGTGCTTAATTCTCTTTTCACAATGACTATTTAATTGTTTCCCAACATCCTATCAGTGTATTCCAAACACTGAATACTTGTGATATAAAATGGTAATTCTACACTGTGCCTTGATTATTTTTTCCATTACAAACTCTGACTTTCCCATTGTCACGATCTGGAAGGCTACCTTTGATCAGAAAATTAACTGGACCAGAATATAAATGTGTGGTTGCAAGATCAGACTGAGAATTCTGTGTAATTCATCCCCTAATGCCCACCTGTCTACCATCCACAAGGCCCAAGTCAGGAGCATATAGTACTCTGCATTTGCTTGAATGAGTGTAGTTCCAACAACTACAGGACAAAGTTGACAGCATCCAGGACAAAGCCATTTTCTTGATCTGTGCCGTATTCACTACTTTACCTTTTCACTCCCTCCCACTACTCCTCTGTGGCAGCAGTGTGTATCATCCACAGTAGTATTGCAAAAATCAGCAACTGGCTTCCAAACAGAATTAAGGGATTACTCTCCCCATGTGGACTTGTTATGCAAAAGGTAGACTCACCTAAGTGATAACTGGAAGTGGACAAATATGGCAGTCTTCCTGGTGCTGCCCATCTCCCAACAATTACTTTAAAATCATATGTTTTTAAATCTTCAATAATTGAAGCCTTCTTAGCATCTATTATCTTATTACAGCTCTCCGAAATTACCCAAGCTAGGCATCTAACTGCATGTGCCTTGAGAATTGCCCCTATACCCTTCAACTAAAAAAGATTTTTTTTCCAATACTGCTGGAAAGTGAGCTTTTATCCACACTGCAAGAGAAAATGAGCATTGTGGACCCAAATGAACAGGGCAATCAATAGAGGAACTTAACCTAAGGAACTGAAGGACTGGGAAAGGAGTGAGAGACTTCTGGTGGATGAAAAGAGGGGAAATGAAGAGTTAATTAAGGGGGGGGGGGGGAAGGGAACATGGGAAAGTTTTTTAAAAATGAAATCTAACATTTAACATATTTAAAACTGACATGAAAAATTCAGAATAAGATAGAATGAAATTCTGCCCTTGTAATAGTTAATTTTCAGTGCCACAGAGGTTGATTGGCAATAATTAACAATTATCACATCGTTAAAAGGTACTTAGACATGAAATGACAAGACTTAAATTTGTGGCGCATTTAGACTATATCTACCACATCAGTGCAGCACCTTCATGACATTCACTAAAAGCAGTGAGATGCCTTTTTAATGAAGCCAATGGCTAAGCTCAACTGGACAGTAACTTTAAGATGTTGTCATTTAATTTCATAATTGGCTACACCACAATTTGCTGTAACTTTTACACATAAAATAACAGCAAGCTCCAACAGCCTCACCATGATTTTATCAGCAAACTCCAGCCCCTTGTGAACTGTTTTCCCTCTAAAATATATTGTTGATTCTTCCAGAAAAATGCAACATATAAATTCTGGAAAATGTTTTGAAAATTCATTGAAACCTGTTGTAACTTTAGTTTCTGTAAATGATTTGGACTGCTTCTGAACAACTGTGATTTGTGAAGTTAGGTGATGCTGCAAATGTTTTAAAAAGCTCAGTGTTACAATGGAGACCTGCAATTTAGTCCAGCTTATGCAGAGTGGTGGTAAAGAGCAATTAATAACTTCCTATCCTCTGCTGATACTATAGCTATCTATTGAAATGATAGGTGCCCAGTTGGTAAACGTATTGAGATGTTTCACTTTGTGTTGATTCTCTCTCTAGGTTTTGGTGTTGTGTAGCTTGTGGGTTCTGTTGTGTTAATTCTGGCAATTGCTTCAAATTGGGTGGAGTGACGTGCATTTCTGTGGCCTGAGTTTAGTGAAAATCAGTTGAATAAATGCTTTTGCTAACTTCTAATTAGGCTTGTTACATGGGTTTAATTATCAGACTTGCTTTTGTCTTTAGGATAAGAGATAGGAATAGTTAATGCCATTTGATACAGCTTCCAAATCCCAGTAGATATTTATTCTTAAGGTCCTTACAGCTGCACTCAGTTTCTGTGAACAGATCAAATCATTTGACTTTGATTTGAAAAGTGGTATTTGTTATCTCGGAAACGTCCAAATCTTTAAACCGCAATTTTTTTTAAAACATGCACAGCAGCTGAGTTTTATGAGTGTGACAATTTTCATTTTTTTGAGAACTGAAAAATCTTACCTATTTTAAAATGAAACAGCTTTAAACAACGCTGCAATTAATTCCATTCGGATTATTTATAGATGCAGGTATTATTTGCACTCTGGTTAATTATAGAGCAATCAAACTTTGGCTCTTTACACTATAATTTCCTCCTTTTGCTAATTTAATTAATCACCCTTGACTCTGCTCCTCTGGCAGGGAGCAAGAGGTCATTAATTAGTCACATGTTGCTATTTTTCAGCTCAGCTCCTGTTAAGGGACCATTGCTGTCTGATCTCCCGTGTCCCACAAGGTGCTCAATATCCGTCCAGCGACGAGGAGGGGAGGTTTAATAGGAGTCACAAAATCCCCAATAGTTGTCAGCCACACGCAAGGAAAGCAAATCATTCTGTCTAACCCAATATATTCCTGCGATAAGTCATTTAGCCTAGTTGGGCGAATATGAAGCGTGGGTGAGATCAGTTTGATCAATGTAACTAGCTGATTGTACTTGTCATTCCAGGGCTATTATCAGCCCTGCCATTGATAAGAACAAACCTATCTACTGCATCTTAAGTAGCTTAAACACAGCTTGACAGACAGCGCTGTTTGAACATTAAAAATAATTAGATTCTGTGGCCTAATTCATCTGTAAAATATTCACTGATAGAATTAGCCAGATAATTTTTTTTACATGGCTGAATAATATCCTTATGATTGGCTCATTCGCCACTAATGAGAGTCCAAATTTAGTCTCCATGTTTCATCTCAGAAGCAGAAAATCTAAATAATTCTTCCTGTAAGTGAAGAGTTCTGTTGACATTGTTATTTTTAATAACCACAATAATGAAATAAAAATGTCAAAATAATGCACAATGAAGGAAAACATTTGCAGAATGTTCAAAGCAGTGAGGTGGATGTTGGGGAGGGTGCAGGAGGAAACTGGCAGAAAACGTTTTCAGGAATATTGGCTTAAAAATAAATTCTTGCTTGCAACTTCTATTTTTTGATTGCTGCTTGCCTTGCTTTACCAGAGTTTAATGGATCAGGACACACACATAAAGTTGGGAATCTTTTTTTATTGCTTTCAGTGAGTCAGTAAAATCTCTTAGAACTGCACATATAATATTTCAAATTATATAATCTTAGTTAAAAACCTGTTACCTGAATTTACCTTGCTCCAGGTTCATTCAGATGCAGTATATATTATTGTCTGGCATGGAAACCGAATAAAATATTAGAGTTTTCCTAGAATTCTAATAAAAATGGAGTTTAACTTGCACTGTGTTAACGAATGGATTCTGCTTTCTCTGCCCTCGCTGTGCATTGCCTTTGTATTGTATGTGAAAATGATGGGCAGATTTTCACAGTCACTTGGATTACTCTGAGACTGTCTGCAAGGTACCCTCATGCTTAGATTGGCAAGCATTGTATTCACTTTGGCATATTGTTTATACCTAAACCAAACCTTTGTGACAAAAGCTACCTCAACAGCAGTATATAATTCCGGATGCAAGAGGGCTTTCAACACTTAGAAATTTAACTCTTTACAAAGATTCAGTGCCTGTGTCAATTTTCTGCACTGTGTGGGTTTATAAAGCACTGCAACTTCTATTGTTCTTAATATTGTGCTTATAGCTCACACTGTGAACTTAGCAAAATTTGAAGGTAAAGTTTCTACAATGTTTCTTAATTTATACATGCTTGAGCATAAGTTTTCCATTTACTTCACATGTGATGTAGTATTTTAAATTGCATGCAAAACAGAAATGTTATGGAAATGTAATTTTCTCTCCATGTTTCTTCATTTACTTGCTCCTCTCACATATTGCTCCCTTTCGTCTTGAATAGTTTGGGAGCATTTTTGATTTTTGTACTTTTTATGAAATGCATTTTTCCAGTCAACATGTGAAGTAGCTATTGCAACTTCTGCCCTTAAAGTTCTCGTTTCACTGAGAATATTTTGTTTTTAGTTCTGACTCTTGCTATTTAAAGTGTCCGGGTTCCTGCTATGATTAGAACCTTCATTGAAAGTCTCCATTATGTAACGATTTGACCATTACCATGAATGTACATGGCATGTTCTGGGCTGAAATTATGTTGCACAATATTAGTAACCCATACATTTGTCTAAAATGCCTGTTTGCCATTTTAGCCAAGTCATTAGCACAGTTAATATTTAATATCCTAATATTACACTCTGATATCAACCTAGGTTTGAGTATCATTTGTAATGAAGGCTTCTTTTATAAAGAATATAAATTAATTTTTTTTCCTCATTTGACCATTTTTCTCATGCCTTTCCTAAAACCGCTGAGTCTGGGTGAGAGATCATTCTACAGGCAATAACCCATCTCATCAGTGTTCATTATTTATGTGTAAGTTTCAGTAGTATCGGCAGGATATTCTCTCTGTGCTAGCCGTCTTAATTGTGCCCAATTCTATCGCTGCCTGATGTCCTTCTATTTAGGCATTTTGCAGTGGATAATCTTGGTTGCCTGCTGTAGTTCAGTCTTGCACTCACCTCTGATTCAGAACGTTTGTGACTCACTCCTGAAACTGAACTGCACAATCTAGGTTAACCATTCAGTGAAGTACCGAGGGTGTGCAAAAGAGGTGTCATCTTTTGGCTAAAATGCGAAACAGCGGTTAATACCTTCAAAAGTGCAATTTGTCCAACTATAAACTTGCACACTTTGGCTAATTTTTATGGGGATGTTAGATAAGAATGAAAGATTGACTTCCATTGGCTGCATGTATTATCAGATTTGTTTAGCTCTTTCTTGACGTAATCAAAGCCCATTTACGAAGCTTAGGTCAGGTTCTGTCAGACAGTGATTGACGAGTGACTTGTAATGATATACAGGCACTCTGGACTCCTTGATCAGTTCCTTTAAAAGCCCACTTGTTTGGGCTGGCTTCAAAGAAAGGGGGGAGCGCGAAGCATTTCCTTTTCCCCTGTGCGTGGGAACAGCTGGTGATTACCATACCGCCTACAAACCAAAAGCAAAAGGTTGGTAAACACTTGGCAGGTTTTGGGAAAAAGGGAGGTGGCAAACTCAGGAAGCTGAATTTGTGAGCAAACAGTCTGTACAAAGAGAGCACAGCAGTAGTAGAATGCACACACACTCCCTCTGAATAGCCCCAAGAAAAGACTGAAAAGACCAGGTCTTGCTTGCAGCTGGGAATCCAATAAATTGTTTCAGGAAGTGAGCCCATCCAGGCTAATAGGGCAGTGATTGACAGTTGTTTCTCATTACAATTTCATCGGAAAAAGGTGCATTCTGATGTTATTAGGGAGTTCCGATAGGAATAAGACGCAGATGATGCCTCTGGGTCAGGAAGTGCTCTTTGGGCAAGGGCTATTGCAATTTTTGCCTCCTGCACTTAACTAGGAAATAGATATATGAGGATGCAAAGCACTGAAAGAGAGGTGGTTACCATTCATCAGTTGGTGTACTTCTGATTCCAGATCGATTCCAGGTTTAATTCCTGGCCCTTAGCAGCAGCTGGGAAGATGGAGTCTCATTTTCAGTGAAAAGAAAGACTTGTGTTTTTATAGCACCTCCTATACTGATCCACAAAGAATTTCCTGCAAAAATATAATTTATTCTTTAAAAATGTCATCCACATTCACAAGTACTAAAGCAGCTTTGTGCAGTCTTTGCCTATCAAGGAAAACAAACATTAGAATTTGACATTCCCATCAGTTGAAAACCAAAAGGCGTTTCTTACTTATGCACGGAAGTATTTACAGGCATAGGGGTAATGAAAGAGTTTGATAGTTGAACAGTGGTCTTTCCCCACTGTACCTTGACAGCAGCTGACCCAAGCTTTAGAGCATCCCTCAGTTCGTAGTCCTGGACCTTGGAATGTGCTAGTCATTGAGGTCAACTCTTTACATGGGAGGACTAACCGGTTTAGAGCAGACTGTCACTGAGTTGATGGTCCCCCAGGCATAATCAATAGAGCTGCATCCTGGGGCTGCTCGGGACAAACCTTGACAAAAACCACTGCATCACTCTCCAGACCTTCTTTGCTAAGTTACATTCTAGAAGGAGATGTATGGCAATCTCTTTACCAGGGCAGTGTTTGTGGCACACAGAGACTGGGCATGCATGAAGGATCTGCCACTCCAAGGAGATCGAACAGCCAAAAATTTGCCTTTGTTTCTATATTACAAAACTGATCACCTCAGAGTAGCCAATTTGCACGCTATCATTTTTTTAGTGAAATTGGCTGCGGGATGAATATTGGCCAGGATACTGGAGCTAACTTCCCATCTGTCCTTCAGATAATATTGTGGGATCACTTGCATTTACCGAACAGGGGAGACAACCATGGTTTGAGGTCCGATTTGAATCGCAGTGTCTCTGACAGTGCAGCACGCCCTCAGTGGGAGTATCAGTAGAGTTTGTGCGCTAGCCACTTGAACTCATGATTTTGCGACAGAGAAACAGAAGTACTTTTGGATGTTTGGCTTGGAGAAGTAAACGTTATTTTTGTAGGGATAGTAATTCTTAATCTGGTGATACATGCTTTGTTTACTGAATGCAGTGGAAGTGGAAATGGCATAGTCAACATACATGCCGATGTGCAGCACTCAGAAAAACGGACAGCTTAAAAAAGACATTGACTGTCAACTCAAAAGCATAGTGTAACTGAAAAGAAAATCCTGAAAAAGGACCAACTTAAGAAGGTTACTGCTCAGAAGGGGTCCATGAAGCACATTGTTTCAGTACTGGTACACACTAAAACTAATCCCACTGCTACACACACACTCCATATCCCTGTAACAACTTCTGCTTCAAATAGTTATCCAGTTTTCTCTTAAATAGCACAATGGTCTCTGCTTCAACCACCCCCTGTGGCAAATCTTTCCATGCTCCAACAATCCTCTGTGTAAAATAAAAATTTCCCTCAGTTCTCTTTTGCTTTTTGAGAATTTAAATTACTGACTCACTCATTCACCAGATAAAATAATTTTTACCTATTCATTCTATCAAAGCCTTTCTTCATGTTAAAAACTTTACCTTTAAAAGCTAGCCTGACAGGGCTGCATTGAAATCAATCTTTCCTTAACTGTAGTTGTCCCAACACTGGTCAACCAGCATTGTACACACTTTATGATTTGAATACCCTCATTCTATTGAGGTACCATGAAGGACTCTCCTCAACCTTTCCCCTCACCTGAGGCTTAGTGACCCTCAGGTTAAACTACCACCAGGCATCTGTCTTTGATGAGAGAGCAGCCCTATGACCTGGTAAGACTATAGCGACTTTACCTTTTAGTACAGCAGAGGACTGTAACGGTGGCATTACCTATATTTAGCCTAATTTGTGGTATTATGTCCTTTCTGTTGTATTCTATGCCCCTACTTTGAAAACACAAAAGTGTTTTATGATTTCATTTAGTTACACTCACTCTCACTAAATGGATATATTTGTACTCATTGTGTGCATCAGTCTTTTTTTAAGTGTGCACTCTCATTCCTTGCCTTTCCTTCCAAAATATATTGCCCCATACTTATTCACATTCAATTCCATCTTCTGCCGGCCTATTTACTGCCCAACTTCTATCTTCATTGTCTGTCTTTATAATCAACCTAGTTGTAGGACACCCATTTTTAATATGGGAGAAAGTGAGGACTGCAGATGCTGGAGATCAGAGCTGAAAATGCAACACATTTTCAGCACCCATTTTTAATATGCCCTTATGTTCAAGTGTGGCTGTATGTATCGGCAGAATAAGGACAATCTTAGCAGATAGTGATCGTCACGTTCCTTATCACCATAGCACACTGCACATAGAGCACTAACAGCTCAAATAAATTCTTAATGATGGAATTAGTCTGCTGTAACAGCGTAACAGATCAGAGCTGATTAGACACCAGTATAGACATTGTTTTAGTAATAGATGACAAATGTTCATCTTTGAGCAAAACCAACATTCTGCTCATTTCACCTTGAGCTGTGGAGGCCAGAGAAGCTGAAAGTGTTCTTTTAAAAGCACAGAAGATTAAAGGGATGGGGTGGAATTTGAAGGGTTTTGCTAGAGTAATAGGGAGAAGCCATTTCCACTAGCAGTACGATCAGTGATTAGAGGGACTCAGATTTAAAGTTATACCAGGGCAATGAGGTAATTCTTTTTTCTTCTATGCTGCCTGTTGTTTAAATCTGGAATACAATGATGGAAACAGATTCAGTAATAAATTTCAGAAGTAATTTGGATATATGAATGAAAAGGAAAAGCAAACTATTTGAAGGACTGTGGCGAAAGAGACAGTAGTGTAGGACGAATCAGATAATTCTTTCAGAGTCTCATCCAGGTTCTATCATTCTCAGCAGTGGAACTGCAACCTACTTCATAAGCCACAAAACTGACTATCAGGAGGACAGAAAGGCATCAAATGAAACAAAGTCATAAACACATAAGAACATAATATATAAAAACTAGGAGCAGGAGTAGGCCATCTGGCCCTTCAAGCCTGCTCCGCCATTCAGTAGAATCATGATTGACCTTTTCATGGCCTCAGTTGCACTTACCCACCCTCTCTCCATAACCCTTAATTCCTTCATCGTTCAAAAAATCATCTATCTTAGCTTTAAAAACATTCAATGAGAAAGCCTCAACTACTCCACTGGGAAGAGAATTCCACAAGTTTACAATCCTTTGGGTGAAGAAGTCCCTCCTCACTTCTGTCATAAATCTGCTGTCCCTAATTTTGAGGTTATGCCCTCCCGCCGGTGGAAACAATCTCCTTGTTTCTATCTTATCTATTCCCTATATAATTTTATGTGTTTCTGTAAAATACACCCCACCACCATTCCATTCCTCTAAATTCCAATGATATAATCCCAGTCTACTCAGTCTGTCTTCATAACCCTCTCAACGCTGGAATCAACCTAGTCAACTTCCTCTGCACCCCTTCTTGTGCCAGTACACCCCTTCTCAAGTAAGGAGACCAACACAGTACTCCAGATATGACCTCACCAGCACTCTGTACAGCTACAACATAACCTCCCTGCTTTTAAACTCAATCCCTTTAGCAATGAAGAATAAAATTCTATTTGCCATCTTAAATACCTGTTGCACCTACAAACCAACTTTCTGCGATTCATGCACAAGGACACCCAGGTCCCTCTGCACAACAGCATGCTGCAATATTTTACCATTCAAGTAATAGTCCTTTTTAATGTTATTCCTATCAAAATGAATGACTTCACATTTATCAACATTGTACTCTATCTGCTGTATCTTTGCTGCTCACTTAAACTATCTATATCCCTCTGAGTCCTCTACACACTCTGCTCTACCACTCATCTTAGTGTAATCCGCAAACTTTGACACACTACATGTGGTCCCCAACTGCAAACCATCTATGTAAGTTGTAAACAATTGCGGTCCCAACACTGACCCCTGAGGCACATCACTAGTCACTGATCACCAACCAGAAAAGTAATCATTTATTCCCACTCTTTGCTTCCTGGTAGTTAACCAATCCTCCATCCATACTAATACATTATCCATGACACCATGCATCTTTATCTTATGCAGCAGCCTTATGTGCAGTACCTTGGCGAATACCATTTGGAAATCCAGATCCACCACATTTACTGGGCCTCCATTGTCCACCGTGCTCATAATGTCTTCATAGAATTCTAGTAAATTAGTTAAGCATGATCTGCCTTTCATGAACCCATGCTGCATCTGTCCAATTTCTATCTAGATTTCTTGCTATTTCTTCCTGGTGATAGATTCAAGCATTTTCCACATTGAAGAAGTCAAGGTAACTAGCCTACAATTCCTCATGTTTTGTCTACCACCTTTTTAAGTAGTGGTGTCACATTTGCTGTTTTACAATCTGCTGGAATTGTCCCAGAGTACAGCGAATTTTGGAAAATTACCAGTCAGTGGATTTTAGAACTTAACCCTTTATGAACCCATGTGACGTTTTCAGCCGTCTTTCCCTAATTTCCCCAAATTCACAAAAAAAAGAACGTGAAGAGGTTAAGCAATCTTGAAGGCTTTCTATGCTCTGTTTATACCAGTGCAATCCAATGAATGTTTGGCCATATTTGATACATCAAGGAAAAGGATATTTTTACTGTAGAAGCGTACAGCATGGAAGACTGTCATCTGGAACATCAAGTCTATGCCAGCTTTTTTAAAGTGCTTTCCAACCCACACTTTCCCAGTAATCCCTGAAGATGGTTCTTTTTTTTTAAGGTTTTTATCTCATTCCCTATTGAAAGCTGCTATCATATCTGCCTTCTCCCTTTCAGGGAGTAAAAGTTAAAGGTCTTCTCAATTTTCCTCCATTTGTAACAGTTGTCTTAAACCTGTGTCAACTGGTTACCGGGGGAAAATGAGGACTGCAGATGCTGGAGATCAGAGTCGAGAGTGTGGTCCTGGAAAAGCACAGCAGGTCAGGCAGCATCTGAGGAACAAGAGAATTGACATTTCATCATTCCTAATGAAGGGCTTATGCCCGAAACGTCAATTCTCCTGCTCCTCGAATGCTGCCTGACCTGCTGTGCTTTTCCAGCACCACACTCTCAACTCAACTGGGTTACCAACCTCCTTTCTGTGGAACCAGTGTCTTCACATGTACCTGCTCAAACCCCCTCAATTTTTTTTTTAGAAAGAATGATTAATGCAAATCATGATATAAAAATAATAACTTTTTTTTAGTGGTAAAATAAATAAATCCCAGGATCATAACTGAAATAAAAGCAGACGGTTAGGTAGCATCTGTGGGTAGAAACAGATTTAACATTTAGGTCTATGACAGCTGTTCATTACTGGTTGCTTACAGTAGCATAAATATCACTGGTTGCTGCATCAAGTATAGCTTATTTGCACATATTACAAACAGTGCTTTGTCTAACAATCAGTACCTTCATAACAGAAACTCATCTGGCATTCTGGAGAAAAAAGATTTTCCTTATCTTCCCAACTGCTAGATGTTGGTAGCCACCACTTTGCTCAAACTCTTATTTTTCTCTGCTATTCAGATCTTCAAAAAGGCTTCACTTCACTGGTTCCATAATAGCAATCAGTTCACTTTGCCCGATTGTAACCAAAACCATGAGGATCAGTAGGTAGCACTCTCGCCTCTTAAGTCAGCAGGTTTTGGTTTGAGACTCACTCCAGGGACTTGAGCACATTCCTCCTGACTGATAGTCCAGTGCTGTATTCAGGAAGTTCTGCACTATTGAAGATGCTGTTTTTAGATTAGATAATAAACCAATGACCTGTCTGCTTTCACAGGCAGATCCAAAGGTGGCATTACATCAAAGAAGAGCAGCAAGTTCAGTTCTGCCTCATATTCTGGACACTGTGTAGCATTAAGTTGACATGAGTGAAACCGATTATCTGGTCGATATTTCATTGCTGCTTTTGGGACATACTGTGAACAAACTGGTCACTGTGATTCATACATGACAACAGTAACAATATTTAAAAAAAAATGTTCCTTGTTTCGTGTAACATGCATCGGCACATCCTGAAACGGTGAACATCACCATTTAAGTACACATTTTCTTTTGTGATTTATCTTGATAGTCTGAATGAATCTGATTACTGGCCTTTAGCTTCATTTTCAAGTTGGCCAATCCATGGACTGAGGTTCAGCACCAGTGACTAATCTTGAAAAAATTACCCAATGACATTTATTTAAATTCATTATTGTCATCTGAGCAGACCATCAATACCATATCAAGCTTTATTTCTATTGTCTTCTATGGATATTGCTGCTTTTTTCTGGTTTTCAATTAGAATGTCGACTGTCCATAAACACTCTTGGACACATTGATTTGATGCTTCATCTGACTTCCTCCCACTTCTCACTACCTGCAGTTCTTTTAAGTTGTTGATCAGCTCCCTCCCAATCTGGTCCACACTTTGGGAGCACTCTTCATTAAACAAGAAAACTCAGAAATTGGCCTCCATCCTAACCTATAATTCAGCATTTGATTTCTGTTCATATATGTTCATTTTCTCCTCTCCATTCTTGAAAGTGGAGACTAATATTGGACAACCTCAATGACACTTTAAATCTTTGACAATCTCTCCTACAATTCCTTGTGTCCAGAGCCCAGACAGTACAATTGGTTGATTACTTCAGAATGGGATAAGGAGGTAAGGAAAGATTATGGTCAAGACAGTTGACAAAATTGAGTAGTTTTTGTAGAGATATAGTGACAGGTATGTCATAGAGTCATAGAGCTGTACCACTTGGAAACGGACCTTTTGGTCCAATTTGTCCATGCTGACCAGATATCCTGAAGTAATCTAGTCCCATTTGCCAGCATTTAGCCTGTATCTCTCTAAACCCTTTATATTCATGTCCCCATCTAGATGCTTTTTAAATGCTGTAATTGTACCAGCTTCCACTGCTGCCTCTGGCAGCTCACTCCATACACACACCACTTTCTGTGAGGAAAAGTCACCCCCTTAAGTCCCTTTTAAATCTTTCCCCTCTCACCTTAAACCTTTACCCACTAGTTTAGGACTCCTCTACACTGGGGAAAAAAACCTTGGCTATTCACCCTGTCTATGTCCTTTGTGATTTTATAAACCCCTGAATCTCCAATGTTCGAGGGAAAACAGCTTCTCCCTATAGCTCAAACCTTCCAACCCTGACAACATCCTTGTAGAAGTTTTCTGAACCCTCTCAAGTTTTACACCATTCACTTCCTATAGCAGGGAGACCAGAATTGAATGCAGTATTCAAAGGTGTCCTGTACAGCCACAACATGACCTCCCTTCTCCTATATGCAACGCACTGACCAATAAAAGCAAGCATACCAAATGTCATTTTCACTATCCTGTTTATCTGCAACACTACTTTGTTCAGCAACATTCCCCTGGACCTTACCATTAACTGTATAAGCCCTGTCCTGATTTGCCTTTCCCAAAATGCACTTCTTACGTTTATCTAAATAAAACTCCATCTGCCACTCTTCAGCCCACCAGCCCATCTGATCAAGGTCCCATTGTAAACTGAGGTAACCATCTTGCCTGTGCACTACACCATCAACAAACCTACTAACCATGCCACATCCAAATCATTTATATAAATGAGTGCAATAGTAATGTTACAACTTTTGAACCAGAGGATCTGGATTCAGGTCCCACCTGCCCAAGAGGGCATAACATCTTTCAATAGAGTTGATTAAAATATCTATAGAAATATGAGTAAGGCATTCAACCCATCCAGCCTGCTCTGCTTGTCGATTAGATCATGGCTGATCATCTGCCTCAATGCTACATTGCCACACTATCTCCATATCACTGGTCTAGAAATCTATTGATTTCTACCTTTTTCTAATTTGTTAATTTTTAATTTTTTTAATTTATTGCCATTTTGTTTTCCATTATAAATTTTGTTGTTACTTTTCCCTTGTGTGGCCGGGGAACCCAATGTACTGGTACTGGATACACCCCAATTCAAAAAGCTGTGGATTTCCTCGCAAGTCCCATTCCACAGATTTCACCTTCACTAGAGGAGATAACAGGCACAAATCGACAATGAGCCATATAAACAGATGTTAGGAATAGATAACCAAAAACTTGGTCAAAGAGGTAGCTATTTTAGGAGGAGAGAGGTGTACTGAATGTGGAGGATTGTGTGTGAGGCAGTGACAAACCATAATTAATTACCTAAACACAGATTGCAAAATACTTGAACAAAGAAAAATTATTGCAGGGCTCTCAACATAACAAGGCGATGGATTCGATTGGATTATTGTTTCAAAAAGCTGGCACAGAAATTATGGGCTGATTGGCCACCCCTAAGGCTATACTGTTCTGTCAGCTTCCAAGTGTGAGTTGCTTGTGAACTACAGGAAGGAACAATAAGACTTGATTAGCAATTAAGGAAATCTAAAACTCGGCAGAGTGGCTGCTTCAGAGCTATTTGCCTGTGACCCTGGTGTAGCAAATACAACCCTAGCTGAATCGTTCAAAGCAAAGCTAAAGCGACAGATTTCTGGTTCTATAGGGAATAGAGTGTCACAGGCAAAGAAGGAGTTGAAAATGATTTGAGGAGGTTAGTCCATGATTCTAAGCCATTGGGCAGGTTAGATGGGAGCATGACAGCTGGAAAAGAGCCCAGCCTTAGGTTGCCACAGACGAGCAGCTGAAGCCAGAATATATGAGTGAGCCACAACTCTAATGCCCTAATGGGGCAGCATCTGGCCTATTACCATGTGTACATGTTCAAATGTTAATTTCCTATAAATGACTGCATGTCCACTTATTTTGATTGAATGCCTGTATCAAGCTTTCATCTAATGGAGAGGTCAGGAATACATTACATTATCTGGCTTTAGAAATTTAAATTCAGTTTCTCCTTGCATCATGCGCAATCCTGCATTCAACTGGAAGATAAGTGTGTGCAGGCCAGTTAGCTGTACACCTTTGTGTTAAATATCACCATTCTGCACCATACAGACTCTGCTGGTCAGGGTACAGGATTGAAAGTTATGAGCTGGGAGGAGCACATATCTGATTGGAAGGGCTGCAGATGTACATATAGTACATGAATTGTGTAGGTTGTAGCTGGTGTGTAGTAAGGGCCATTGTAGCTTTTTAAGTTCTGTGCCGTTTTAATATTTATAAATCATTAACAGCTTTAACTATCATCAAGCCTATTGCCTCAAATGCTGGAATCTTACAGCACAGAAGGATGCCCTTCAACCCTTCACCATGTCTTTAAAACAGCGCCCACTCCCCTGCACTTTACCCATAACCCGTGGTAGAAGGCAAATGGCATTTCAAATCAGCCTGCATTCTATCAACACAGTTCAAATGCAGACAGTGGTATATTCTAAATATTCAATACCTTGTATTTATGGAATGGGTTCAGTAGCCTGCTAGCATCCCTGCTGAATGTATCATGACCAGAGGCTGTGACCTAAGATTCAGCCAGTCCAGCATTTTGTCCTTCAGCTCCTCAGGACTTTGAAGTAGTTGGGCTTAGAGGGAGCTTTTCATACTGAAGCAAAAGGAGAAGATGGAAGTGTTATAGTAAAGGAAGGAAGTGCTAGCAAAGATTGAAAAAGAGTAACTGCTTCACACTTTGCCCTGGTTAACCAGGTTAGATTGTCACCCAGAACAGTGAGTTCACTTTGGTTGGATCATTTAACAGCATAACCATGATTGCAGAGGTGATGTGATGTACCCAATTCAAATGTATGATGAAGTATTTATTGACATAGAATATGGTTCCAATCTGAACAAATTTTAGCTTTCATACTGTATTTTAATCATAGAATCCCTACAGTGTGGAAACAGGCCCTTCGGGCTAACAAGTCCACACCGACCCTCCAAACAGTAACCCATTCCCCTGTTTACCCCTGAACAATGTACCTAACCTAAACATCCCTGAACCCTATAAGCAATTTAGCATGGCCAATTCACCTAACCTGCACCAGTATGGTGGGAGGAAATCCACGCAGACACAGAGAGAACGTGTAAACTCCACACAGGCAGTTACCCAAGGCTGGAATCGAACCCGGGTCCCTGGCGCTGTGAGGCAGCAGTGCTAACCACTCAGCCACCATGTCACTCTTTGAAAGAGGGAAAGGAGTGCTTATATCCCACACCATCCTGTGGCAGCAGTTGTTTTCGCAGATAAATATCCTTAAAACTCTTTAAACCAAACGTTGGGATTTTGGACTGAAGGTTAATTGGACAATTAGCTTCATGGTTTAGTTTGTGCTGCTATTAAGACTTTTATTCTTTGTACCTCATAAAACACCTGACTAGTTTGAAGAAAATATTCCTGATATCGATTTGAGAGCAGCTGGGATATTTATTTCTACTGCAACCAATTGTTCATAAATCTTCCCTTTTTTTTCCCTGAGGCTGCTGTGAAGATGAGATTTACAGCAGTGAACTATCAGGAAGATTTCAGTAATTAAGGAATAAATAACCATGTAGTGTTGTGCAGTATCTCTTGCTGATTGTTCACGGACCTATGTCTCCAGCTGCCTGTTCTTTCCCCTAGCAACCTTGCTTGTGAGGGAAGGCATGCATGTGAGAACTCAGTCAACTGCTAAGAACTTCCTGTGCCTTATTCAGAGCCCTGCTCCTGCAGAGAGGAAGGATCCTCTGTTTTCTTCATACATTGTTTCTAGCTCCTCTTCCATGCTTCCAGAACAGTTCTTACTTTGCCCAAGGCAGGAAGGCTCTTGGGAAATTCCTTGCTGCTAGCCTTTTCTTCCTTCCAGTAGAAATTGTAGGGCTGCATGCCATCTTATTCTCTGAGTCACAGGTAATCATTCTGGTCTACTGCAAAGAGTGCTTAGCATCTAACATGTGAAGTGTTAATACAATGTCGTATTTACATTCTGAGGGCAATGCAGCAATCAGAAGGTCATCATAATAGACACTGAAGTCATTCTTATGGATTCAATGATTATATATTGAATTGTTAATCTGGGGAACTGATTAATGCTTATAATGCTGGATAGTCTCAGAAGTGAAGAAAAAGTAGTTGGAACTGAGTTTGACTGTGCTGAATTAAGACAGTTCAATCATTTTAGATTTCTCTGTGCAAGCTGATTTGATTTGTTCAGGTATTATTAAGCAAATGGCTGTCACCTGTCATTTTTTAACAAGTATTTCTAGAAATTGATGCTAGATTTTTTAAGATAACATTTTGCGTATAATATATTGTGTGTCATTATGAGTATTAGTAATGGAGATATTTGTTAAGATTTTCCAAATGTTTTCTGTGATAAGATAACTCTTAGGCCTTTTTCCACTTCTCGGGACCTTCTTCCAGTTGTCAGCTTTCCGCGTGCATTTCCGATTATTGTTTCACAGGGAAGATGCAGTTGGAGAGAGGCAGGAGATACTCAAGGACTGCAGAAAAGCACCAGGAGGCTGAACCCTAGAGTAGTGAAAGGAGCATAGGAACAGCAATACGCAATTCAGCTTGTCCCAAGTCTGTTCTGCCTTCGGTTACATCGCGGCTCTGTTTACCAACTTTTCTTTAATTGACTTAGAATTTGGGTTGTGTGGGCTGGCGATACATTTATTGCCCATCCCTAATTGCACTTGAGAAAATGCTAACAAGCTGCATTCTTGAAGTGTGGCAGTACATGTTGTATAGGTACAATGCCATGAGGGGGTGAGTTCCAGGATGCTGATCCAGCGATGCTGCAGAAGCAGCAATGTATTTCTAAGTCAAGATGATGCTGGGTTTGCAGGACAACTGGCAGGTCATGCTGTTCAGATGTATCTGCTGCCCTTATGCTTCTAGATGGTGGTAATTGAGAGTTTGGAAAGTTCTATCTCAGGAGCCTTGGTGAATTTCTACAGTCCATCTTGTAAATATTACACAATGCTGCATTGGTGGTGGAGAAAGTGAATGTTGATATGTTGCCAATCAAACTGGCTGCTTTATTCTGGATAGTGTTGAGTTTCTTGAGTGTTGTTCGAATTGCATCCGTCCATGCATCTGGGAGTATTCCATCACACTCCTGACTTGTGCCTTGTAGAGGTGGGCAGGCTTTGGGGAGTCAGGAAGTGAGTTGTTTGCTGCAGGATTCCTAGCCTCCGACCTGCTCTTGTAGCCACACTATTTATGTGGCTAGTTCAGTTTTTGATCAATGGTAACCTCAGGATGTTGACAGTTAGAGATTCAGTGAAGATAATGCCATGGGTCATGGTTAAATTATCTCTTGTTAGAAATTGTCATAGCCTGGCATTTGTATGGCACGAACATTACTTTCCACATTGCCTTTCCAGATGTCCAGATCTTGCTATGTTTGGAAATGGACTGCTTCACTATCTGTGGAAGCAAAATGGTGCTGAACTTTCCAGCTCAGCGAGCACCAGAGGAAATTGGTGAACATCCCCATTTCTCACCTTCCAGTGGAAGGAAGATTATTGATGAAGCAGATGAAGATGGTTGGGCCTAGCACACTGCCTTGAGGAACTCCTGCAGTGCTGTTCTGGAACTGAGGTAACTGACCTCCAACAACCACAACCATCTTCTATTCTGTCAAGTGTGACTCTAACCAGTGGAGAGTTTTCCCACTCATTCCCATCAATTCCAGTTTTGCTCATTTTCTCCATCTTTAACTAATATTCTCTATCAAAAATTTTGAAATTTTTAATTGACTTTTTTTTAATTGATTTATGGGATGTTAAGAGTCAACCACATTGCTGTGGGTCTGGAGTCCAGGAAAGGGTCGTAGTTTCCTTTCTTAAAGGACATTAGTGGACCAGATGGATTTTTTAACAATCAACATTGGATTCATGGTAAAAATTAGCTTCTTAATTCCAAATTTTTTTAAAATTGAATTCATATTGAACATTACCTGATTCTCTGGACTAACAGTCCGACGATAATACCGCACTGCCATGGCCTCCCCATCTCTCGACAGCTTTTTTTTTTATAAGGGAGAGGCTCAGATTTCCACTGCGCTTTGTGCGAAGTGAGGGTACTTGACATGACATTGAATGGCCCAGTCCTCATTGTTTTGGACTCTTGCACCAGAGGAAATAGTTACCCTCTATCTACCCTATCAAGTCCCAAATCAACATAAAGCCCTCAATCAGATCACCTGTTAATTTACTAAATTCCAGAAAATATAAAGCTATCATCAAAATTCAACCCCTTTAGCCTCAAAGGTAAGGATATCCTTCCTGCAATGCATTGTCCAGGAATGAGTGCAATTCTTTTGGAAGGATAAAACCGAAGTCCATATAATTCTAACATATTGGATGTAGGTTTGCTCGCTGAGCTGGAAAGTTCATTTCCAGATGTTTCGTCACCATACTAGGTAACATTTTCAGTGGGCCTTCGGACAAAGCACTGCTGATAATTCCTGCTTTCTATATATATATTTTTGGGTTTCTTTGGGTTGGTGATTCATTTCCTGTGGTGATGTCATTTCCTGTTCCTTTTCTCAGGGAGTGGTAGATGGGGTCTAACTCGATGTGTTTGTTGATAGAGGTCCGGTTGGAATGCCATGCTTGTGGGAATTCTCGTGCGTGTCTCTGTTTGACTTGTCCTAGGATGGATGTGTTGTCCCAGTCGAAGTGGTGTCCTTCCTTATCTGCGTGTAATGATACTAGTGAGAGAGGATCATGTTGTTTTGTGGCTAGCTGATGTTCATGTATCCTGGTGGCTAGTTTTCTGCCTGTTTGTCCAATGTAGTGTTTGTTACAGTTCTTGCACGGTATTTTGTAAATGACATTAGTTTTGCTTGTTGTCTGTCTAGGGTCTGTCACGTTCATTTGCTGCTGTTTTAAATCTCCTCAAAACTCGCTAATTCTAAAGTAATTCCACCTTTTTATCTTGTAGATCTCTTGATATAAAGCTCAACGTTCCATTAGCTTTCTTTTATCGTCTTTTATACTTTGTAGCAGGTTCTGTATTTGGACACACAAAACCCTATTCTCTCCAGAGTTCCCAGCTTCTTGGTTGGCTGGAGAAAAATGACTGAATTTATGATGCCATGAACCTGCTCCCACCACCCTTTTTCAGGCAGTGCATTACAGACATTAACTGGGGTGAAATTATTTTTACTAGCCTGTCTAACCTTTCCTCAGGTTACATTAGATATGAAGCATCTTCATAACAATAGTGGTTCTGGGTGCAGCCTTTGTTAGAGGTTTTTTTTAAGAGTCATTGAGATATACAGCTCAGAAGCAGACCCTTCGATACTACTCATTCATGCCGACCAGATAGCCTACATTAATCTAGTCCTATTTCCCAGTATTTGGCCCATATCCCTCTAAACCCTTCCTATTCATATATCCATCTCGATGCCTTTTAAATGTTGTAATTGTACCAACCTGCGCCTGCACCACCACCTCTGGCAGCTTGTTGTATGTGTGCATCACCTTCTGCGTGAAAAAGTTGCCCCTAAGGTCCCTTTTAAATCTTTCACCTCTCACCTTAAACCTATGCCCTCTAGTTTTTTTGAACAAGGGTGTGACATTTGCAATTCTCCAGTCCACTGACATTATGCCTGAGTCTAAAAAACAATTGAAAAAATATTACTTGTGCTTCTGCAATTTCCCTCGTCACTTCCCTGTGGACCTTCCACTTCGCATGTGGACCTGGCTTCTTGTCTACTTCACTTGCAAATAGCTTATCTAATACCACCTCCTTGTCAACCTTAACCCTTTTAGCATCTGAATTTCCTCCTCTTTCACCATGTCCTGGTTCGCACCTTGGTAAAGTCAGGTGCAAATTATTTATTTAATTCTTCAGCCATGTCCTGAGTCTCTATTTGTAAATCTCCTTTTTGGTTCCTAACCAGTCTCACTTCTCCCTTTATTGCACTTTTACTATGTATATGCCTATAGAAGACCTTGGAATTCCATTATATGTTCGCTGCCAGTTTCTTATCATACCACCACATTGCTTCTCTTACTTACTTTATCACCACCCCTCTGCACCTTCTATATTCAGCCTGATTCTCAAATATATTTTCCACTTAACGTCTGTCCAGAACACACATTTTCTCCTTTGTCCTTTTATTATCTGTAGATTTGTTTGTTTAGCGTGAATATACATTGTGTCCAAACCATCTTTTATTTGAAGGAAGCCCATTGCTCAACTACCATTTTTTCTGCCAACCTTCAACTCCAGTCTATTCAACCCAGGTGTAGACCCCATTGATGTTGGCTTTCCCTCAGTTTATTATTCTTAGACTAGATTGTTCATGATCCTTTTCCATTGTCACTTCCAACCTTACAGTTTAATGATTTGTAACCTCCAAATGTTCTTTCACTAGCACTTGATCTACTTGGCCCATGCCTTTCCCAAGAACCAGATCTAGCCTCCTTCCTGTAGTTTGATCATTACTTTATATAGTATATTGTGCACTTCAGTTATCTGTTGTTTGTGATGTAGGAAAAAGATGTGCTAATTGTAAACTGCATTCCTATGTGCTTGGGAGCTTGACTCTACAGAAAGAGCAGCAATATAGGATGCAGGAAGAATTAATTCGTCACAATGAGTTTGAATATTCACCACTTATTCAGTGTTATGAAGGTGTAGCGGTCCTGTACCTTTGAGAGCTGAAAGCTAGCAAGGCTTGTCTGACACAGCAGTGTTCTGAACAAAGAAACAATGTAACATTTGGTCAAAACAGCTAACAGCGGCTGGACTACCATGAGACAAATACAAATTCATATTCAATCAATCAGTTTAAATTATGCCCCAAGATAGCAAAGTCCAATCAAGCTTGAGTTTAGTATTTTGATAATATTAAAACCAATGAAACGATTCAATGTTTTGAGGTATAAAACCAGACATTTTTGAACAGTTGAGACAGAACTGCCAAGCCACTAACGAGTACAGACTGCCAACAGAAAAGTTCTCTGAAATGTACCTGGCAATAAGAAGTTTGCGCAGCAGAACATTGAAAAGACAACAGAGGAAAATCTGCAAAGGAAGATGCAAAGAGAAAATTTGACAGCTGCCTGGTTTTGAAAGTTGTTTTTTTTGTAAATCTTAATCCGACTTTTTACAGGACTAGTATTGTAGAGTGGGAGGTAAAATATAGGTTTAAAAGAAAGGAGTTTTAAATAGTTGTTGGTTTTTAATATTCTGTGTTGGACTTTAGGAATAAAATTGTTAACTTTTACTTTAAATAGTGACCTCTGAGATAGTTCTTTGCCTCTTAACAGATTACAGCACGGGGTGAATCTTTTCTGTGTTGCTGGTTTAAATTAGCAGAGAGATTTACCCTGTGTCGTAACATTCAGACACCCTTCTTTAGGTCCTTCTCCTAGTGCTGTGAGAGCATTTCATACCAGTTCATCTTTTATCTGTAGTGAGCTCTATGCATTAGTTATCGGTGCTGTCATCTACTGTGCGTTTGCCTTGTGTCCAATGGCTTTCAAAGATGTGTCATCACAAGTTTTTTTTTGTCCCAGCTAAAATTATTTTCCGATCCATTGTCCAGATCCCATTTGGGAGTAATTTTGACCCAGTGCCCTTTGTGATAATCCCTTGATATGTCCCAATTATTTTCGGAGTTGGCATGAATGATTGGTGTATATGGCATTGTGTGAGGTGCTTATTACATTATTCTATTATGTTCCATGGCTGTATCAGTACAATTAAGGAAAACAGGTTGAGAATTAAACAGATCACGTAATTAGTTCTGGCAGGAAGCAACTGAACGTTTTGAATATATACTAATATCAGAAAGGATGGCTGTGAGAAAGCTAATACAGAACTGAACTAATTTGTCATAAATTAATTCCTATCATTAAGATCCTTCTAATTAGCTACTTCCTAAAAACCCTGTGCTTTGGCCAAAAGTTTACAGACTGCTAGTCTAGACAACATGGAGCAAAACATTTTATATACACTTCTTTGTGGAATCACAAGGAAGACGTTAAGCAATGTACTTTAAAGAAGCTTATGCTCATTATAATCTCTAATAATGTGGGAATATTGGCAGATTAATGGATTATCATCTCCAGTGTTCTTTTGGGACTTGTGTGAGGCCCTTTCACTATGTACTGTGCTGTCATTTTAGTAAATTTCTGTTCAAGCATATTTCATTTCATTCATTTTATAGTTTATCAAAATAGTATTTATTTAAGAAATGTGATAAGGAGATCCCAGCTAAACTGAAAAAGCTCATTTCGGAATAATTGATACTTAAACATTGACTAATGTAGGCATCCCATCTAGCCCACAGTAAAAATCCACACTGTAAGGCTAGTGATTTTTCTGGTCACTTAGTTCGCTTCCATTATTCCATCAAGTAAAAACTCTCCACTTAGAGCCTCTTATCTCCCCACTTATACCATAGCCCCACACACCACATTGGATTTTTGCTGAATAAAGATTTGTGTAATAGACCGTCTTTCATAATCTCAGGATATTCCTTTACAGCCAGTTAAATACTTTTGAATTATTGACATAGTTGTAGGAAACACGGCAAACGATTTGCACTTAACAAGTTGAGATGTGATGATGCCCAGATAATTTCTTAAAAATTATTTCAGTTGAGGAATAAAAGTTGGGTAGGACATTGGGGAAAGCTCTCCCCTTCTTCCTTAGAATGGTGTCATTATATCTCTACCTGAGAGGACAGGTATGTTTATCATCTCATCCAAAAGAGGGCAGTTCCAATTGTGGAGCATTCCCTATTACTGCAGTTAGAGTGCCAACCTAAATTATTGTGCTTGTGAATCCAGAGTGAACCCACAAACCGCTATAAAATTACAGCCTTCTGATTCACTGGTGAGAGTGCTGTCATTGGGACACAAGTGACACCATTCCCAATTGTTTTCACCTTTAGGAAGCTATTGTTTCCCATTCAGGAATGATTCAGTAAATGAGAATGATAACTATCAGTAAAGCAGAAACTTGGGCTCCCATCCAGATTAGATCTGGTGTCATTCCATCCTCTTCTCCCAGATCCATGCTGCAGCAAATGAGGGTGAAAGTGACCTATGTTAATTGCAATCTTAGCTTACTGAACACAAGTGGAAACAAATCTCTTAATTTAAAATGAAGTTCATATCAAACTAATGGTGCTACAATCCTGTTAGGAATTGCTAATATTTAAAGAATATATCCAAACACCTTATAATGCCATATAGTTTCATTTTTTTTAAAGAACAAAAACAAAGTTTGAATTTCAATTTATATACTTAAAAACCAGAATCACCAATTTTATAACTCAATTTTTGGAATTGATTTGAATTTTCCTTAGCTCAAAGGTAGTGTTCTTTGGGAAACTTTCCATTAAGCTTTGCCTATGCAACCTTTTCCTTTGCCAGCCTTAAGACTCTGGATGCCTCAGCGGCTTGTTTGGGTTGCTATCCAGTATCCAGTTCTCATCCTGCTGCTTCCAAGCTATCGTTGCTGACTGTTTTGTCCCACTAGCTGCAAACTGGAACAAATCTTTTAGCAGCTTTTCCCTCATGAAATCCAAACTGAAATGGAGACCAGCATACATTCCGTGTGGTGAATTATTAAATTAGCATTTTCTATACTTAAAATGTAAGCCTAATAACTATCATTTCTTGTTGGCTTTCTCATTATGGCCCATTTCAGTCTTCACCAAACAAAGCTACAACTGCTTCTGCCTGTTCCCAACCTGAGCTGTTTTGCTAACCAGAGGCATGGATAGGGTGAATAATCAAGGTCTTTTCTGAGAGTAGGGGATTCCAAAACTGGAGAGCATAGGTTTAAGGTGAGTGGGCAGAAATTTAAAAGAGACTTAAGGGGCAACGTTTTCATACAGAGGGTGGTGCGTGTATGGAATGAGCTGCCAGAGGTGGTGGTGGAGGCTGCTACAAATGCAATATTTAAAAGAATGTGTATATGAAGGGTTTCGAGGGATATGGGCCAAGTGCTGGCAAATGGGACCAGATTGATGTTGAATATCTGGTTAGCATGGATAAGTTGGACTGAAGGGTCTGTTTGTGTGCTGTATGACTCAATTACTCTATGACTTTAAAAGAACTTTTAACGCAGGCTACACCCTGAATCACTATTGTTACGAAGATGCTTTGTATTTAATATAACCTAAGGAAAGGCTAGACATGCTAGACCTGTACCCTGTGGAGTTTGCAAGAGTTCAAGAGTGCCTTAATTGAAACATATAAGGTCTTGAGGGGACTTGAACAGATGGATATAAAAAGGGTGTTTGCTGTTCTGGAAGAATCTAGAATCATAGTTTAAAGATAAGGGGTTGCTCATTTAAAACAAATGAGGAAAGTTTTTCTCAGAAGGTTGACTGTCTTTGGAACTCCTTCCTGCAAAAGGCAGTGGATGCAAAATCTTTAAATATTTTTAAGGTAGCACTAGACAGATTATTGATTACCAAAGGGCCGAAAGATTATTGGGGCTATGCGGGAATGTAAGCGTGAGGTTAAAACTGGATCAGCAGTGATCCTATTGAATGGCAGGGCCGCTAGTCCTACTCTTGTTCCTTGTTTGTATGTTAATATTTCTTGAAGGACTTCAGTTTTGAAAGATTGTGATATAATGGATTTATTTCAAGGTTTGAGGAAATACCTGGAGTGGTTTGTTCAAAAGAGGTGATTGAAAGGTCACTGTGGACAATAGAGATTTAGTTTTAATAACTATTCCTCGGAATCACATGACTGGTGATTCTGCTTACTTTGCTGTAGACTCTGCTGTTTGTTTTAACTATTCTTAATTTGAGGGACAAGAAGCCTGATCATGGCTATTTCTGATAAGAACTTCTTCCTTTACAAGAGTGACTGAAGAAACATCTCAATATTGTATTTCCTGAGCAAGCTGCATCTACAAAACTCCAGAGACAAATGTGTGTGATTAGTTTTGTGACCAACCATGCCAGAACATCAAAGCGACAGACTTCAGAACATCCTTTTTGATGTCAAGAATAAATTCATTGGCCACCAAAGGTTTTTTGTCAGAAAGCTAATCTCTGCAATGATTTTCATCTCATTCTATCTTTTCCCAAAGTGTGTTTGTGTGTTTTGGGGATATTTAGTGGGATAAGCATTTCTTCTTCTATATTACTGACTGTGTATGTTTACCAATTACTGCATCTTCATTGAGTAAATTTTGTTTTGATAGTAAACCAAAAATTGTGTTTACTAAGAATTTCAGTTTATAATCTTTTTATTTAAAAGATGATGTAGATTAAAAAATGTAATTGATCATCTCAATAACTGGAAAAATTATTTTTATTTTGGTGTGAACTGTGGAGTAGTGGGACCTGCCTCAGTCATAACATCACGGTTTATTCCTGGATAGAAATGCAAATTACTTATCTTTTAATTCCAAAGATTTCATTTCTTCTGGGAGCCATTTGAATGATTTCTCTCTCTAGTGGAATTATATGGCCCTCTTTCCCAGAGTTGCAAACACTGACTTCGAATCAACATAGCCACCACCTTGTAAGTGAAATACACTCCAAGCATGTTTGAGTTGCAATTACTTCAGAATTGCTTATCAATGTCTCTATAAGATGGCTTTATTTTATATAGCTAAATCTTTCATTTCTAATGCGAAATGTTATTTTCTAGAACATTTGAATTGTGAAATAGCTCTTCACAGCAAAGGTTTGAGAAATCAAAAGTGTCTTTCATATATCACCCTAACTGTCTATAAAACTGTTTTTTGGATCCTGGACCTTTCCATTTAGGTTTCCACTTACTCACCTGTGATCAGTCTGATATTAGAAATATGAGGGTAATTGCAGCTAAGAATCCCAGCCCTACACATTGAGAGAGCCCACTGAAATAGTTATGATCTTTTCCTATGTATTATCCAAAGTAGCAGGTGAGAGACCAAGCTATGTTTGTACAGCCTGGAAGAAGCTCTTCACCAAATGTTAACATCAGGGAATTCGCCAAATCTAATGCCAGTTTAAAATACTTGTGTGAGTTGTACTTCAACATGGTTAGCCAAACGGTTTATGGGATAAATGGAACTTGGTTATGGAGAAAGCGCAGGAAAGTGGATGTGAGGAACGTTAGATCAGCTATGATCCAAGTGAATGGTGAAGCAGGCCCAATGGACAGAGCGGCTTATTCCTGTTGCTATTTTTATGGTCTCATGGTTCGTCAATCAAGGATGTGTTTCCATATCTGTCACTTGGGTCTACACAAGATAGCGTTGTTCTGAAAATAATACCATCACCCACTAATCTGAAACCAGTTTAGCCTCATTCATTTATTCTCTCATTTGTTCAACACCTCTCATTCATGCCGATTTATTTTTATCTCTTTAGTCCCATTGTCTCCTCCAGCCTTGGTTATGAACAGATTGCAGAAGGAGATGACAGTATATGACAGAAGTAAAAGAGCTTAATCTTTGGGCCTTGTTTTTTTCCGCCCCTTCCCTCACCATCCCCCACCCCCACCCCCCACCCCCCTCCCCAATTCTCGTTGCTTCAGTAATTTGATCTCCAGCTCATTAGCTGACAGGGATATAAACCTCCATACTCTAGAGGATAGGGAAACAGTTAAGCAATCTGCAGCTGATGACTGGGCCCTGGGACAAAGCTTCCTCTGGGAAAATTAAAACCTCTATTTTGAAGAATTAGACGCAGGCCCCGGCAGCGCCAGGATGACAACTATTTACACGATAGATACATTGCATTCAAGGTGACTGCAAAACGAAAATGTGGCTCCTTTATAGACTGTGATTTGAACCAACAAAACAAGCCTAGTGTTATTGTGAAGGATGTTACAGCATCATTGATCAGAAAGCTATTGATTTGCTATCGCTATGCACCCAGTTTCATAATGAACTAAGTGTCTGTGTAAAGGTTAGAATGAAATACAGTATAGAGCTAATTTAGGATTATTATGGCAATAATATCATTGTTGAAAAGCAGTGTAGCATTTATATGGCCTGAGGCACTAATTCATTCGGGCATTTAAAAAATAGAAGACCCTATTAAATACTACAACACTTGAATGAAATTACTGCGTGTTTTCCATGTTTAATTTATGTATGGGAAATGTTCTGTATAATCCTTAAACAGAAGAATTTTGAATAAATAATGTTTGCTGATCAAAAATATGCTCACAATTAACTGAACACTATTGATTTTTACGAAGATGATAATGCTGGTATTGAGAGGGATCTTTGATATCAATGCTCTACTTCTGTTACTTCCTATACTGTGTCTGTTGTTTTTGCCCAATGAAATTGTTTCATTTAAGCTTTTGGAGGAAGCAAGCTGTGTTGCTGAGGACACAAGGACACAGAATTAACATTAGGAGTGATGCTGCCATCAACTCAGAGTCCATCTGTCAATTTAGCCACTGTCAAGATCAGTAACACACTTCTGATGTCATGCAGTGACGTCATTGGCACTCTGGGTTGAAGCAAAATAGATGGTAGCTTTGAGTTTAAGAATTGAGCCAACAAAGGTTGTTCAGACTGTGTTCAGCCCTGCAGAATGACTACTATAAAATGCATCTGTTCCCAATCAAACAGCCCTCAGTCTGCTTTTTTATAGGTAAGTTTAGAAATTATGATTATTGGTGAATGGATACCACAGTAAGATCTAGGTAACTTGAAAAACTAGTGAAAATCTCAGCATAGAGACCTTGGAGTGCAGGTTCATAACTCCTTGAAAGTAGAGTCGCAGATAGATAGAATAGTGAAGAAGGCATTTGGTATGCTTTCCTTTATTGGTCAGAATACTGAGTACAGGAGTTGGGAGGTCATGTTGCGGCTGTACAGGACATTGGTTAGGCCACTTTTGGAATATTGCGTGCATTTCTGGTTTCCTTCCTATCGGAAGGATATTGTGAAACTTGAAAGGATTTAGAAAAGATTTACAAGGATGTTGTCAGGGTTGGAGGATTTGAGCTACAGAGAGAGACTGCACAGGCTGGGGCTATTTTCCCTGGAGCGTCGGAGGCTGAGGGGTGACCTTATAGAGGTTTATAAAATCATGAGGGGAATGGATAGGTTAAATAGACAAAGTCTTGCCCTGGTGTGAGGGAGTCCAGAACTAGAGGGCATAGGTTCAGGGTGAGAGGGGAAAGATATAAAAGAGACCTATGGGGCAGCTTTTTTCACACACAGGGTGGTGCATCTGTGGAATGAGCTGCCAGAGGAAGTGGTGGAGGCTAGTATAATTGCAACATTTAAAAGGCAACTGGATGGGTATATGAATAGGAAGGGTTTGGAGGGATATTATGAATAGGAAGGGTTTGGAGGGATATGGGCCGGGTGCTGGCAAGTGGGACTAGATTAGATTGGAATATCTCGTTGGCATGGACGAGTTGGACCGAAGGGTCTGTTTCCGTGCTATACATCTCTACGACTCTATATGAGGTAGAGATTCTAAATGTTGATTTATTGGATTCAAGATGGCGCCGACACTGGGCAACACTTTGCAAGATCTTACAGCAGATCTTATTTTCACATTTCTTATAACCATTCCACAATTTTAACCCTAGTTTTATGAAACTCCTGTATAGCTGTAACCTTGAATGCCTTGTCTGTCTAAGCCAGTACTGCTCGCAAAACAAAGCTTTTCGCTGTATTTGTGACTACAATAAATTAAGTCAAATCAAAATGTATGTTTATTTAAACCTCATCGTATCTCTAGTAATACTAGCTGTGAAAGCTATGTTTTGTGACACTAGAATGCAGAGGAGCAATGTTGCTTTATCAGGATTCTCTGTTACTGAGGGAACCATGAACAATGTACATTTAATCACACAAGTGCTAGGGCTGGGGGTGTCCGCTGTACTTTCTATGCCTTTAAAAGACTCGGGCAGGGATTGTACTGTTCCCTTAAAAAGAGAAGCCTACCAGTTGGTTTGAATGCGAGCGGAGAGGCGGGAAGGCATTGCTCCAATTCAGCAGGCCCACTTGGTTCATTATGTTGAAAGAATTGGCACAATGTTGGGTCAAGGTTCAGGCATTTAATAGACACAACCGCGACCTGTTCACACATTGTGTGGGTTGCTCTGTAGCCTGTTTGGTACAATAGATTCCTTTGTCCTTGTTCAATAACATCCATTTCATACATTATTTTCAAGTTTACTTTCTACTGCCACTTTTATTGTAATTTCTAACTCACTCACAAATACAAAACTTACCATCAGCCCTCAGTGTTGGGCCATAACAGGTCTTTTTCTCATTGTCCAGAGTGACTTTCTTTCTCTTTCCATTTCTCCTCAACAGGTGACAAGGTCAGCATGTCATTACATTCATAATTTCCTCCTTCTAAGCACCAAATCTTCAGCTTGCCTACTCCCTCCCAAACCCCATATTCATTCTACATGTTGCAACAACAGCCATGTATATTTATATAGCAACATGAACATAATAAGACAGCCCAAGATATCTCACAAGGGTGTAATATAGTAAAATTTGACGGTCAGCCACTTTAGGTGATTAAGGGAAATGATTTAAAACTTTCTTAAAATGTATGTTTAAGGAGGGCTTAAGCTCAAAAGCTCTGTCAAGGGATTCAATTGCTCAGGGCCAGGCAGCTAAAGGCAGGGTCACTGGTGGAATCGTTGGCATGATGGATATTCACAAGACCAGAATTAGAGGAGTCTTGCTATTTCAGAAGGTTGTGGGGGGTGGGGCGGGGAGGGTGGTCTCTGTTTAATTGGGGGAGATCGTGGAGGTGTTTGGATAAAATAATAATTTTGCTATGGGGACATTGCTTAATGAGTCAATGTATGTCAGTGAGCACAGAGCTGGGATGGAAGATGGATGTGATATGAGTTAAGACATGAACAGCAGGGTTACCTGGTGGCTTTCTGTCCACTACCTCGTGATCCCAGTGTTATAGCTCCCATTGAACCAATAAATGTTGGCTGTACCGTCTGCCCTCATATCTCACAGAGATAAAATATATTAAGTGAGTGAATAAGGTGCATACTAACTAAGAAATACTATGCAGGGAAGGAGAACGTTACAGAAAGAATAAGTGATTGAGTGAAAAAGATCAATGAGTTGGATCTAGCTACAATCAACAGTACTGTACTTGAAAAGAACAGGAAGTGAGAGATAAAATATGCAAGGCAAATAGAAAGACAGGGAGATAAAGCACTGTTAGTGCCTAGAACAACTCTACAGAGCAATTACTCCCAAAAATTAATTATGTCTTTCTTTCTGAGCAATTAGAGATAAATGATATGTTGGCCTTTATTGCAATGGGGATGGGGTGTAAAGGGCAACATTGGGTAGGGCATTGGTGAGATCTTGAGTACTCGGCACAGTTTTGGTCTTCACATTTAAGGTTAGAAATACTTGCTTTGCCGTGAAGTTTCATTAGCTTGGCTCCTGAAATGAGTGAGTTACCCTGGAGAGTTGCCCAATGAGAGGTAATTGAGTTGAATGAGCCTACATTCTCTCGACAGGATTTGACACACTAGCTACTGCAAGGTTGTTTCCCTGTTGGCCTGTGAATCTTGAACGTGGGAAACCAGGTTCATATTAAGGGGTGAATCACTTAGGACTTACACAGTCAGGATCTTTGGAATTTTCTACCCCAGAGGTTTGTGGATGTTTTACCATTGAGTTTTTTCAAGGCTGAGATAGACACGTGTTTGGTTTCAGCCATGATCATATCAAGAAGTGGAGCAGGATTGACAGACATAAGGTTGACACCTGCTCCTACTTGTTGTGTTCTTGTGACCAATAATTGGGTCAAAAAGGCGGATTTTAAACAGTGTCTTAAAGGAGCATGAAATTAAAAATCACGCAATACCGATTATAGTCCAACGGGTTTATTTGGAAGCACTAACTTTCGGAGCGCTGCTCCTTCATCAGGTGGTTATGGAGCAGGATCATCAGACACAGAATTATAGCAAAAGATTACATTGTCATGCAACTGAAATGATATATTGAACAAACCCAGATTGTTGTTAAGTCTTTCATCTTTTAGAATGTGTTGCAAGTTTTGGTTAATTAATATGTAAATCCCTGGTTTGTAATATGTAAACACCTGAAAGTGCTCAGGGATGCCCTCATAAGAACAGGGTACGATGCTCAACTTATCAGTCGCGAGTTCCGACATAAACTGTACAGCAAGAAACTGTAATGACCTCCTCAGGAAACAGACACGGGTTGCAACCAATAGGGTACCCTTCGTTGTACAGTACTTCCCGGGAGCCAAAAAACTACGCCATGTTCTTCGCAGTCTGCAGCACATTATCACTGAGGATGAGCACTTTGCCAAGACCTTCCCTATGCCTCCACTTCTCACCTTTAAACAAGCTCCAAAGCTCAAACAGAACATTGTTTGCAGCAAGCTGCCCAACCTTCAGACAACATGGACCACAACACTGTACAACCCTGTCATGGCAAACACTGCAAGATGTGTCAGAGTGTCGGCATGGATACCACCATTACACAAATATTTTTCATCGGTATTCACAATGGCAAAAAACAATGTTGTCGAGGGGAATATTGAGATAAAGGATACTAGACTAGATGGGATTGAGGTTCACAAGGAGGAGGTGTTAGCAATTCTAGAAAGTATGAAAATAGTTAAGTTCCCTAGCCTGGCTGGGATTTATTCTAGGATTCTCTGGGAAGCCGGGGAGAAGATTGCAGAGCCTTTGGCTTTGATCTTTGTTGTCATTGTCTACGGGAATAGTGCCAGAAGACTGGAGGATAACAAATGTTGTCCCCTTGTTCAAGAAGGGGAATAGAGACAGTCCTGGTAATTATACACCAGTGAGCCTTACTTTGGTTGTGGGTAAAGTGTTGGAAAAGGGTATAAGAGAGAGGATTTATAATCATCTAGAAAGGGATAAATTGATTAGGTATAGTCAACATGGTTTCGTGAAGAATAGGTTGTGCTTCATAAACCTTATTGAGTTCTTTGAGAAGGTGACCAAACAGATGGATGAGGATAAAGCAGTTGATGTGGTGTATATGAATTTCAGTAAGGTGTTTGATAAGGTTCCCCACGGTAGGACATTGCTCAAAATACAGAGGCTTGGGAATAAGGGTAATTCAGCGGTTTGGATCTGAAATTGGCTAGCTGAAAGAAGACAGAGGGTGGTAGTTGATGGAAAATGTTCATCCTGGAGCTCAGTTACTAGTGGTGTACTGCAGGGATGTGTTTTGGGGCCACTGCTGATTGTCATTTTTATAAATGACCTGGATAAGGGCATAGAAGGATAGGTTAGTAAATTTGTGGATGATACTAAGGTCGATGGAGTTGTAGGAGAAAGTGAGGTCTGCAGATGCTGGAGATCAAAGTTGAAACTTTATTGCTGGAACAGCACAGCAGGTCAGG